>NC_043004.1:101336778-101381778 GCF_006345805.1 Octopus sinensis | reverse complement strand
CTAACGACAGCTCGTTAACATCATGGTACATATGTTGGTCATTGTAGGACTGCCTGTTTGGTAAATGGTGTGCTGGATAATCATATTCTGAAGAGCCTCGCTTGGATGTATGATAATCCGACTCCCCAGTTGTATCAGCACTCACAGGACTGCGAACTAGAGAGATGCAAAAAGAAAAAGAAAGAAAAAAAATGTTAAAAAAATAAAAAGTAACTGCTACAAGAAAATGGCTGCAATTTTATAATCAATTCACAACTAAGTAAATTTTGTTCGTTTGATTAAGTTGATAATTTGAATGTAAAATGTAAATAAAATGCTATTCATATAAAAATGCTTGGGTTTTTTTTATCTCAATTTTTACATAATTGTCTTCCTAAGCAAAAGATGTATAAAAGAGGTATGTATGAAAAGTCTTGAGCCTTAAAAAAACAAAACATGGTAAAAGACTTCTGATAATAGTACAAGACTTCAAGGCACAAAGGCCTTGAAGGCTCAAAATTTTTCATACACCCCTCGTATATATAACTATATATCTATCTGTATATATTATATACATTATATATGTATAAATATATACATAAAGGAAGTATTAAGGAAGATCTTAATAAATGTCTTTCTGAAGAGTACCCTTATCTTTGCCTACTACTTACTTCTAGCAGGTGTCTTGCTGATATTACTAGTGGTAGAACTCTTCCTTTTCTTGAGGAGTCTGGAGAAATACTGCAATATAAAAAGAGAAGGATGTGAATCAGTCAGCAGTTTGAATGATACTAGGGGAAAAAAATGAGTGAAATACAATGCAAGAAATAAGTGTCAATAAATGTGTAAGGAAAACAGGCGAGAGGTCAGAGAAGTAAATAGAACAAATTATTGAACAATCACTATTATAGTTGGGTGCTGCTATATACTAATCAAGGTAGCAATTCATAATAAGGAGCAAAACAATTCAAACCAATGAAACTTCTCAGGTGAGAAGGGACACAGCATGTAGTCTAGTGAAACAATGTTTCTCCTCATGTTACAAACTGCACAATGCATGTACATAATAATAATAATAATAATAATAATAATAATAATCAAAAATCAAAGAATCAAATCAAAATCGATGAACATCAATGGAATTTGTAGTTTTGTGGTACCAGTGCCAGTGGCACATAAGAAAATCATCCGAACGTGGCCGTAGCAAGTACCGCATCGACTGGCCTCCGTGCTGGTGGCACGTAACAAACACCATCCGATCGTGGCCATGCCAGCCTCGCCTGGCCTCTGTGCCAGTAGCACGTAAAAAACACCATCCGAGCGTGGCCATTTGCCAGCCTCGTCTGGCACCTGTGTCGGTGGCACATAAAAAGCACCCACTGCACTCATGGAGTGGTTGGCGTTAGGAAGGGCATCCAGCTGTAGAAACACTGCCAGATCTGACTGGCCTGGTGCAGCCTTCGGGCTTCCCAGACCCCAGTTGAACCGTCCAACCCATGCTAGCATGGAAAGCGGACGTTAAACGATGATGATGATGATGATGAATAATAACAATAATAATGAAATTATTGTATTCAGTGCTCAGGTGTACTACAATTAGAAAAAATAATCAAAACTGTATGAACAGTAAATAGAATATGCACAGAAAGTGAACAGTGAATAAAGCCTTTAAAAAATTGGGGAGGTGGGCATCAGGTGTACTGTTGGAGAATTTCAGGAAGCATGGAAGTTTTGAAGGAAGTTGCATTCTGACGGCTAACAACTCATGTGGGTAGTTTATTCCATGTTTCAGCATCCCAACCATGAACATATACACATGGCAATACACAAACATGCAGAAGAAAGGGATGTAATGTAGAATGGTTTTATCTTGTGTACATGTGTTATTGGTGTGTGTATGTGGTGGGGTGCAGTACAATATGTAGAAAGGTTTGACTATACAGACTTTGGTTTAGCACAACAAACGAATAGACTTTATTAAAAGAAAAATGTTGAAGTTTGTCATGATTGAATAACCTGGATGTTTTGATTGGAAATGTCTTTGAAGGACAAGTCTATAAAAAGAGAAAAATAATCCTGCTATTCTTTTACTTTTTGACTATAAACCTTGTAATGCAAATATCTTCTTAGTATCAAGGTTCTTTCAAAAGAGTGCTCAACTTTTCTTTCATAAATTGCAGTAGATGAGAGATAAATCCCTCACCGGGTAAGAGACCTATTTTTGCAAGAAATATGCTCAGAATACCTGTGGTCTATTATCAAGAGCTAGGCAAAGTAAACAATGTAAGGTAAATGCTTTGCTCATAAACAGTGAAATGCCAACAGCAGATATGAGCTTGGGTACATTACGTATTCTGGTATTTCACATTTATACATAATTCAAAGGAAAAGAGAATACAGGAAAACCTACATTTCCTGAAGATGTTGAAGGATTCGGAGTTGAGGATCTTTCAGTAGAGGCCGCTCCACAACATGGTTTAATACATTCTGGAAGCCAAGTTGAGCTCTTGATAGCTTTTTTGTATTCTTTACGAACCTGTTGGAAAAATATAAGTATTTAATAATCATAAAATTAGGTCAAATATAAACAACACATTCATCAATCTAGCTTCTACTGAGGGTGATGAAAGCAGGGTTTGATAGGTATGCTTCACAAAGGATTCTAGCCAGAGGCCATTATCAACAAATTATCTGGTTGGACCCTCAAGCAGGACCAATGAAAGATAAAGATTATTATTCAACCATCTTGTTCATGCATATTGGACCCTGCCAAGAGTGCATATTATTATCTCTACTTTCTATGATTTTTAGAAAGTGGATTGATATGTGGAGTTGAAATGAAAGTTGTATTAAAATGGAACTAATAGGTGCAGGTAAGTGTGTGGTAAGTAGCTTGCTAACCAACCACATGGTTCCGGGTTCAGTCCCACTGCGTGGCATTTTGGGCAAGTGTCTTCTGCTATAGCCTCGGGCTGACCAATGCCTTGTGAGTGGATTTGGTAGACGGAAACTGAAAGAAGCCTGTCGTATATATATATATATATATATATATAATATATATATATGTATGTATGTGTGTTTGTGTGTCTGTGTTTGTTCCCCTAGCATTGCTTGACAACCGATGCTGGTGTGTTTACGTCCCCGTCACTCAGCGGTTCGGCAAAAGAGACCGAGAGAATAAGTACTGGGCTTACAAAGAATAAGTCCCAGGGTCGATTTGTTCGACTAAAGGCGGGGCCCCGGCATGGCTGCAATCAAATGACTGAAACAAGTAAAAGAGTAAAGAGAGTAATATATTTAAAGATCAAAAGAGAAAGTACGAAAATTTGTATTCAATTACCTTGTCATTCAGAAGGCAGTGGAAAATAAAAATAAAAAATCCTTGTAGACTATTCAGAATGTTAAAAATGTATGCCATGAAGAGTGTTTCTTGGTTTACATAGAATAAACCAAAGATCCAAGTGAGACCAAGCAAAATGATCAGTATCCAAGCAGCTCTGATCCATCCTCTGAAATAGAGAAAACAATAGTGAGATATACTAAGAAAGCAATTTGTGACATCACAGTAAAGTGGAGAATAGCAACTGGAGGAGATTCCTGTCTATCTCCCTACTTAAACTGATACAGCTAAAATAATAGTAATGATTTCTTATATATGCAAAAAAAAAAAAAGATCGTAACATTTGTAGGTGATTAACTACCAATAATGCCTAGTAATAACTCTAACTTAATTAGTAATGTTTTGCTTTTCAAGTATACTGACACACACACAAAACAAGAAACATAATTAATAGCCTGAAAATTAATTAAAGAACTACTATGGCATGAAAAACACACACACATTACCATAACACAGATATTATGATACTTTAATTTAGGATATATTTCAGAAAGATATTTCATCTATTAAAAATAAATTTATAGAAAAATATTTAGATGTCTTGTTCAAAACCTAATATGCATGCCTTTAATTAACATGTATAATGAAATGAATTAATAAAGAAATGTATTCAAGGACCATCTGACACTAACACTTTCATATTCCATTGGGTAGCTATAGATGATCATTAGCAGGAGTATGTGTTCATTAAGATTATAATGACCATAGTAAACGAGAGCATTTGTATGGAATTGATGGTATGGACCTGAATCCAATATTTTAGTTTCCCATCTCATTCACACAACTATGACATCAAAGAAATAGAGAGATGGAATTTTAAAATGAAAATCTATCAGTTATTAATTAGCAAATGACCGAACATTATTTCTTCATGCCTTGTATTCTAAAATATAGGTTTGACCTACGTTTGGAGGTCTAAGGGAGATCCTCAATTGAGCACAAGTAATATTCCAGATAATCTGGTTCCTCTAAGATGAGTGAGTGAGGCAATGTAGAATGAAGTGCTTTATTTGTGGTACAACAAAACACTTGAAACTTAGAGGTTGAAAGTCAGTCCAACACTTTTAGCTCTTGGCTCTCATTGCTGCTCTTTATTTGCTATGATACACTAAATGAAATACAAGTTTATTAGCTCTCACTCCTAATGTTCTCAGCATGATTCTGTTCCCATAAATAATTGAGAGTTATTTTCCAAAAAGGTGATTATAAAAAAAAATTATTTTTTTGGCTTGCTCACAACTGACTGGTCTTTTTTGCACATACACACACTACAAATTATATATATAGGCGCAGGAGTGGCTGTGTGGTAAGTAGCTTGCTAACCAACCACATGTTTCCGGGTTCAGTCCCACTGCATGGCATCTTGGGCAAGTGTCTTCTGCTATAGCCCTGGGCCGACCAATGCCTTGTGAGTGGATTTGGTAGACGGAAACTGAAAGAAGCCTGTCGTATATATGTGTATATTTATGTATGTGTTTGTGTGTCTGTGTTTGTCCCCCTAGCATTGCTTGACAACCGATGCTGGTGTGTTTACGTCCCCGTCACTTAGTGGTTCGGCAAAAGAGACCGTTAGAATAAGTACTGGGCTTACAAAGAATAATTCCTGGAGTCGATTTGCTCGACTAAAGGCGGTGCTCCAGCATGGCCGCAGTCAAATGAGTGAAACAAGTAAAAAAAAAAAAAAAATACGAATGTGTGTGTGTAAAATTATGGACCAAGTTGAACAGAACATGAAGAATTTGCTTATGAAAATATATGGCTCAACAACCAAGTTCTTTTTGTTTTACTTTCTTCTTGCATTTAATATATTCAATTTGTGATGAAATTTGTATTAGAATAGATGTATTAAAATATATTTTAAAAGGAAATGATTCTTACTAGTTTATTTCATTTTCTATTTACATATCTTAATATTACTTAAAAGCATAACGTATTTGATATATTTTATATATATATATATATATATATATATAGAATGGTTGTATACTGTCAATTAACGTGAACGTGGCAGTAGGGGGTTACACCACCGGTGTTAAAGCCTAGGAAGCATCGACGCCTCCTGATGGCTTTGACACATTTTTCCTCTCCCCTTCGTAAATGTATATAAGGACACAGGAAAAATGTGTCAAAGCCATCAGGAGGCGTCGATGCTTCCTAGGGCTAAACAGCGGTGGTGTAACCCCCTACTGTCACGTTCACGTTAGATTGCCAGTATACAACCATTCTATCGCCCCACCACCGTACATATCTCTACGAGAGATTTAGAAATTTAATATTTCTGATTATATATATATATATATATATATATATATATATATATAGAGAGAGAGAGAGAGAGAGAGAGAGATAGATAGATATGAACAATAAAGTAAAAAAAAAATAATATAAACATAGCAAAACAATTATTCTAAGCTTTCTGCTACCACTTTATTAGTTTTATTGGGGGATTAAGAAATTCAAGACCACCCTATATGTATGTTTACGCACATACCCACACACGTACAGTGTGTGTGTGTGTGATAGAGAGAGAGAGTGCGTGAATGCATGTATGCATATGTGTGTACTTGATTCACAACTAATGTTTAATAGGGATTAATTCCAAAAGTTAAATATATAAGAATCGTCAAATGAAAAAAATATTGCAGTATGGAAAAAAATGACAAAAGAAAAAGGTCAAACAGTTTATGGCGTTACACAAATATTCTCATTAAAGGAAAATCTAACGGTTCCCTCTCTCACACGCCCACGCACAATATTACATTTCAGTTACAATAATACAATTTAAAATAGTCCATGTACATTTATCTTTTTATTTTATTAAAAAAAACAAAAAAACTATTCTGGAGGGGAAATAACTCTGAAAAATACTTTCGACAAGGGAAATAACCTATCAAAGGATGTAGCCAGCTACATTTATTTCGACAAATGTACCACTTAATTTCAATTACAAAACGAGTGATTTCTAAATTTAGCCCAAACTTTGCAGGTATAATCGACTTGGCAAAGATGAAAGGTAAATTTGACTGCAAGATCTGAATCCAGAAAACTAAAGTGATGTAACTAAGCCGTTACTAAAAAGTTTTGCTTTCCACCAGCTTACTCATTGTTCTGTGTATTTACTTAAATTTAGAGTGAATGAACTCATATTTTTCCAACTCAGAATCAACACCAGCTTGAACATTTCCGTTTACGTTCCTTCAACAAAATAGCTAACATTATATATATGTAGCATCCGTTGTCCATGCTGGCATGGGTTGGACGGTTTGACCAGAGCTGGCATGCTGCACCAGACTCCAGTCTGATTTGGCATAGTTTCTATGGCTGGATGCCCTTCCTAACGCCAACCACTTCACAGAGTGTGCTGGGTGCTTTTACGTGGCACTGCAAGGGCTCTTTTACGTGGAACCACCACGAGTGCTTTACACCACCAAACACTTCTGTTGGGGAGTACAGGTCTTCTAGAGTATAGCAAAGTGCCAGGCATCTTGGGCCTTTGTCATCTCACCTGGAAGGTTCAACATCCTCAGGTCGTTCTTTAGTACTTCAGTGTGTGTATATATATATGTGTGTGTGTGTGTGAGATATAATAAAACACTGAATGGAATATAGTGTAATGGCCACCTCCATATGTTTAATCATTTAATAATTGTTATGAATACACTGCTGGCATGTGAAAAACACCTTTCAAGTGTTAGGCCTCACAGAGACAATGACAAATGGCTGAGACCCTTGACCCATTAAGCCATGTGAAATCATAGTTGTGGCAGATACTGGTGTCATGCAAATGGTATTTGTGCCGGTGGCATGTAAAAGCACCCATTACATCCTTGGAGTGGTTAGCATTAAGAATGGCATCCAATCGTAGGAACCATGCCAAATCAGACTAGAGTCTGGTACAGCCTTCCAGCTTGCCAGCATGGACAATGGACATTGAATGATGATGATGATGATGCCAGTAACGAATAGCAGCTAACACTAAAATAGACTTTGGAGTTTACTTTTAATTCCCAACAGGAAATTCTTTTCCTATGCAATACAGGTAGAAAAAAATGCAGGTGCATCACATCCACTAGGTTTTCAATATCATATATTGATTTTATGTAATCCCAAACTACTAACTGTCAGTAGATATTTAGCAAAACAGATTGATTAGGGTAATATATTCTTTAATTTATGAAACGTCCAGTATTTGCATATTTTATAACTATGATATGGCTCAGTGGTTAGAACACCAAGCTCACAATCATATGGTAGTGAGCTTGATTCCCAGACACTTTATTTCACATTGATTCAGTTCATTCAGCTGTAGAAATGAGTTGCAATGTCACTGGTGCCAAGCTATATCAGCCTGGTATGCATGGGTGACTGCAGGACTTCCATAACCAACCTTGCCTGGAATTATGCCCGAGGGTAACTTGCTAGGTGCAACCCCTAGGGTCATTCATGACTGAAGGGGGGTCTTTACTTTTGTGGGAGTCAAGTTATGAGGAAATTTAACCTGTCAAGTTAAGCTACTTTCCACAAAAAAAAATTAAATATTGATACATTTTTTTTACAAATTGAAAATTAAACGAATTCTTGATGAAAAAACAAAATACTAGGAAAAGGATGTTCAGCAGAAGTGCATGTTTTACAGCCATTTCATTAAATTCAGTTGAACTAATTCAAAGCTTACAACTACACATCAAGAGTCCAAGTTGAAAAGCATACAAAACTTACTTTGACATCATGCAAATTTTAGACACACACACACGCACACGCACACACACACACATATATATCTGAATATTTTTTTTCTTTTAAAACATCTGAGTTGAAAGGCAGTTTTATTATCATACACACATATTTAAGAGCAAGAATTTTAAATTTCATGGTAGCAATACATGATATATGAATAAAGAGAAAGAAAAAGGGCTTAGGTCTAAAAATCTACCAATTCTCCATACAGGAGTAAAAAAAGAACAAAATGAGAAAAGGAAAAAAAAAAAAAAAACGATTATTCCATGCAAGTATTACAAATAAATTTTTTTATATAAAAGTAAAAAAGTAGAATAAATAAATAAATAAAGCAGTTACACAACAGAAATGGTAGAGTGCAGCATTAATCGTTTATCACTATTTAGAATTTAAATAAAATTCTACTTGGATGGGACTTAGTATTTTGTTATTTTACAATCAGTAATGTAGATAACCGAGTATATTTTCTTCAACGAAGGCTCCTCTTCTTAGAAACTATAACCTTATATGCTAAAAAAAAAAAAAAAAAAAAAAAAAAAAAAAGCAATAGCTTCTTTTCGATTCCTTTTGATACCAACTTGTCTGAGACTGCTCCTGGTTTTAGGATACAAACTTCTTGTTTAACCCTTTCGTTACCAACCCGGCTGAAACCGGCTCTGACTGAGTACAAATGTCTTGTTTTCATAAGTTTTTAATTAAAATCTTCCACCAAACCATAGTCACAATTTATGCTCCTGACACTAGCTGAATGATAACTAAGTTATTTTACTAAATTCTTTGTTATATTTAAAGTAATTGAAAGAAACACAGAGCTTCTGAAAATAAATACAGTAACGAAAGGGTTAAAGTGATGAAATTAAAACCATCCATTAAAATGTTGACTTAGGTTCTAATACACCAGATTAATAACGACAAAGTTATTTAAGTAAATTCTTCCTTATTTTCAAAATTAATTGAAACAGGCAGTGAATTTTTAGAGAAATATGCTAACAAAAGTGTCAATATTATTTTAAGATTAATAAACCCCCCCCCCCCCAAAAAACCATATATTGTCAGTGAAGAAAATATAGAGAAATTAGATGGGAGCCTGGTCTTATTGAATTCCCTATCTTTTGATGCTCCTTTTCTTGGCACTAACAAGATTTAAACATGTTTTCCATCTACTAATTTTCAACTGTTTGCTATGTTTTACTGGAATTAGAAATTACTAAAATATCTCTGACATTGTACCTTTTATACAGACCAAAACACAAAATATATAACAGAAATAGTGATATTTCCTTAATTCTTAATACACAAACAAAAGTCTTTCTTGTGGGAAGAAGTATATATTAACTAGGTCTACAATAATATACAACTGGGTCTACTTTTACAGAGGCATTGAACCATGTCTGGAACTATCTTATCTTCTATTTCAGTTTCTAACATCGACAGAAACAGGAATCCCAGCTTTCACTTTAATTGTAATAATTCTGTAGATGTCAATGAGATATATTGCCCTCTTGCTTCTTATTCATATTATCAAACTCTCTAAAACCAATCCAGTCTCTACTGAAATAATAATAGAAATAATCATATTCTGGGATATTGTAAATGTGAAGAACAACAAATACATGACTCAGTTCCAATATGTTAATACTATGAATTAAATCAACCTTGTTGTGACTGCCAACGAGAAATCTAGAAATTAGAATTAGTGATACCAAATTCTAGAGAACATGGCATATCCAGTTTGGTTTCTGTAATATTGTATAAAAAAATCAATGATTTCTGACTATAATTCATACATAGAGGGATACGTTATATGATGTTCATGCCTTTCCAAGAGGAATCTATATGGGAGTCAGATAGCTATAAGTGCTCACTTAAATATGTTCATCACATATTTATCTTTTCTTTAGATAGCCTCTTAGTGTGAAAACAGAGTTTGTCTTTAACGCCACAAAATGAAACAGACATTGTTAGGTGACATGTCAACCATCACAGCCACCAAAAGCTGATACAGTTATCAAACTTGTTAGTATTCTGTCATGTATTCTACTACCTTAGCAATTATTTCTACGGATTTCTTTTCTTTTCTTTACAAATAAGGGTCATAGAGATAATAGATGTGATGCTGCCACATTCATACCTTGCTCAAGGTTATTGTTTAGCTAACTTTTGGAAAGTAAAACAATTCCAATTGAATAGTGAAACCAACTGAGACTTATGTTTTGCTAAAACATTCAACACTTCTCAATGGTACCCATTAATAGCAATACTTTTTAACATAAGCATAAATCCCCACCAATAATTATTTCTAATGTTGTCCAGGGCCTATAATGATAATCCTTTACTTATTAGACACAAAGACCCATACATTCAATACAGAACTTGCTATACAAAAGAGGTTACTAAACATGTAGGGATGTGTGTGTGTGTGGTTATGGGTAAAACTTAAAGTAGTAAGGCTGATTCAAAATTTGGTATACAAAGTCTACATAGAAGAGCAAGCCACTGACACAGGAACAAGAAGGCATCCCTTGGCTAGGATCTGGGCATCTCATGATTCTGAGCCACCTTGACCTGGATTACTTTCTGGTAAGCGAGTCCTCAACATTTGCCCATGAGCATCTTCAAGTTTTTCGTGAAGCATAAAGCCTTCTACATCTTGTAGCTCGTTAGCTATATATATATAAAACTGTGATGTTGCTTTTTGTTTTGTTTTGTACTAAAAGCTACATCTTATAGCCTTTCCACATCTCAATCAGCATAATATTCCTCTTGTAAATTAAAAAAAAAATTCATCCTGTATTTTCATCAGGTTACAAAGTTTAACAAACATCAGTTTACTCCTTTATTATCCCAACAGTTTCACTCTTTTCTCAAGTCTCTATCTCATTTACAAAAGATGATGGATAATATACATCTCATAAACTCTGGCTAGTCCTGTGCCGAATGGATGTGACCTCATTTTTCAGTCTTCACTGGGTCCTGGTGTTGGTGGCAATGAGGATGAGGTAATTTTGTTTAATTCCACTGTGGCTATTCTCAGACCTTTGATAAATGGTGCTCTGGAAACATCAATAACAAAAGCTGCCACCTCTGATGTTGTCTTCCCTTTATCTGAGATGTAGGCCCTCAAGTGGCCTTTACTACATATGTAGCAACTGAGCCATTGCTTTGCAACACCAATCTCATTGACCTCATCTTCACACTCTCAAGGGTCCTTAGGAGTCATCAGACTGAAGATATTCTTAGAAGTTCTCACCCAAACATATACATCACCTCTGTATGCACAAACAGATTATAGTGTCTCACAAAAGAGATCAGAAAGTAAGGGTCGATGTCACTATAAATATTTTTGGGGGCTTTGATCTTCATATTTCTTTTATCCATATACAACAGCATCAGTCAGAGAACAGAAGTGTGGGGCATCAGCTCCCTCTCCTTGCCTCATTTTCAGGCACACACTGCCAAACAGCTACTCTAGTTGATGGAGCAATCATCTTGTCGCGTACCAGTCAGGACTTTCTCCAACTCCTTTTTGGAGGGAATATAGAGATCTCCATACTTTGGAAAGTGAAATATTATTATTGTCTTCCTTATGCATTCTAGGATAAATTTGTTGGGCAAGGAGGTACTCTCTTTTGTAATGCAACCCTTGTTCAGTCTAGGGTTTCCTTTTGGTTGGCAACATTAGCAAAGGGGTAAATTACTGCTGTTGTTGAAGGTGTTGTTGTTAATGTTGCTGTGTAAGTTTGTGTTTATGCTTATCAGTATGTGTTTGTTTCATCATTTTGTTTTAGCTTCTCCAAAAATTTGATATGCATTCACAGCTATTGTTTTTTTATTTTATTTTTTTTTTTTGGCTAGTACTTTCTCTCACTACAAATAAACAAAGTGACATGGATATTAAAAAAAAAAAATGCAAATACAATAAAACAAAATATAGAAGGAAGAACCATTTTTCTACTCCAAAATAATGGAGTAGACATTCAAATGTTCTGAATTTAGGAGCTAAAGTGGATAAAAAAAAGACCCCAAAAAACAAACAAACAAAAAATGGAGATCTGAAGCAAACAGCAACAACAATAATTATTTCTTTCAATTAGGATGATTAATGGTAGTTCTGTATCTGCTTATTAACCAAAGGGCATCCAGTATAAGGGGCTTCTAATCGTGTAAACTACTCGGGTGTGTATGATAATAAAAAACAAACAACATATTTAAGTGTTGAACATAGTTAGAGGTATATCTACATGCAAGCATGCTAACAGAATGCACCTTAGCAGTGTTGTGCACAATTTTGCATCATTCCTGCTGGGTACCAGTTATTGGGTTGAATTATGTAAAAATTATATTAATTATATTATGATTAAAGACACAGTTAACAGTATATAGATGGGCAAAAAATATTCCAAGTGCAATTAGTAAGTAATAACAAATAGTCATGCATAGCTGAAAAACTAGAAGCTGCATGTATAAACTGAATGAAAATTGAATTGCTAGAAATATGTAGAAATAACACATATCAAAAGAATAATGAAAATAGTATAAAAACAACAAAACAATGACATACATATACATGAACAACATTAATTCTGGTGCAGATTACACACACGCACATACACACACACTATACAGATACAGACATATACATAAACACACATTTACTTAAATATCCATACTTGTGTATCCATACATACACATATACTTGTGTATCCATACATATAGACATACTTATATATTCATACATACAGACATACTTATATATTCATACATACAGACATACTTATATATTCATACATACAGACATACTTATATATCCATACATATACACATACTTATTTATCCATACATATACACATACTTATTTATCCATACATATACACATACTTATTTATCCATACATATACACATACTTATATATCCATACATATACACATACTTATATATCCATACATATACATATATATCCATACACACACATACTTATATATCCATACATACGCATATTTATATATCCATACATACACATATTTATATATCCATACATACACACATACTTATATACATCTGTACATACACATATACTTATAAATACATACGCACATCAACTTATATAAACACGCACACACACACACATAAGCATACATACTTAAATGTGTATATGTACATATATATATATATATATATATATATATATATATATATACATGCATACATACACACACACATAAACAGCAGGCATACATTTAGACCACTTCAAATTACATACATATAATCCACACACAAACATCAACACATACTACACCAAGATACATAAAATTGTGTGTGTATATAAACGCATACGTATATTCAAGCATACATATATATATATATACATATTCACATTTGCACACACATATACTATTTTTCTTTTCTTATTTTTTCTTTTTTTTTTTTTTTGATTTGCACAGGTAGACAGGTTACATTTAGAACATGCAACTGAATGTCTTACGGAATATCTGCCAGATAGGAGAGTTTGGATTGAGAACCGCACAGAGCAAGGTCACTGCTTGTGCTCAGGTGTCCACTGCAGCCGTACGGAGGGAAAGAAGGAAGTTGCCATTAGAATTTCACGCAGGCCAAACAAGGGGAGACAATACACATCAACAATGAAACAAAAACATGATAATGTGTGAAAAAAAAAAAGAAAATAACCCAAACAAAAGTGAAATAAAATAAAAGAAACCTAAAAGCTACATCATATCATCTAAAATGAAACTAAGGTACAAAGGTTATATATGGGTGTATGCGTGTATGTGTCTATGTATATAAATATATGCACCACGAATACATGTTACTAAAACAGCTGTGTGTTAGTTAGTCATATCTCTACACGAATGCATATTTGTATGTATGTATGTCTGTATGTATGTGTAAGTGTATGTATGTATTATGAAATAAAAATGAAACAAAAGTGGTCAATACAACTTTATGAGACATAACCACTTTCTCATTGCAGACATAATTGTTGCAACATGTTTGACAGTTTTTCTGCCATGCACTTTCAAATGACTATGCGGTCTGGATTTTGTTGTACACTATTATTATTTTCCAATTTTTGTAAAAGAAATTTGTCAAGAAACACATCAAACAGCTAATCCATCCTTGTACCTTCATCCAAAATGGATTTCTAAACCAGAAATTGATGTGCACACCTTTATACATAATGAACAAAAAAAAAAATTCTCAGCTGGTTAACATTTCATAGATGACAAGACCAGCTTTTCAAAGTGTGATATGGTCAGTCCACAGACTAGGACCACCTTAAGGCATTGGCAAACCAGGCAGTTGCCTGGAGGCTTCACCAGTCTAGGGACCCAGTTCTATCTATGTATGCTGTGGGATGCCATCAATAAATAATACCTATAGAGGCCAGTGCATTCATTTTCCCAGGGACCTAAAATGATGCTAAGACAGCCCTTCCACAAATTGTACAAGATCATATCTGGACCCTTTACCATAGAGAACTTCAACAGTCTGACTCCGGAACTTAATGGATACTGTTTCAGTGTTTGATAAGCTATTTGGTTTTCCCTCAAACTGCTGTTAGTTATAGACCATCTTTCAGTATGAGATGTTCCCTATTAACAGTGATTCTATCAAGAACATAATGCTGTCCTTTGTAACATCATAAGATCTCTTTCTTAGTTTGTAATGTAGATGGTTAAGTTAGTCCACATTACTCCGTGAAGAGTAGAGGGCTGGTTTCCAAGTTTGTCTGGTGTGCATGTGTGTGTATATATATATATATATATATATATATATATATATATATTCCTCCCTGGTTGGAATGCTGGTTTGTTGCAGGATTACTCCTTTTATTCAGCTGAGTGAACTGGAGCAACATGAAGTGTTTTTTTTCCAAGGGCACAACACACAACCCAGTTCAGGAATTAAAACTAGCATCTTACAATCATGAGTCCAACATCCTAACCACCAAGCCAAGCACCTCTACATTGCAGATGCTTACTGAGAACTAATTCACCATGAAGTAATTGCTTTGGAAGTCAGAAATCCTCAAGACAGACAATATGATCAACCTATCATATACGATACTTGACAGAGGCAAGCTTCCATACTGAGTCACTGCACAGTGTGCAGCACTTCTGTGTCAAGTGTAGAAGAGTGCCAGCTTATGTTTAATATGTCTTAAATTTACCCTTTGCTAATGTTGCCAACCAAAAGGAAACACTAGACTGAACAAGGGTTGCATTACAAAAGAGAGTACCTCCTTGCCCAACAAATTTATCCTAGAGTCCATTTCTCAGATGAGTGCAGAAGGGATCTATCTAGTCAGATGGACTTGAAGTTTTTCTACCAAGCTTTGCATCTAACACTTATTTCTGCAGTGTCCCAAAATCAAAAGAAGCTGTCCCAATGCTTTTACTGATCTCAGAACCTAGGGATCCATCCCTAGAAGCAGGACTGCCAAGGTACACACACACAAAAATAATGCACCACATAAATCTGATCCTTTGGACAAATATATTCAGCTTAACATATGGCTCAACTAGGACAAGTTTTCACATCTACTTCAGACTTATTGTAAGAATAAAAACAAAACAAGCATGAAAGGAGTGGTGCATTATTTCATGAACAACATTGTCTGAGTGAGCCACAAGGTTGCAATCATCAGCGTACAAAGCAAGAACTACAATTATAAAGTTATCTCTGGCACGCACACACACACATAAATACATACATAATCGTCATCATTTAATGTCAGACTTCCATGCTAGAATGGGTTGAACAGTTCAACAGGGTCTAATGAGTTAGGACTGCATTCTGTCCCTATGTTTACTTTAGGATGGTTTCTATGGCTAGAGGTCCTTCCTAACATCAACCATTTTACAGCATGCACTGGGTGCTTTTTTTTCTTCCATGGCAGTGACCCTAGTAAGGTCATTATGCAGCCTGCAAGATTAAGATCTACTTTGACTAAGGGAGGCTACAGTAGAGAAGGTGGTGGCTTCATACTATGAGATGAGGGACTAAAGAGAGAGAGAGGGCACACAATATAACAGGTCTCTTGCTGCAGGGGAGCTACACAGCTACTTATATTAGAGAAGGGAGTATATGTGTGTGATCAGCTTGGAACTGGAAAGGGATAAAAATAGAAGTGATGAGGTGTCAGGGTGGACCTACAAGATACCAGATGAGCAGAAGTGAGGATAGGAGAGCAGGAAGTGTGTGGGTGGGTATATATATGGAAGAGTGAGAGATGATTAGAGATAGGGGATGGGTGAGAGGGTGAATATTATAGATGTGAATAAATGATAAGCAGGAGAGGTAGGGGAGAGTAGGTGAGAACTGAAGGGTTGAGGAGCCAACAATGATATACAAGCTGGTGGGCAGTAGGGGAGAGGAGATGAATGAGAGTGCAAAAAAAAAAAGGGTAGGTAGGGTGAAGAGCAGCAGAATATGCAGTAGACAGGGGAAGAAAGAGAGAGGATGGATGAAAAAGAGGGAAGGAAATGATGTGATGGGGGTAGATTGTACAAGTGTGGAGCAGACATAGTGAATGGGGGGGGGAGGATAGATAGTGGTGGTGGAGAATAGAAAAGTTGGGGGTTAGGGAAGTCGGTCAATGTAGAACGTGGGGTGGGAGGAGAGGACAGTATTATGAAATGTCGGCGAGCTGGCAGAAACGTTAGCACGTCGAGCGAAATGCTTAACAGTATTTCGTCTGCCGTTACGTTGTGAGTTCAAATTCTGGCGAGGTCGACTTTGCCTTTCATCCTTTCGGGGTCAATAAATTAAGTACCAGTCACGCACTGGGGTCGATGTAATCGACTTAATACCTATGTCTGTCCTTGTTTGTCCCCTCTGTGTTTAGCCCCTTGTGGGTAGTAAAGAAATAGGTATTATGAAATGGTTCTGGGTACAAAGACGGTGGGGGGTGAGGGTAAATGGTATCAGAAAAAAGCCGAAGTAGGCAGTTCTCTTCACAGTTAATTACAGCAGCAGAATAGTGTAAATGATGGATATTGGGTAATGTCTTGAAGAGTAAATTAGGTGAGAAGGGGGAACAACTGTTCCCCAACTAAAGAAACACTGTCAACTTAGCTGTAACCGATGTAAGGGAGATAACTCCACATCGTCCAGGACTATCAATAAAGTTTCATTCCAGGAATTTTTTGCTTACAAAATTAACTGACCATGACGTTTCCTCCCTCCAATTGTGGAGAGGTTATGTGCCTCTGGCCATTTGAATCTAATAAGCCACCTATGGAGCTAAGCACTTTGTAGGTGCAAAACCAATGGTCACTCGCTGAACCACAACAAACAAACTTCTAAATATATATATATTAGGTGCATGAGTGGATGTGTGGTAAGTAGCTTGCTTACCAACCACATGGTTCTGGGTTCAGTCCCACTGCGTGGCTCCATGGGCAAGTGTCTTCTACTATAGCCTCGGGCCGACCAAAGCCTTGTGAGTGGATTTGGTAGATGGAAACTGAAAGAAGCCCGTCGTATATATGTATATATATATATATGTATGTGTTTGTGTGTCTGTGTTTGTCCCCCTAGCATTGCTTGACAACCGATGCTGGTGTGTTTATGTTCCCGTCACTTAGCAGTTTGGCAAAAGAGACCGATAGAATAAGTACTAGGCTTACAAAGAATAAGTCCTGGGGTCAAGTTGCTCGACTAAAGGTGGTGCTCCAGCATGGCCGCAGTCAAATGACTGAAACAAGTAAAAGAGTAATATGCACACACTGTGCTTCAAGAATCTCAGTTTCTCTGAAATGAGTGTGTCTACAGAACCACATATTGCCTGTCATCCCAGTCTTTTGTTATCCAGTCCGAGAGGTTAAAGATTCTGAGGTCACCACCTTGTCCCAAGGTTTCCCAGGTTTTCTTTTTTTTTTCACAAGGTCCATCTACATGAGAAGCACTTCTTCACACAGTTTGTCCTCATCCATATGCATCACATGTTCAACAAGTTCAGTCTTCTTTCTAGCACACTACATCTGATCTATCTTTCTGTATGTGTATGTGTGCGTGTGTGTGTGAGGTGAAAAACAAGGCTTGCCAAAGGTAAGGGACAATGGCCATCCAAGAACATGATTCTTTTTCATAAATGTCACAGGACTTATAAATTTCTCGTTTAGTACCCAGGGGCACATTTAACCTACCAGGGTGGGTTGGATTCTAAGCTGTGGTGGAGGTAACTAAGCCAGAAGATGGAGAACTCTAACAGAAAAGCCTGAGGTATATTGTTCGAAAATTTACTCTAACTTTCTGTAGTCAGCATTTCCAGAAAGTGTGGCTGTTCCTCCACAAGCCTTCACCACTGAAAACAAATTGTCTGTGTATGTCATGTCCGGTAAGTTCACCATCATCAACTCACTGTCTTTTTTTTTTCAATAAAATAGTTTGTAACTATTAATGGTAAGATACTATGGATACATTTTCTCGGTAAACTTACCTCACGGTGAACTTTATTCATGGTGAATGTTCTTCACAGCGAACTTATCTGTAACCATGTAGATAGACTAACAGCTAGGCTATTGGACCTTCATGCATTAAGGCCAATGAAAGAACCCACTACACGTGTGTGTGTATTATCATAATCAGCATCATCTTTATTTTAACATCTACTTTTCCCCATGCATATGTTTGTTCAAGTCCTTTCCATGGCAGTGACTTTCTTCTTGTTGCAATCAACTTTCACCACCGTTACCTATGTCTTCTTGGTCTTCCTCTTCTGCACTTCCTTACCCAATTGCTATCATCTATGTCCATCTCAGATCTATACCTATGTGTCATCTCTATTGTGTCCTACATCTGTACTATGTCATCCATGCTCATAGGCACGACACACTTAGTGGAACACGCTTGCCTTGTTTCTTTCCAGTCTTTACACAACCTTTACATTCAATCCTCATATTTCACTAACATTCAGCATTTATACTCTGTCCCCAAATATCATACAATTCATCCTTTTGCTTAAAGGAAAAAAAAAAATTTTTTAATCCCCTGTTATAAGCAGGGATATTTTTACTATGCAGTTCATTTCTAATTAACAGCCAATTAGGCCAAACTATCAACTACTTCTAAGGAGCTTCCTAAGTACAGAGAAAATGAAATTATTTTACTAGTGCTCTTAACTGCTAACTACTTCTGAACATCAGCCAGACTTGGCACAAATCTGAAGTGCATCTCATCTCAGCTGATTCTCTTCCTAATCAATTGTGTTAACACAGTCAATTTTATAACTTGGTTCATCAGTTTAGTTAGTTAGTTAATTTTTGGCTCAAAAAGCAAGGCCATGTAGGGGGACATGGAGTTATGTACAGGGTGGTGTTCATGTAAAGAGCTCAGGCCACTTGAGGTCAAGGGAGACTTTGAACAAAGCGGTCGTCGGCATCTTCACCATCTCATCTGGCAGCTTGTTCCACGGATCCGCAACCCGGACGGAGAAAGCCCCTCTCCTTCGATTGAGATGAAATCGTCGCAGATAGAGCTTTTCGGAATGACCCCTCTCTTAAGGCTTGGCCAACTCTACAAGCCTCGCCAATCGGGATGGCGTGAGTACACTCGTCGCTCATCGGTGGCGAGGTTGAGGAGGACATCCTGGTACTACCTTGGCGTGGTGAGAGAGTTTGAGCTTAATTCCTCTAATAAAGTATTTCCTTTATTCTTGTAGCAGCTGGTGGTAATACTTTTTCACAAGTCACTGCTTCTGACACCTCCCTGTATTACTTAGTTTACTACATGAATGATTAGCCTGAGTTCTTTCTCACCAGATCTCAGTAATGGTGCCTGATAGACCTGATGCTTTCTTCATCTTATCATTAATGCCATTCTGAACATACATCTACTTCAATAGCTGATCCCTCTTTTGGGTATGCTTAGGTTAGTTCCTCTTCCTCATCTACCCATTTCCCCCAATCAGCAACCTCTTGAATAACATTTCCAAGCCTTTTCCTTCTCTGTTAATAAAGTTAAGTGTACTGATACCATTTTTAACACATCTTTCCCTACAAGTGTGTTGATTTACTCTGAAATACAGCTTCATAACCTTGAACCCTTCACATCTCTGATAATCTCATCACAACTTTGGCAAAGCTTCTACTTTCTGCTTCTCTCCATGCTGTATAAACTTGTTGTCTGACCAATTTTCCCTTGCTGCTTCCTTTCTTCCTGTCTTTTATGGCTCTATCTATAGTACCATTCCACAACTATGTTACCTGACATCAGAACAACACATTGTTCAAGCCACAGACCTAGAATGTAGTTTCTAGCAAGTCATCTCACAGAAACCCATATTTGTCCTCTATTTTATAGGTTTCGATCTCCTCCTCTGTTTTGTTATCTAGAATTGCTCTGAACTTGTATTGAGCAGAGAGATGCCTCAGTCTCCACACCTTCCTTACTCTTTTACTTGTTTCAGTCATTTGACTGTGGCCATGCTGGAGCACTGCCTTTAGTTGAGCAAATCAACCCCGGGACTTATTCTTTGTAAGCCCAGTACTTATTCTATCGGTCTCTTTTTGCCGAACCGCTAAGTGACGGGGACGTAAACACACCAGCATCGGTTGTCAAGCAATGCTAGAGGGACAAACACAGACACACAAACACATATATTTATATACACATATATACGACAGGCTTCTTTCAGTTTCCGTCTACCAAATCCACTCACAAGGCATTGGTCGGCCCGGGGCTATAGCAGAAAACACTTGCCCAAGATGCCACGCAGTGGGACTGAACCCGGAACCATGTGGTTGGTAAGCAAGCTACTTACCACACAGCCACTCCCACTCCTTGTCCATAATGCTTTTTTGTCTCTCAGTCTGTCATTCATTTGAAGATGCTAATCAATAAACTATGATGGCTGGTACATTCTTCGCTGGGAGAAAACTTAAGTACTTAGGACGATCAACCTATCCCACATCCTGGTAGAATGAACCCTAACTGGTTTACGAGTTTGCTTGACTGGAAGATGAAGCTTCAATGGCAGATGATTAATTCTTTTCTGTCACAAACTTCCAGAAGCCTTAACTCTTCATTACTAGAAACACAAAAATAGCCACCATGTCCCTCCAGAGAATCTATCATGGTGCTGCACTAACACAGTCTTCTCTCTTGCAAATCACATTCGATTCCTATCATATGCCACAGTGTGTCATCCGTGCACTAACATTACACATCCAGTGAAGCATGCTCACCTCATTTCTTTCTCACCTTCACAAACTCTGCAGTCAAGGTCCATATCTTTATAAAAGTCAAGTTGTGTGTCTGTCTCCTACGATTTAGATTCCTAACTACTCCCACATTTTGCGGTGCAGTTTAACCAAAACTGGGTATCTTATAGTCGTGATTCATATCGAGCCCTTCTGGGTATTAGCGCGCATCTACGATGAGTCTACGATTTTAAAAATAATTTACCATCATTTTTTTCTATTTTAATGCATTTTTTCGCTATTATATAAGGGAAGTAACTCTCTAAAAATGTCTACGATGAGTCGACGATTTAAAAAAAAAATTTACCATCATTTTTTTCCCATTTTTAATGCATTTTTTTGCTATTTTTTTGCTATAAATCTCTAAGAATGCTTATATAGTTATTTCCCTTACAAACCCGAGCAATGCCGGGCGATACTGCTAGTATGCTATATAAAGTATGTCCAACCTACTCCATCATGAAAAGCAGGTGATAATGTTGCATACAGGTATGTTAATATAAATCTATCAAACTAATGAGGGGGAGGAAGCACATATATATTCATGTGTGTGTGTGTGAGCAGGTGTCTGTTTTCCTACATATATAAGTGCATATATTTATAAATGTGCTCATATTAGCATTTATGTTTTGTACATATGAATTTATACTTGTAATGCACACCTGTAAAAGTTATGCAGATTTTATATTCACGAGTATGATGCAATAAATAAGATAGTCTTATCCTTTTTGTAATACTAAATATGAACTTAAAATAAAGCAGCAAAGAGAACAATAAAATTAATATACATAAATAAAATAAAAACCTTATGTATTGAATTGCTTCTATTTAAAACATTGGCATCTTTATTAAATACACACACATCTATAGCTCTCGATCTCTCTCTTTATATATATATATATATATATATATACAATGATATGTTACATTACTCGATAGTCAAGATAAAACTCTGAGTTTCAGATGCCGAAGTGGGAATCCACGATATCTCTTCGGTTATCTGGCTATTTCCAGATAACCGAAGAGATGTCGTGGATTCCCACTTCGGCATCTGAAACTCAGAGTTTTATCTTGACTATCGAGTAATGTAACATATCATTGTATAGATAAATTTCCTCTATTTACATAATATTGAGGTCTCTTTCTTTCTTTTGTTATCTTACCGTTTTACCAATATATATATATATATAATTCATTTGTGAAAAAATTATATGGTTAATGGACAATATGTCCAATTTTTCGGCATATTTGGCATTAGAAAATTTTTTCGTTTGCCCTTTATTTATGAATTGTTTATAAATTTAACCTTTAAAGGTATTTTTTAATATGCTGGCCATTGATAAAATTTTTTTCAAAAAGAATTTTATCCTACATTAGAGATATATATATATATATATGAATGATTCTCCAAGAGTTTCAATGATGCGGATTCAGTTGTTCAATCAGTCAACTGAAATGCCTGCTCATTGAATTCACGTGTAAATGGCTTGTAGCATTTCACAAACAAGCGAATCCTTAGTGTAATTCTAAGACAGAACCAGCATGACACAGTGACAAAGCTGTATCTTTGAATTACAGAAATAATCCATATGATATGCATCTACTCACTCAGTCTGAATGAGGCAATAAAAAAATGACATTTTCTCAACTACCACATGATGGATTTGAACTTATGAACTTGTGGTTGCAAAGCACATTTCACAACCATTTGGCCACACTGTGCCCACATGCACACAAACACACACACATTCAATTATTTTTTAAGCAAATAGTTAAGTATGGGTTATTCATGCCCACACTTCTAGTTTCTTTCATATTTTTAATGTAGAGACACGGAATCTCTGTAATACATTTGCACTTTCAGTTGTCCTACTTTGTAGCCAATGTACCTGTGAGTTTTTTTTTTATCTAAGTTTTTATAACAAAATTATTTAATAATTTGTAAGATACTGAAGAACTCAACTTTTACTAAATAAAATAAAGACGAATGAAAAGAAAATTTTCCTATCTTCAAGAAAGGAAAACAAAAACAAATAAAAACAAAAGACATACTCTACCACCACCTCTAATTAAGTAACAAATGCAAAACATTTACTCAGCGTTATACAAGAATAAGGAATTTTTATAATATTTTTAAGCAACAAGTGAATTAAAATGTTTAACCCTTTCCAAGTATATACTGCTAGATATTGTTATTGATTTTCAAAATTAACATCAGAGTGATTTAGTAAAATAGCAGTATAGTTTTTTTCATTGAATATATTAAACTGTTATTGGTAGTACAACTTGACAAAAGGTTCCTACATAAAAGCACATTTGGAACTTTTCCTACAAATTCTTCATTCAGTTATTAATGAGATTTTAGTGGAAATTTAATTTAGAAATGAAAGCTTTCAATATTCAGGCATGTCAGTAACAATGGAGCCAGGGGCAGTCTCAGGGTTTTGTACGGAGCAAGTTAAATAATATACAGTAAGTAATTGCAAATGATTTAGTAAATTAAGTTCTTCAAATAGATATATGAAATATTCAGTTTTTCTCTTAGATTAATTATACTTTTCTAATATTGTACTACAGTATGTTTTGATCTAGAAACATTGGTCTTTCACACTTCAATTTTTTCCTTAGTGTAATATGGTTAGAAAAGAGACTGGAGCCTAAACAATTTCATCAGGTTAAAAAGAGAGTGAGAAGAACAATGAGTGTAAAAATTATAGTGCTATGGTGTTGATGATATTGGCAGATGTTTATTACATCCATTATACTAGAGATTCTGTGTTGCAGTCTCTGAGCAAGGCTCATAATTATGCTTCTTCAAGCCTGCCTGTCTCAACAAAAACATGGTTGACTCACTACTTAGTGGTAGAAAGAGCATCCTAATGAAACATTTGTGTCAGCACAAATAGAATAGCTTGCTCTTGATAGCACCAAAAATATATGGACAACAGTAAATGTGTATGTATATATATATATAGATATATTATACACACACACATTATTATTATTATTCTGCCCCGCATTGCAAGGAGCAAAACCATAGCAATCAAATACTATAGAACGAAAAGGGAGAAGGAAGGATGAGAAGCAGCTGTTCATTTACATGAATAATTATTATCATTATTAATATTGATGATAGCATTTGGGTTTTCTTGTGTCACAACCCTGGCTACAACATTTTTTCATCCCAAATCTCCAAGCTTCCCTTTACATTTAACCTTATAAGATAAAATTAAGAATTTTTTTCCTGCTTGAATTTGAAGACTGCATGGAAGAGGTGTTGATTTTCTCAGCCTATTATACATTACAAATACACTTGGGAAAGGCATGAAAATCACACAATGTTTATTTTCCCCTTCCTCAAATATTGCCCATTTAAGAAATCAGTATTATTATATTATCATCATCACTGAATAATAATATTAATAATAACAGCCAATATTATTATTATTATTTTTAGATATATCTCTTCATAAAATAAAAGTAAAATAAAAGAACAACAAAACTATAAAAGTCACACACAATAAACATATCAATAAGTAATATTAATTAACCACTCAACAAATCAATCAAAATTAAATAAAGTGTAACATTATTGAAGAGTTGAACTTACTTTATCTTTTCTTTAGTTGACCGTTCTTTAGAATTAGCAGTGTTGGCGTGAGTGTGCATCATGTATATTGCTAAGATCAACATGAACATGTTAATCTGGAAGACAACAGAGAATGTGATTAACAGCTGAGATTAAAGTAAGAGCAACAGAGATGGGGTTGGGGGAAACCGTTTCACAACAGCACCTGTATTAAAAGAAAATGAAATTTGGAGAGAGTATAGATCATAAATTATAATTTTTTTTTTCTTTACTGTCCTACTGATTCCAGCAAGCAGGCTTTGGCTATGCTGGAGCACCACCAACCAGATAATAATTTGTAGTTATCATAAAAACTATCATGATCATTCTATAAAGCCAGTGCAAGCATCTAGATTGTGTAAACATCCAAAGAGTAAAAGATTAATTCTTCCCACTCCCGTGTCCAGTTATTACACATTAACACTGAAAGAAGATTTAGAATGTATTTCCCAGAGGCATATGAAATAAGACCAATGGAATTATATAGCCTTTTCAGTTCCATTGAATGAATTGAATTGCAAAATTCAAATTTAGGTGTGAATTATTATTCATAAACAAGGAAAAAAAAATATATATATACATCTTCATTACTTACAAGAATTATAATGCCAACCGGTACCACAAAGCTAAGTATAAAGTAATTATCAATCTTCAACCAGCAACTGCAATAGAAAAGAAAGTAAATTAAAAATAAAATTATAAGTGCCTTCTTAACAAGGAAAAAGTTTAGATTTGAAAAATGAAAATTAACAAAATATATTCGATTTAAACATACCCAATATTTGTTGAAACTCATCTTTGTATATTTTTTAATTCATATGAGTGAAAAAAACAAAAAATTCTTCACAAAAAGCCTTACACTAGTTAATTATATCTTTTAGTACCTTCATCCTTCTGAGACTGGTAGAATAAGAAGTAAACAAATATTAAATTGTACCTCTACCACCACAAACATTTTTGGTTTTGTATTAATGTTATAAATTGTCAATATGTTATATACAAATAATCTTTTGCAAAGAAAATGTTTTAGTTTATTTTAATCATTTTTTTGGCTGCTTTAAGATTTTTTTTATCATGTGGTATTCCCTATTAGACAGTTAATACAAGGGCAATAATCATTTCATCATAATGTGACAGTAAAAAATGAACTTAGAAAATATTTTCATACAAAGTGATAAAACATTAACTCCAAATCTTGCAGTTATAAAGGTTAGAAAAAAAGGAAACTAACTGCCTATCTGTGCCATATCCTCTGTAATCTACACCAAGTGCGATTCCAACAATCAGAGCAGGGATTCCTGAAGAACAAATGGAAAAAGGGTAAGATGCTTGTGTGTAAATAGAAAAGGGTTGAGATGCTTAAACAGCTGGATATTATCTCCAACAAAACAAAAAGACACATGAGATATAAAATAAAATAAAGTAGATGAGAAACATTAAAAGGTACAGCTGAAACAAATTTGCAGAAGTAAATAAAATTTAAGAAATTCAAACAGAAAAATTTGAGATTGATGACAGAAAGAAAAAGGTTTCATAATATGTGTTTTTCTCATCTTGGATGCATTGCTGACTTTTAATCTGGTATAATTTAATCTCCACTTGTCTGAGATAGGTTAAAGATTGAACCTGAAACCTTTATTCTAGTACATTGGGATGATGATCCAACCACTAGCCTGTCATTTCAAGAGACACCAGCTTCAAAATATTTATCACCATCATTATTTTAGCAACCATTTTTTAATGCTTGCATGGGTCAAACATAATTTGTTGAGGTGGGTTTTCTACAGCTTGATGACTTCCCTGCCACCAATCCTGACTTATTGCCAAACAAGGTAATATTTTTTCATGGCTGGATATGTTTCCATAGAAGTTTGGAAACAAGAGGCCCAACTTTTCTGACAATTATCAAGCAACACTGACACACATATATAAACACACATATATGACAGGCTTCTTTCAGTTTCTGCCTGCCAAATCCACACACAAAGCTTTGGTTGACCTAAAGTTTTAGCAGAAGACACTTTGCCCAGGGTGCCACACAGTAATAATGAACCTGAAACCATGTGGCTGGGAACAACATATCTAAGATGAAGAAATAGTCTGAAAAACAGGCACTATTATGAAATTCATCTCAGAGAAACATATTCCAACATTTATTGATATCAACAATAATACAAATGTAAAATACATACAAATTTTTAAGTCTAATGCCTAAGTACCTTAACATTTTATCAATTGTTGTTCTTTGAGACAAAGGCTCAGTATTTAGACTTAGACTTAATATGATAAAAGGTTTCTGGGTTCAAGCCTTGGCCTAGTTTAAAAATATTGAAGATGATTGACTGTTAATGTATTTTATTTCTGTTTGACATTTTCATGAGAATTTTATCCTAAACAAACTACGATAAACTTTACTGCGTAATTACTCACCCTACTGCAGACCAATGTCCTTCACAGTTTGTTGTGGTTTAACTTGTCAAAAGCATGTCAAATACACATATTTACAATGATGCAAAGAACTTTTATATAATAGCACTAATACATGTCTGAAAAGCTACTGCTGTTTCTGCAAATGCTTGTGTAAGAACAAATGGTAAAGCACTGAGAAGCAAAATGATTTCACTCAGAATTATTATTATTGCTGTGGTTGTTATCTTGGCAACCAAAGTTTCAATTCTTGATTGAAAACATTTCACTTCATTCTCCAATTAGTGCAGTGATGAAACAGGAAAATAATACATTTTCCAGTTTCATTTAAAATATCTCAAGCTTCTTAGTTTGTCCATGATAATGATAATAATAATAATGAAATTATTGTATACAGTGCTAAGGGGCACCACAACTTGTCAAAAGTGCGTATAAAGCATGTGCCTTAATGTACAAATGTCTGGGAAGTGAACAGTGTATGAGTCAGATACATGCTTGCGTGTCTATGGAGGGGAGAAAAATCAGGTGTAGTGTTGGCGAATCTCAGGAAGCATGGAAGTTTTGAAGGATGCAGTGTTCCGACAACTAACAACTGATGCTGGCAGTTTGTTCCAAGCTTCAGCAACTCTTGGTGTGAAAAAATGTTTCTGAAAGTCATGGGAGCTGTGCTGTTTTCTAACTTTTTAAACATGTCCATGGGTGTTAGACAGATGGAGTTTTAAGCAAATATAGTTCTTACAGATGAAAAAATTTATTGGCTACAGAAGAAAGACTGAGTTTTGTAATATTCATGCTCTTCTTAAGGCTGGAGAGATATTAAATAAAATGAAAGAATTACTAATGTAACATGACTGAAAACAGATTGTGATATTTATAATAAATATATAAACAAGGCTTTTACTGCTTTAACCTAAGACATTCTCTACATCTTTCATTACCAATGGCTTTTTACACATTTGCCGTTTTTGTTCTTACAGCTTTGTTCATTTTGTCCTAAAGTAGATTAAAAGGGACAAGTAACCTACCATAACCAAAAAGGTAAAAAGCAGTTCGACGAGATTCTGCCTCAAAGACTTCAATAAGCATTATATAGAGCAGGATGCCTTCAAGACACATCCAACAAAATGCTGCTAAAAAGAGAAAATGAAGAACACCAGCAATCACAGCGCAGAAAATCTGGAAGTAAACAAAAGAAAAAAAAGACAAATATTAAGAGATTAAGAATAATATACATGTATTAAGAGAATATATTATATACAGGATTATCTTCAATAATTTCTAGATTTTAGTGTAAATCTCACAACTGAATTTTTATGAAGTGCAATGATATTTTTATGGTTATTCTTGCATCCAGCTCACCTTAGAAATGAATAATTAACTATGATTTAAGATTAATTAAATATTAATAATAATTTAAGATTAATAAGCTAAGATAGGTTCACTAAACAGAAGCTTAAGTAATGATTGATTTCAATCAATCACTTATTTTCAAAGGTTTTAAAACAGGTCATACATAATCACTTGACAAATGATAACTCAAAGAAGTTGTAAAGTTTCCATCTAAAGCCAACATAATCCTAATAGACCAAATCTCGTTTTAGAAAGGGATTGCCACTAGTAAAAGATCAGCAACGAACATTAAATAGTTGAGGATGAGAAATTATTGAAAACACAACCATATGCACAATATTTTAAGATGTGTAGACACCGGTAATGCAAGTAATATTCTTACATTAATGAAGTAAAAAATTTTGTGGCCTCATAATATTATTATAAATATTGCTTCAGGGTGACAAGCTGACAGAATCCTTAGCATGTTGGGTAAAATGCTTAGTAACATTTTCGCTCATTTTATGTTCAGTTTAAATTCTGATGAAGTTGACTTTGTTTTTCATCTTTTCAGGGTCAATAAAATATATGCCAGTTGAGCACTGGGACTTGACGTAATTGGCTTACCCACTGCCCTGAACTTGCAGGCCTTGTGCCAAAATTTGAAACCATTATTACTTTGTAGCTCACTCAGTTATCATCTCAGGTTATCTGACAGTCTTAAAGTATCACTGGTTTAATGATATTTTGGGCAGAAATATTTTGACAACTACCACACACACACACACACACACACAGCTATATGGAATATGATAGCAATTTATAATGCCTAATTTTTCCCTCTCTCCTAATCACTGTATCAAGTTGATTTTTTTTTTAAGTAGACATTAAACCAAAATTGAGTAAATTAAGCATTTTATTAAAATAGATGTATAAATGGTAGGAGAGAGTGAAGTGACATGGACGACGAATTGAAACTGAATGTCACAAGTGCAAAGGTAAACATTTATAGACTAGACACAGTGAATGAAGTGCAAACATGCAACAGGGGGGTTTGATTTCTGCTAATACAACAAAGGGATTTCGGGGGGCCGAGTATATTAGAAGATAATAAAACAACTCTTTGCAGCAAAGATCTCAGATAGGCAGACATAGAAAAGATCTTAGTTTATTATACTGTTTGGGAACAACAATAAAGTAAATAGCTTTCTATATAAAAGAACTAAGAATAGCATTTGAAAAAAAATGGCCTTACATTCTAATTACATATTAGGTTTGGTTGGTTCTAAAATTTGTACCAACTCATCTTTATTTACATGAAAAAGATATCACCACACTGGCCATGTATTGGGTTGTCCGGAAAGTTTGTGCCAATTTTTAAAGGAAAGAAAAAGGTCAGTAAATAGTTGCCATTACATTTTCAATCAACCAAATATGAACCATTTTGTTGCACAATGCGTCTCCATCTTTCCTTTAACTTGAAAATACCCTCTTTCCAGAATTGAGGTGGTTTCATGGCAAAGAATTCATCAAGGTATCTTTTTACGTCATCCAAGGAATTGAAATTTTTACCATTAAGACTATTCTGCAGAGATCTGAGTAAGTGGAAATCCGAAGGAGCAATATCTGGTGAATATAGAGGGTGGGGTAACACATCCCAGCCAAGCTGCAGCAATCTTTGTCAGGTTCCCAAAGCATCGGGTGCCGAAAATGAACTTTCTTATCTTCCATTTTAAAGGGTTACAGAATTAACACAGGTCATAGGAACATAAACCTTCTTCTGTGAAAAGATAGCTTAAACTGTGCTCTAAATGGAGGTGAAGTAAAATCCTATTTTATGGACTCAATCACGTTCTAAAATAAGTCGAAAGGCAAGCTGCTACAAATCGGCACAGACTTTCTGGACAACCCAATATTATTAGAATATGCTAATAACATTAACAGACCAGTGTGACTGATAAGTTGCTCTAGAAATATAAAACAGTGATTTCAAATTTTGTATGTATTTTTATAGTAGTTTGCTTTGTTGATAGCTTTGTAAATAATTATGGAATCAAGGAATGTCTTTATAAAATTTAAATCAGACACTAGTTAAAATTTGAATTAAATCCAAGCAATACACAAAAATATCTTGTTTGAATGCACCTATGTCATGTCCTAAACAAAAGAAAATTGAGACCTATGTTACTGGTAAAGTTCTTCATAGCTAAGACAGACAAAATTATATTTAAAAGTTAATTTTCCAAAAGGAAACAGGATTTATAGGTTATTATCATTAATAGCAATAAGGATTAAACAATGTCTAATATACATATCATTCTAATAATGATTTTAAACTGTCCACTTTAGTTACAGAGAATAGATATTAATAAAAAATACCTCAATGATGATGATGAGGTAATATTATATGTTGTAATCAAACTCAGGTACTCTTGGGGTTCCCATTTGTGGTGAATATGTACTTTGTAATTTTATGATGAAGCTTTTACAACTGAGATTTCCAACAAAGATAAAGAAAGAAAAACTAAGATACTGAACTGTTTCCACAAGAAGAATCATGTGAAGAATCCTACCAGACCTCTTTTTTACACAAAGTATAATAGTTATTAGTAAATCTAGACATTTAAATAAAAGCTATTTAGAATTGGCCTCAAAACTGAATTTTTTTTTGGTAATTGTTCTTTTTGTATTTACATAAAGGTGGGTTGAAAGCAGTAGGTACATTTCTGTCTTCTTATAATATTTCTTCCCATCTTTTAATATCATTTTAATACGTGTGTGTGTGTGTGTGTTTGTGTGAATGTGGATGATATGGTTGTTCAATTGTTACCCAATCTTTCAAAGGGACAACAGAAGGTATATAGTTCTCAGTGTAGATCCCAATAAATCCTGAAACTCAATCCACTCATTTCAAAATCCAGTCAGTCTCGCTATAAAAACACAATGCTCATTACCAATTCTAATTTCTTCACCTCCAAACTCTTTTCTAAGTTATATAATCTCATTTCTGATTTGATGGGAAATCATATACTAAAAAAGAATATCGAGAATGTCAAATGTAGATCAAAAGCAAAAGACTCTTTAGTTTCTTTATAGATTTCGGAAAGTGGATCAATGAATATTCCTAACTGTGGTTCAGCCAAGCGAAAATCCAGTATCAATCCAACAGCATGTATTTTCAGTGGGGCTCAAGCTATTTTAGAATTTGCTGTGACTTCTGACTGTTTACCATACGTGTGATTTGAATCTTGATCTAACTCACTGTGTTGAAACTTAAGAGAGTGGATGTAAGTAACTGTTACTTCTCAACTAAGAAATTAGCTATTGCAAGTGAGTTGTGCATACCAATCATACCGGTTTCAACAATATGTTAATGTTCAAATTTGTCTCTCCTTTATCACCTCCCCTTCAACCAACCAATCTGTTTCACTCATATCATCATTAGAACCAGTTGAAATTTTACTTATAGGAATTAGCAGTCAATGCTAATCAGTGGTTAACAAATTGCACCAAAATTTGAATTTTATCCCTGAAAACAACAATCTAGATTTCATTTTCTTTTTCTTTTGCTGATTTGCAACAATGTCTTCTGCATGTATCCCAAAGCTGTACAAACATCAAAATGCAGTATGTACTAAAGTGCACAAGAATGGAAATGAAGAGAAAGAACAAGAGGGAATGTAACATTTTTCACCCCATTCTGTATTGATTTTTATAAACTTTGATTGTTCGTGAGTTTGTGTATTTGTGTATGTGAGAGAGAGAGAAAGATCATAAGATAGGCAGACAATAGTAAAAATAACTGCTTTCATTTTGGAGAAAGATTTGAGTACTGAACGGTCATAGCAGCAATAGCTTGTGTGTGTGTGTGTGTGTGTGTGTGTGTGTGTATTTATATATATATATCACTTAGCAATGATTGCTGATAAGTGTTAAATCAATCAATAAAGTGTTAGAACGATCAATATTTGTATGAAAGATTGAAAAACTATTTTGCATCAGAATGTTCTTTCCAGCTTTTATTGTGAGTTGTCTATCTTGTCAAATAAAGTGACTTAACTGAAAGTCAAAGAAATATATAATCATCTGTTATTGAACTGATACACTTTGGATAATTCCTGTCTACATATATATATATATATATATATATATATAAGGCAGTGAATTTGTTATTATAGGCTAACACACTGGTCTTCAACTGAATAAGAAAATATATATTGGTAGTTATATTCAGATTATTGCAAAACCCAAGTTGTCAGTGTTTAACCTTTTTAACCATATATCCACTCATAATTTGATTACTCTAAACCGTGGAAAGCAATTTTATGTATCAATCTATTGAGGCAATGTGGCTTGCAGAAAATGCCAACTATTTTTTTTTTTTTTTTGGTAGATATTCAACATTATACTGGAATAACCATTGAATTTGATTTTACAGGTACTATTGATTAACTAACGTTAATAAATAATTACCTAGCAAGCATATATTAGCAACAAATCATAAGTAGATGGATACAAGTATATACTGACATCGGTATTTTATGCAATGTATGCCACAAAATGTTTCATCCACATGAAGACACATAAAAAAAGAAGAGTCAGTGTAGGAGCCTCTCTACAAAGTCACAGAAACAGTTCAATGTAATTGCCACATCCTCCATATGGGTCTTTTTTTTTTGTTTTGTTTTTTTTAAATAGATTATGTTTTAAGTTTGAAATATTTGGACAACACAAGCATAAAAATACAATGGCTACAATAAATACTGGTTCAGTTATGAAGTTTAGAATACAGCAACATTTTGTTTTTTTCTATTACATATCTAATGATATTGGTTGTCACTGATCAATGATCCATCAGTGACTTCTGTGCCAACAATCTGCTCAAATAAACCAACTAAACTACTTAGCAATAATCTATAACCACTTCACTATCGTATATCTACAACTACAACCAATTTGCTTTCAAGAAGAGAGCAAAGCAGCTGTCATTATGATAACTTCCTGAAATAAAATTTTCCATCCCACATTGCAGATGCATCGTCGTGACAATTTCTAATCCAAGACCCATTAGAAAATAGCAGTGATACAAATTCACATTACTTTTATCACTAACTGATTAAAAGTGGTTAAACCATCCCACATTGCAGATGCATCGTCCTGACAATTTCTAATCCAAGACTCATTAGAAAATAGCAGTGATACAAATTCACATTACTTTTATCACTAACTGATTAAAAGTGGTTAAACCATTATATATTTATTATCTTACAGTAGTACTAGTAGTAGTAATCATACTAATAGGAGCAATGGTTGTAAAAGTAGGTGAGAATTACACCACTGAATGTGCTACCAGGACAAAATTTTCCAACCAACAAAGCAGAAGTACTACCAAAATCACTACCACCATTATCATCATAATCACCAATGACTATCAGGTCAAATCAACTACTAGTTGACCTAGCATTGCATTTATTGTAAATAAGAGTTTTTCCTATTTTCAATTGTTCTTAGTAATATTACTGTGAGTAAAAGGTGGTGCTCCAAGTCTGAATTCTGCTAAGACTGACTTTGTCTTTCATCTTTTCGGGACCGATAGAATAAAATAAGTACCGGTTGAGAACTGAGGTTGATGTAATCGACTTGCCAACCTGCCTCAAAATTACTGGCCTAGTGCCAAAATTTTGAAACCAATATTTCTCTCAGAGTTTAAATTCAGATCAACGTTGCCTTTCATTCTTTCAAGGTAAATCAAATAAAATAAAGTACCAGCAGAATTCTGAGGTCACTTTAATTAACCAACACCTTCCCACTTAAAAAAAAAAACAAAAAAAAAAACAGATTCTGTGTCTAAATTAGAAATGTTTTTTTTTTTTATTTACTAACATCATAAATAACATTCAAATCTGAAATAACTCAGCTTAAAGTGGCTGAAGCATACAGCAAGTCAAAAACAACCATCATATTTTTCTCTAACTGTGAATACAGAACAAGTTTAGAGCCTCAGAGAGATTGTGATGGTGGTAACAATTCACATTAAGTACTTTAACTATACTTTAGCTATAGTGATAATTACTTAATTTTTTAATATGATTAAGACAATATCACAAAATAATAGAGAGGTGCATATAACTGCTTTAGTCTGAACCGCAGAAAGAAAACAAAGTTAATCAATATTTTATTTATATTACAGAAATGTGCTTAACTGTTTAAAATACTTATAAATATGTGATTAATATTACTCAGGGACAGGGGTGGAAGTAAAATAATTTATAGAATTCTCAGATTATGTTATCCAAAGGTTTACAGCCAATTTTATGGTACCGACTATAAAAATGGTACAATGACATAAAACTTAATTTTCAAAATAAGAAAGTTTAAGATTCTTCTCAAGTATTTTAAAATTATTTTTTATTTGTAATTATTACTGTTGTATAAAACTTTTTTTTTTAATATTGGTCGTTTTTCTTTTTAAGTTTGTATTGTGAGGTAATGGACAAAACTAACCAGTTGTAAGAGGGGAAAACATGAAAAACAAAGAAAAAAAAATGAAACAAATAGAAAATTTAACCTTAATAACACCAAATTAAAAGTGTTATAGGCTGTGAAGGAAGAAAGATGTGTGTGTGTGTGTTTGTGTGTGTGTGTACACACATACATAAGAATGTATATAAATATATGGGAGTATAAAATGAAAGACTGTTGACATAGGACAGCAAAGTTTTCGGAAAGAGATGGGAGGAAATATTCATGATAAACCAGGGTATATTTTAGAAATCAGATGGTTAAAAATGATAAGTGAAAGAAATGTAATACATTAGCTTAAACTAGCTCCAACTAGCAAGTGGTTAAAACTAACCCAAAGGTATTTCCTACTCCATACACCAGTAGATCATCTCAAAACCAGTGATAAAAATTTTTAATATAAAACCCTATTAGCATACTTCAAGATTCTCCTTGCTTATAAGACTGTCCACATCCTTAAAGGTAAAAGGAAGTAAAAAAAAAAAATAAAGCACCCTAAGAAATACTTACTTTATTTTTGACCTGGTGTATACCGGCTAGAAATGTAATTTCAGCTAACATCAAACAGAGAACCAGGTTTTTATGGATAGTGTTTCGACTACTTTGCAAATTCCTGCAGACAGAGAGAAAAATTATGGAGATGTAAATTAGATGAAGATTGTTTCTTTTTTTCTTTATTAATTGTTTTTTTTTTAATGTTCTTATTTATCTGCTGGTTTTGTTCCATTTACATAAGGTTGTAGTATTAGGTTAATTTGCGTCTGAATCCATACTTTCAGACTATGTTTTGGTTTGATGGTTGGGTTTGTTAAGTGAAAAGATAGGAACAGTTTGGAATAGTCATGTAAGAAATTGAACCAAATGGAAGAGTTAGGTTAAAAACATAAAATAAAAAAAGTGACCAAGATCTCAGCACCTATAAATAAATCCATTCTAGTAGATATTTCAGAAGCCATGGTCTTTCATTACCAGTTTATCTTTATTAGTCATTGAGAAAATTTCCAAGGAAAAATACAGAAAAAGAACAGTGGAATTTTATTTTTTCTGTCCCTGCCTGTTTTTACTATAGCAAGAGAAAATCAGTTTTTTATGAAAAGGAGTCAAAGATCTGTAGAAATGAGTGTACACTAAATCAACAAAAGAGGTATCAATTAAAACTGCCAAGAATAATATGGTTGCTTCTTTAATGAGCTAAGATAGGATGCAAAAAAAAATCTCAGCAGGTTACTTGAGATACAAAGTGATATTCTGACAACTGTGATATCAACTAGGAGTCAAGAACTATAAGAGAATATGAGCCATAGACAAGGCTTAGAACAACAAGATGTCTCTGAGTGTCCCATGTCTTTATACTGCAAAAAAAAAAAAAAAAAAATCTACTTAAGTAATGGCTGAACAGGCTCCTCCTTTCTAAATGCTGCCATAGATGTAAGGCAGCACCATCTACTCCCAGTCCTCAAAAGAAGGTAACTGTTATGGAATATGGCAGAGAGACACGTAACAAGTGGAGAGAGGGAGGGAGACTCAAGTTATTAATGAGTTATAAAGCAGATTCGGATCTTTTCCTTTTGAACGGCAGATGTCAACACAATTTCCATGTAACTAAACACTTTTAAACTTCGTATACTGGTAGAATGTGTTTATGAAACATCATTTTTTTCTTGGCTTTATTGAGAAAATTTTATGGTTTGTAAGATATTTCGTCTGAAAATCTGAGCATTTCAGTAATTTTAACCAATCGATTACCTCCATTCAACTAAAATCATTTGCTGTGTCTAAAACTGAGACAACATCCTGTAACTAACCCTAAACCTCCCCCCTAACCATAAATTTTTTTTTCTTAATTGTTAAATTAATTTAATTCTATTGCTTTAGTTTTTTTACATGTGTAACAATTAAATTAATTTAACAATTAAGAAAAAAAAATTTAGGGTTAGGGTTAGTTACAGGATGTTGTCTCAGTTTTAGATGCAGCAAATGATTTTAGCTCAAAAGAGAGCATAGGATTGGTTAAAATTCGAAAAATTAAACTACGTTAAACAAACAAATTACAATTTTCTCAAGAAAGCCAAGAGAAAAAAGTTTTATTTTGACACATTCTACCAGTATACGAAATTTTAAAGTGTTTAGTTAACTAGAAATTGTCTGCCGTTCAAAAGGAAGAGATCTGCAGATTCTAAAGAACTTGATACATCATTTTCTTAACATATCACTGAAGTGGCCCACTCTGTGGAGACAGCCATCCAACCATCTTCTCTGTCCACTATTCCTGAAAAGGTCATGGACGATATAGTCTTCAGGCACCTCATCAATAAGGTCCTATCAGAAGCAACCGTCATTAGACTTTCCTGCTGAATTTCCAAAGAAAACCAACAGAGACAATAGATATTCTCCAAACGTCTCATTCTTGGTCTACCCCTAGGTCTTCCTTCTGAGACATTTGTCTGAAAATGTTGACCATTAATTAACACAATTTGCAAGAGCAAAGATCATCAGAATATCACAATTACCCCAAATCCTAGATTAACTAGTAGTCTTAGTGAGTCTGAATTCTGTTATAATAAGCAGAAAGTATGGACTGTCTTGGATTTTCATAATGTGAACTTCATGGGTGGATTTATTAGGTTATAACCAAAGGAGCACATAAACTTAAATATCCAAGATTAGTTGTGGTCATCCAGATCAGAATTTTGCAGACTGTTTACTGTATATTCAGAATATATATTTATGATATTTATATATACACTAAATCTCAACTGACATCAGGCATTTTATTCCTGATGACAATCGGTAATTAGAACTGACTGAATAAGGTGTGTGTAGGGTATATATTATGTTTTATAAACTCTAAAAATGAGTTTAGTAGTCTGGAAGATTATATGATTTATGAACAATAGCATCATTGGTTACAGGTTTCCAATGGGTCAACACTAGTTTGCTGTATTTATAATGATTGTCTGTGTACCTGGGTAGAACAATTATTACAAGGGACTTTGATTGAAAGAACTGGTTTATTTCTTTTTCTTTCTTCATATTGCTTAAAGAAACACAAACCCACATGCATATATACATCATCATCATCATTTAGTGTCCGCTTTCCATGCTAGCATGGGTTGGACGGTTCGACTGGGGTCTGGGAAGCCAGAAGGCTGCATCAGGCCCAGTCTGATCTGGCAGTGTTTCTATGGCTGGATGCCCTTCCTAACGCAAACCACTCAGTGAGTGTAGTGGGTGTTTTTTACTTGCCACCGGCACAGCTGCCAGATGGGGGTGGCAAACGGCCACGGTCGGATGGTGCTTTTTACATGCCACCAGCACGGGGGCCAGGCGAGGCTGGCAATTGCCACGATCGGATGGTGCTTTTTACGTGCCACCAGCACATAAAAAGCACCATCCGATATATATCATCAAAATAAATATCAAATGGAAATTGTAGTTGTAATACCTGTGCCGGTGGCACGTAAAAAGCCTTGACTGGCTTCTGTGCTGGTGGGATGTAAAAAGCACCCACTACACTCATGGAGTGGTTGGCGTTAGGAAGGGCATCCAGCTGTAGAAACACTGCCAGATCAGACTGGAGCTTGGTGCAGACCCTGGTCGAACCGTCCAACCTGTGCTAGCACGGAAAACGGACGTTAAACGATGATGATGACATATATATGTGTGTGTGTGTGTGTGTGTGCAATATCTAATTGTAAAGGGAACATGTAGAAGGAGTAGAGAAAGGACCTTCAGATGTTGAGACTCACAGAAGGGATGACAGGGGACAGAGGCTTCTGGCAGTTTGCTGTGCTTCAAAAGATACCTCAGGCTAAGTAAGACTGTGGTTGTCCTTGCATACAGGCATGTCCCCTGCATTCCTCTCCACTCGAGCAGGGTCATGGGTGCTGTCAGACTGTTCCATCCATGTCAGCACAAAAGGCGGATGTTAAACAATGATGATGACACACACACAGTGGGCTTCCCTATAGTCTTCATCAACCAAATTTCATTCAAGAGGTATTGGTCAATATAGGGCTATGACAGAAGGCACTTGGCTAAAGTGTGGTACAGTAGGATCAAACTTGGAACCAAACAGCCGTGAAACAAACTTATTAACTACAAACCATGCCTGCTTCTATGTCTCAGTGTTCTATTCAGCATAATCCTCATTCATTGAATTATCACTTACATGCCATTAGACTGAACACAAATTAAGAATGAAATAGTCAAAGGCTAGGATAGAACACAGAAACACACACACAAAAAGCCTGGTCCAGAAATCCAGAAAACTTTAGTCATTCTTCTAATGAATAACTCATTTTACAAATTGAAATATAAGTGCAGGCATGGATGTGAGGTTAAGTAGCTTGCTTTGTAACCACATGGTTTCAGGTTCATTTCCACAGAATGGCATCCTGGATGAGTGCCTTCTACTATAGCCCTAAGCTGACCAATGCCTTATGAGTGAATTTAGTAACTGGAGACTGTAGTGAAGCCCATCTATGCATATGTGTGTGTGTCTTGGTGTTTGTCCCATCACCACTTAGCAACCAGTGTTGGCTTATGTATGTCCCCCATAACTTAACATTTTGGCAAAGAGACCAATAGAATAAGTACCAGACTTGAGCACTGAGGTCGATTTCTTAGACTAAACCCCTTTAGGATGATGAACCCAGCATGGCTGCAGTCTAATGACTGAAAGAAGTTAACAATGGTGCTGGATGTTAAATATTTTGGCAGTGGAGTGATTGTTTATAATTAAATGCTTGACCATAGAAAGACAACAAATAGTAGCACTCAGGTCAGGGGTTGCAGGTATATGCCATTGCAGTGTGTTATTGCATTCACCATTTGTTAGCATATTCTGGTGTCCTCCCAGGTGACCCATTGAGCAGAGTATCAGTCAGACTCCATCTCTGTGAGATGTTGCATCTGCTCAACCCTGTAGCACTCCAACATAACGTGCTGTTGCCGAGGTTAATAATTTCACAACAGGTTTTGTTAACTTTCATAAATGGCAAGCCTTGTCAATAATTACTTCTTAAATGACCCAACACTGATCAGAAGTCGGATGCAGACGTCTGTGTGAGTGCAAGGATGAGCATGTGTATTATGTCTGCCTCTGTGTAATATTTAGGAGAGGGCGCACACTCTCCTACCCTGATGTAATCTACAGGGATACAGGCATCCAGCAACAGGACCTCCATAATGCCATGATGGACCGTGAAGGCTGGCGTAGCATGATAAATTCCATTGTCTCTAACACGGTCGAACAATGATGATGATGATGTAATATTTAGACCTAATATACAAAAGCAAAAGTGAAATATGCAACAGGTTAAGATGTAGATATTTGAGTCTTATCTGAGAGTTAGTCAAATTGAAGGGTAATGAAGAAACCAGTTTGTGAAGAGAGTTAAATGGTAATGGTACCAGGAAACAGGTGCCTGAAAACTTGCCTGATTAGAAATGTCAATTGAAAAGTAATAAACAAGAAACTGCTAAAGGTTAGTAAAATAGCTGATGGATTAGTAAGTTTTGTTAATTTTTTTTCTTTTTGTTTTGCAAAGAGGATTAGAGAGGATTAAAGATGAAGCAAAAGAATATGCAAAAATTGAAGTGAGTATTGAGAAAATTTAAAAGTAAAATGCAATCCAATGAGTGATAATTGAGATATAGAAAAGTTGGGAGTTAATAATTGAATATGCACATATGTACAACTTGAAAGTCTATTGTATTTTGTTTAAAAGTTTTAAGGAGAGAGGCATGGGAAGAGAGGCAGGAGAGAGAGAAAAACAATATCAGAGGGCGTGGAAGATATCAGGAGATAGTCTAGAATGAAAGAAAGAGAGAGAGAGAGAGATGTATTAAGCTGACTGTCAAATATTCCATGCAGTAGGTAAGAGCAGGAAAAAGTACCAGTTTAGAAACCAAATTCTCAGCAACTTTACAGTTTGCTGCCTATATTAAAATGTAACACTCTACCAACTTGCCAACCATGTATAGGCCAAAATAAAACTTGCCCACTATAAAAACACTATAAACACAAAACAATATAGTTTTCTTCAAACGTACCAACACATAATATGTTAGGAGTAAAGTGTAAATCTCTGATGCAGTTTTGAGAAAAAAAAAAAATGACCAAAATTTATTAAATACTAAAATTATTGAAAAAGAAATCAAATTTATGCTCCTCAATGTTATAGAATAAAAGAAAGCTTTTAAAGGGGCAAATCAGTCACATGATTTTAGTTTGTGGTTTGCAGTCATTTCGTTTCACTTGTATTATTATATAAATATATATATACACACACACACACACACACACACACATATATATATACATACACATATAAACATATATATGTATATATTCTTATGTAGCAAATATTTCTCAATCTGAAATGAATTCTGCTGTCAGTCATAGGCTTTTAAACTTTCTTTACGTCCGTTTCAATGAACTTTGAATAATGGAATCATTACAGACCCTAAATACACAAACTTTAGTTGTATTCACTTGGCAAGTAGTACGATCTGAGATTGTATATTGAAACTGTAACAGTCACATCACAAAAGAGTCATTTTAATCAGAGAAAAATTATTAAAAAAAAAAAATATTGAATTCACTTTCTGTTATTTCTTGAAATGTCAACATTTGTCACATACACTTCTGTGACCAGGTCAGTTATACAATTTCTGTGTCAGTGACCAGGCTGCAGAAGTGCAAGAAAAATTTGAACACCCCAAAAGTAAATGAGCAGTGAATAAAGCAATTATGGCTAAAATACTTCTTTCATGATATAGCTGACAGAAATTTTAGGTTAATAAGAAAAAAACGATTATCTTTAAAAACAGTATGATGACTATACTCAATTCAGATTAATCATTAACAGAGAAAATATAATCAAACAAAAGAGACTCGTTTCATATCACAATTTGGGATAGAAAATTGTTGGTTACAGGTTTCAAATGGGCTAATTAATCATTAATTCACTACATTTTTAGATGGTGAGAGTGAGAAGGGATTGTTTTAGCAAGTTGGGCAAAACAAATATCATTCAGGGAATTTTCATTCAAAAGCACTGGATTATTGATTTTTCTCTGTGCGTTTCTTTATTCATTCATTCCTCTATCTACTATATCGTTTAACGTCCGCTTTCCATGCTAGCATATATATATATATATATATATATATATATATACCGAAACTACTCGGTGAAATTTATTAATTATAAATTAATAATTTTTTACCCTATATCTATAATGATTATATATATATATATATATTGGACAATTACTATCTACCTAATTCCACTCAAATACCAGTAGTCAGAACAATACACTTGACCATGGTGCCACACAAATAGAATTGAACCCAGAACTATGTGGATATGAAGTGGACTTCTTCAGAACACAGTCATTTCATGGTTTACTTGTTAGAAAATTTCTTTGTACAATCTAATACTCCTGATGCCAAATACTTAACTAGTAGGTAGAAAGAATCATTTTAAGTTTTTTTTGCAGAGGTAAACTGAACAAGCAGATTGTGAACCTCACTCAACTGCACAACTAAGACTTGAACCTATGACATTGTAGTTTATAGTCTAGTATTATACCTCACAGCCATTGTGCCTTATCATCACAAAGTTGAGATCATTTAGACAAACTGGTTAAAACTTTCAGAAAATGTATTTTAAGATAGTAATATTTTATTTAACCTTTTTGTCACCATATTTCTGTTGAAAAACACTGCTTTTGTTTCAATTAAATAAAGAAGAATTTATTGAAATAATTTTGTTATTATTAACCCTTTCGTTACTGTATTTATTTTGAGATGCTCTGTGTTTCTTTCAATTACTTTAAATATAGCAAAGAATTTAGTAAAATAACTTAGTTATCATTCAGCTAGTGTCAGGAGCATAAATTGTGACTATGGTTTAGTGGAAGATTTTAATTCAAAACTTCTGAAAACAAGACATTTGTACAGAACCGGTTTCAGCCGGGTTGATAACAAAATGGTTAAACTGGTTTTAGAAATATAAATTAACTAATTTGATGGAAAGTTGCAATTTTCATGATTTTGAAATAGGAATTTTGTATCATAGAATGAGGAGTGGTGTGGTCTCAGATAGATTGGCATTAAGTGGATTAAAGAAATGGCTGAATTGTGAGGGTGCTAGCTTACAAGGCTAAGTATTATAATATCAGGACTCAATAAAAATTGTGTTGAGTTCTTAAATAAAGATGTTTGATTTCATTGGCTCAGTTTACTAATTAGACAATACCATAGGTAGAAATAGCTAATTACTTTAATCAGAAATTTACAAGCATTAATTAGATTGCAATCCCTAGTTCTGGTAAGCTAGAAAAGTGGAGATGCATACTATAAGTGTTACAGTCATTAAAAGTAATGATCACTCTTCAAATTGTGTGACAAATCAATATAATCAATACTTTATTTGAAGACCCCAATGTCTTGATTGGTGGTTTTATGTTTGCTGGAAAGATTGAATGGGTTCTAGAAGAGACCATTCAGTAAACACTTGCAGAAGAAATAACAATCAACTGAGGTTTTGCTCTCATTGTTTAGCCTCAACCTTGAGCCAATATACTCATGATCAAAGATGTTCAAGCCACCTTATTATATAAGTATATTATTCAATGTATCTGTCTTTTTTATATAAAGAGGGTAGGTATGATTTGAGGGAGAATTAGCTGCAACTTCTCACAGACGTAGCAACCACATAGAGGTTCCTTGTTTGGCATTATAATCTGAATATTTAGAGTTTAATGAGTCCTAAATTGTCACATAATTTAATGTTCATGGGTTGGGCAGACTTTGTTAAGGTGGATTTTTCTACAGACAGATGCCCTTCCTGTTGCAAACTCAACTGTTTCCAAGTAAGGTAATATTTCTCCATGACCAGAAATATCATGGAAGATAGGATACAAAGAACATCGCTTGTGTGATGGGGAGACTCACAACTATCATGTAATGTCAAGGCAAGGAGTCAGTAAACACACACACATATACACATATGATGGGCTTCTTTCAGGTTCCAACTACCAAATTTATTCACAAGGCTTTGGTTGGCCCAGGACACTTGTCCAAGGTGCCATGGAACTAAATCCCAAACCATGTGATTGGGAAGCAAGCTTCTTACTACATAACCATAAATACTGACAATATTTGAAAGGCACACGTCTTAAAAATTGTACTTAGTCAATATAGGGAAAAATCTTATTTTGTTTAAAGACAAATTAATTGCAAGCATGAAAGACAAACAAGTTGGTTCTTTTATAGTTGTTTTTAACAAATTGTGGAGCAGAAATATATTCTGCTGGTCAATAATTTAGATCTTTTTTCATAAAAGGCAGCAATAATTTTTTTTATCATAGTTACTGCTGGATTCAACAAAGCATAAAGAGCCCCTTTGGTCATGAATGACCATGAGATTGCACCGATGTTATCCAAGGTAGCTTGGCACTAGTGATGTCGCAACTCATTTCTACAGCTGAGTGAATTGGAGCAACGTGAAATTTATTGTCTTGCTCAAGAACACAACACACAGCCTGGTCTGGGAATCAAACTCATTTGGCAGCTCTTTAATAATAACATTTGGTGCAACAAAAAGCCATTTAAAAATAAAGCTTTGATCTTAGTCTTGCATACAAATCTAGGGAAAGTAATTTTACCAAAACAAAACAGAAAACAAAGTACAAAAAATTTTTTTTTTTAATTTTTAGATTTGAAGATTGCAAGGAAAACTTGA
>NC_043004.1:101254278-101331778 GCF_006345805.1 Octopus sinensis | reverse complement strand
GCCACCGGCACTATATATATATATATCATCTAAGAATCCATATGTTAGAAAAAGAAACAGACAATCGTATATTTAATCAGCAGTGGGTATATTGATATTTATACAATACAATATTATAGAATCATTTCAGTTGATCTAACTAATTGGTTTCAAGTATTGGGATTGGGGTTTTCTAACTCTTAAGTGCAAAACTAATTGGTGAAATCATCTGATGTGGATCAGTATAATATATTACATTGTACATATATTAATATATATTCACACACATCTATATACATATATCTGTAAAGGTGTGTATGTATGTGTGTGCATGCATTGTTTTAATTTGCCTCTAACATGCCCTTAATTTAAATTTAATAATATATTGCAAGAATTTAGACCAACCTTCAACAAATTTTGACTGTGTAGCAATTTAAGCAATCTTTCTACAAACCCCTCATGTTGCTCATGGGGCCCCTTCTTTATACATTATTTTATTTTTACTAATATATGTATATATATATATATATATATAATTTACAAAATGAGGGCAGAAGAAAAATTCTAATGCCAAATATGCCGAAAAAAAGACAAAAATTGTCAATAACCATAATAGTTTATAATTATAATGGTTATTGACAATTTTTGGGGTTTTTTTCGGCATATTTGGCATTAGAATTTTTCTTCTGCCCTCACTTTGTAAATTATTTATAAATTTACCCTTTAAAGGTATTTTTTGATATGCTGGCCATTGATAAAATTTTTTTCCCGAAAAACATTTTATCCTACATTAGTTATATATATATATATATATATATATATATGTGTGTGTGTATATATATACATATATATATATATATATTCTTTATTGTTTTGTGCATGGTCATGAGGGATAGGACAGGAGAAGGATGAGGGAAGGATTTAAGTGAACATTTTAGAAGTAGAGATACAACTTTTTAATTAGTGTTGGGGGAGAAGATCGTGAGGTGGTTAAAGCAGGTGATTCGGTGGGTTAACACTACTGAGAAAAGAAGCCATACAAGAAGTGGATTGAGAGGGATCAACTTACCTAAAGTAGCTGAACGTTACAAAACAGCAGAAAAGGCCGATAATGGAGAGAATACAGCCAACGAAAGTGATAATGTACAGGGCATCAACATGTGGGCCAGGGGGCTGGAAAAAGAAAAATATAAAGAAAAATATTAGTGAGAATGGTGCTGGTCGTATTAATTACAAAGATAATTGCAATGACGATGATGATGGTAGTGATGGTGATGATGGTGTGGATACTGCTAATGTATATTTCTTTACTGCCCACAAAGGGCTAAACATAGAGGGGACAAACAAGGACAGACAAAGGGATTAAGTCGATTACATCGACCCCAGTGCGTAACTGGTACTTTATTTAATCGACCCCGAAAGGATGAAAGGCAAAGTCGACCTCGGTGGAATTTGAACTCAGAACGTAACGGCAGACGAAATACGGCCACGCATTTTGCCCCCCGGCGTGCTGTTTCTGCCAGCTTTGATAACATTAAAGAGAGAAACAACAACAAAAATTACTACTACCACCACCACTACAGCTATAACTACAACAACTGCAATTACAACAACAGCAACAAGAGTCACAACCACAACAATCATAACAAACATACATAGCAACAACGGATATGTCTGCAACAATAACAACTAAAACAACAGTAATATTAGTTTGGTTTGATAAACAACAAAACTCAGTTCAATTTTTACATAGTCGTGTTATATATTTCATGTACAGACTGAAAGACGAAGTGCAATCCAGAAGTTAAACTGTTATACTGCATGAATTTTACTATTTATCCCAGTATAACTTAAGAACAAGACAATTAACTTATTGAAAAGAACAATATCAGTGTTTGGTATTGTTCTCTTTTTTTTTTTCTTTTTCAATGACAAGAATAAATTTTTATAATCTTGATATATAAAAGTGAAGTTGTGTGTCTGTCTCCTATGATTTAGATTCCTAACTACTCCCACATTTTGCTGTGCAGTTTAACCAAAACCGGGTATCTTATAGTCGTGATTCATATCGAGCCCTTCTGGGTATTAGCACGCGTCTACAATGTGTCTACGATTTAAAAAAAAATTTACCATCATTTTTTTTCCATTTTAATGCATTTTTTTCGCTATTATATAAGGGAAGTAACTCTCTAAAAATGTCTACGATGAGTCAACGATTTTTAAAAAAAGTTACCATCATTTTTTTTCCATTTTTAATGCATTTTTTGCTATTTTTTGGCTATAACTCTCTAAAAATGCTTATATAGTTATTTCCCTTACAAACCCGAGCAACGCCGGGCGATACTGCTAGTTACTATTAAAAGTTAAACCCAAGTCACGAACTCTTCATAAAGGTGACTGAAATAACACAGTACCATATTTTGACATGTATAAGGAAGCCTTAATTTTGGGGGCTTAAAATTTGGAAAAACAGTTTTGTAAGGGATTATAACACTAACCATGTATAAGAAAACCCCATATTTTTTTAATCCAATTTTTGACAAAAAAGGGTTCCTTATACACGTTAAAATAGGGTATATTATATTACTGGTACTAATACTATTGACATTGGAGGAATTTTAATTAAGAAAAAGATATTAAAAATCCAATAAACAAAGTTGACCATGACAATTTAAAGTTAGAATGTATGTAAACAGCTGCAAGAAATGCTAAGAATTTTTCTTAATGTACTAAAGATTTTACCAGCATTCCACCCTAATAGTAATAATCCTTTCTACTAAAGGCACAAGGCCTGAAATTTGGCAGGAAGGTACAAGTCGATTACATCAACTCCAGTGTTTCACTGGTACTTGATTTATCAACCCTGAAAGGATGAAAAGCAAAGTTGACCTTGGAGGAATTTGAACTCAGAATGTAGCAACAGGTGAAATACCATTAAGCATTTTGTCCAGTGTGCTAACAATTCTGCCAGCAGGCCACCTTAATAATAATCCTTTCTGCTGGAGGCACAAGGCCTCAGATTTGTGTGGAGAGGACTAGTCAATTACACTGACCCTAGTATTTCACTGGTACTCAACTTATTGACCCCACAAGGATGAAAGGCAAAGTCGACCTTGGCAGAATTTGAACTTTAAACGTAGAGACAGGTGAAATACTGCTAAACATTTCATCCAGCATGCTAACAATTCTGCCAGCTTCCCACCTCAATAATAATAACGATAATTATAATTATAATGGGATGAATGGCTAAGCTGATCTCAGCAGGATTTGAATACAGTATGTAACGAGCAGGAAGAGATATTGCAAGTCATTTTGTGCGACACTCCAAAGCTCTATAATAATTTTAACCTGGGCACGAGGTGGGAAATTCGAAGAAGGAGGTTAGTCAATTAAATTGATTACAGTCAATTAATACTTTATTTTAAAGATGACCATGGCTTTCTAAAGTCAGAATGGATGGAATGGAAGCACTCTGTCGGATACGACGACGAGGGTTCCGGCTGATCCGAATCAACGGAAGAGCCTGCTCGTGAAATTAACGTGTAAGTGGCTGAGCACTCCACAGACACGTGTACTCTTAATGTAGTTCTCGGGGATATTCAGCGTGACACAGAGAGTGACAAGGCCAGCCCTTTGAAATACAGGTACAACAGAAACAGGAAGTAAGAGTGAGAGAAAGTTGTGGTGAAAGAGTACAGCAGGGATCACCACCATCCCCTGCCGGAGCCTCGTGGAGCTTTTAGGTGTTTTCGCTCAATAAACACTCACAACGCCCGGTTTGGGAATCGAAACCGCGATCCTATGACCGCGAGTCCGCTGACCTAACCACTGGGCCATTGCGCCTCCACTAAAGTCAGAATATAAAGAGGCAGAATGAAAACCACTTAGAAAACAACAATATTATAACTGATGATGTCACCTTGGTGCCAATGAAGTCCATAAGTACAGCAAAGCTAGTTAGATGGTTACATTTACAAGCTGTGTGGGTCATATTGGTGGACAAAAGCTGACAGCCTTTTCTGGACCAACGGCCATCCATGTTTCGCCTGTCGAAGAAAAGCAGAAAGCTCAGCAAAATTATAGAATAAAGAGAAGACATTAAAGCACATACATAGAGAGATACATATTGAAAAGGATGAAGCCTTTTTCTCTACAGAAAAAAACTCCATCAGGAATTGTGGCAGTATATTAAAAGAACCTTTATGGTTAAAAATTATAAATATCTTATAAGCAAGGGCTAAAGAAGATTATTCTAAAGCCAATATACTGATATTCCACATTTAATCTACTTGCTACAGAAAGTTGAACTGAAATTCGGGCAACTAATATTCTCTCGTAAGCTCAACTGAAGACGAACGAATCCTTATGTGGTTAATTCCGAAATTGATTCAATATTGAGATAATGAAATTTAAATGTTCCAAAGGTTTAGTTGCCCGAATTTCAGTTCAACTTTCTTTAGAGAGATACATATGTAGAGAATCATCGATACAATACCAGTAAACACATATTTACATTTACAATAACACAACAACATATTCATAAAAATGGCCCTTACAAATATATCAATAAAATAGCTAAGTACACACGAAGCATGGAACAAACTGCCGGTATCAGTTGTTAGTTGTCGGAGCACTGCATCCTTCAAAACTTCCATGCTTCCTGAGATTCGCCAACACTACACCTGATTTTCTCCCCTCCATACACACACAAGCATGTATCTGACTCATACATTGTTCGCTTTCCAAACATTTGTACATTACTGCATGTACTCTATACGCACTTTCTGACAAGTTGTGGTGCACCTGAGCACTGTTTACAATAATTTCATTATCATTATTATTATCATTATTATTATAACAGAGCAACTTACACTGTATAATTCCAAAATACACATTTGGCATTCCGTGGGTCTTGATCCTAGAAAAGAAGAAATAGGAAATATTTTAAGAGATCCTTTCGACGCCCAGTAAAGTTATTAAGACTTATAACTTTAAGACACATGCATACAGAAAGACAGTAACCAAACACATTGACTATATTCACACAATAAAACAGTATATATACAACAACAAGGACGGCCAGTTTTCTCTGTTGTTGTGTGTGCTATATAAAGGATTATGAGAGACTGATACCTGTCAAAACCAAGGTGTCATGTAGAGGGATTGAACCTGAAACCATGTGGTTGGGAAGCAAACTTCTTAACCACACAGCCATACCTGCACCTATAAACGATATGTAATGCTTAATATTTCTTTCACAACATACACTGATACCGTGGAATGTATATAATTTGGCCAAAACAAAACATGATTTTTCACATTATGAATGAAACTGTAACCAATGTTAGAACTACTTTTCTTAAGATGCTTACCACGAGATGCTTCAATACAAAAACCACTGGCTTTTCTAACTGTGTATTTTGTCGGTTGTCAATGGTGACAGACAAAATTCGGGTGTTGATTTTCTGTGGGGCCTGTATTTCTGTTTCAACTGTTTCTTGGTCGTTATCTGTCTCTTGAAGTTGGAGATCAAGCTGAGGGGATTCTTTGAATTTCTTGTTGTGTACACGTGTTTCAACATGGACAGATTCTTTCTTGTCCACCACATCATCATCATCACCACCATCATCACCATCACCAGCTCCTTGTTTTTTGTCAGTTTCCATTACATCTTCATCTAACTCATTGTTGAGCAAATCATCAAGGTTCTTGTACACCATATAGACAGCACGATACAAACCTGCAAAAAAAAAGAAAAAAGACATCAAATAAGATGCAAGGGATATATATATAATAAACCTTAAAATTCCCACTTGAAATAATTTACTCTGTAACCCTTAGTAGCATGAAAATGTGAATATAGGTAAGATCTTACTAATACACTCACACACGTGTATACACACACACATATATATATATGTATATATATATATATATATATATATATATATATATATATATATAAAATAATTATTTGAGGGAATATAAATCCAAACTTACAGGAAAAAAATTCAATTTAGAAATACTAAATCAAATTTCACACAATATAATATATATATAAAAAATTAGAAAAAAAACACCTTTTATCAATTCAAAATGAACAATTAAATTACATCATCTAGAAAATTACATATAATAGAAATATTAAAATTAAAATAACAATAAAATATCAATGATTAAGTAAATTGCAAAAAATATATAAGAAAAATGTATATAATTGGTAGAATATAGATAAGAATTGGATATTCTCTGTATAGAATACACCTAAAAGTGCTCAAGAGGTTTAAACTTGAGCAGGCAGAGGAATAAATATAAGGATAAGCAAGTTAGGCAGGTCAGTATACAAAGAATATTTAATATATTAAATATATTTTTTGTATTTAATGTATTAAACATATTTTGTATATCGACTTGCCTAACTTGCTTATCCTTTGGTGTTAGGAAGGGCATCCAGCCTAAAATCCCAGCCAAAACAGATACAGTAGCCTTGGGTAGATTTTCTACCTGGATGTCTCCTGTCAAGTGTCCTACCCATGCGTACATGGAAGATGATGAGGATGATAATATATATATATATATATTATATATATATATGTGTGTGTGTGTGTATATATTATAATTTAGGGTATTCAAGAGATACCACCATGCTGGAAACAGCAGCCAAAACTTAACTCTAAAACCACATTAAAAGTTCATACAGCACTAGGAGAGAAGACAAAAGGACAAAATAAACTAGCAAAAAAATTACTGGATAATTCCAGATCCCGGATTTCTGGCTTTGCATAAGAAAGCTTTGCCTCATCAGTGGAATATACACAGATAGTAACATAAATTCACATATATATATATATATATATACATATAACATACGAATACTTACATATATACGAACGTATACATATACATATATATATATATATATGCACGTGACCAGTTTAAATTGCCCGCCCATAACTCCTCATGCGATACTTGATAAGATCAATATTTAAATTAACGATCTTATCCTTATTTATATGAATTTATATATATATATGAGAGAGAGATGAGATGAGGTAAAAGAAACAAATATAAACAAACACATGAAAAGAAAACTTACCTCCGTGAGAATATTTTATTAAATTTTCCTTTGGTATAATAATGTAGTCTTCAACAGAACGAAAATACTGACTGGAAGGCATTTTAACATCTTGTAGGTGCTGTGTAATTTCTGCAACCTTTATTTCGAGGTCTGCAAGAACATTTAGGTGAAATTGCACTCCCAGAATCACAGTACAAAATTTTTATGAATTCATGTGTAATTTACAACAAAATATAATAAATACCAACACATACACACAAACAGGTTGACAGACTACACACACACACACACACACACACACACACACACACACTCTAACAATATTTTAACATCAGCATTTCCAGTGGCACGGATTGGTCTGCCATACAGTTTATTGTCACTAGTTTCAATCTTCCATCGTTTCTTCGGCCCCATCCGAGCATTGCCGTTCGCCAGCCTCGTCTGGCACCTGTGTCGGTGGCACATAAAAAACACCATCCGAGCGTGGCCGTTCGCCAGCCTCGTCTGCCACCTGTGTCGGTGGCACATAAAAAACACCGTCCGAGCGTATCCGTTCGCCAGCCTCGTCTTCCACCTGTGTCGGTGGCACATAAAAAGCACCCACTACACTCACGGAGTGGTTGGCATTAGGAAGGGCATCCAGCTGTAGAAACACTGCCAGATCTGACTGGCCTGGTGCAGCCTTCGAGCTTCCCAGACCCCAGTTGAACCGTCCAACCCATGCTAGCATGGAAAGCGGACGTTAAACGATGATGATGATGAAATCTGTGTCCTAAGATCCCACCTTACAACTTATTATGTCCTCTTCTAAGGGTACTATCTTCCGACAGCAGCGCTTATCACACATTTCAAATCTTCATAAAGGGGCATTCATCTCCCATGAATATGTCAGCGGATGCCTATCATACCGTTTTCATTCATCACGTGTGATCATTTTTCTAAGCTGGTTAATATTATAGGCAATATATTATATTATCAGTGAATATCTCACAAATGACAGTACAAAAAGAAGTCAGGAATCATGTATTGAAATTACAAAAATTCATGCAGGAGTGGTTGTGTGGTAAGTAGCTTGCTAACCAACCACATGGTTCCGGGTTCAGTCCCACTGCGTGGCATCTTGGGCAAGTGTCTTCTGCTATAGCCTCGGGCCAACCAATGCCTTGTGAGTGGATTTGGTAGACGGAAACTGAAAGAAGCCTGTCGTATATATGTATATATATACATATGTGTGTGTGTATATGTTTGTGTGTCTGTGTTTGTCCCCCTAGCATTGCTTGACAACCGATGCTGGTGTGTTTACGTCCCCGTCACTTAGCGGTTCGGCAAAAGAGACCGATAGAATAAGTACTGGGCTTACAAAGAATAAGTCCCGGGGTCGATTTGCTTGACTAAAGGCAGTGCTCCAGCTTGGCCGCAGTCAAATGACTGAAACAAGTAAAAGAGTATAGACATTATTGCACTTGCCATGTTTGAGTTTAACTGTATGGATTATTCCTTTTTTTCTTTTTTTAAAATGTGCTTACCAATATTATCTGTAGCTATCTCTATTTGAGATTGCATGGTCAGCAGTGAAGCCATTTTAAAAGCTGTTGTCTTCATAGTGTAAGCCAAATTTGTTGCTACACCGGAACGTTCAAATGGTGGCATTTCTTCCCATCCTCCTTTCTGGTTATCCTGTAGCATAGTACTGCCGACACTGAGGAATCCCTGTAGAGTAAATAGTTGTCAAAATTTTTAGCATGAAACATCTTTATCAATCAAGAGTAAGAAAAGCCATATAAGGTATTAAAAAAAAATCAAAAAAAATCAAGAAACATTTCAAAAGAATGAACAGAAAGATTAACTTTAATGGGAATTGAACTCAGGACACAATGAATTGAAACTAAAAGCTGAAGTATCTTTGATCCAGACCTCTACCATTTTTTCAACTCACTCATTTAGGGTATGATTAATTTAACTGACTGCTGAGCATGCTGAATTATATTATCATCCCTAGGAAGATGAAAGGCAAGGCTGATTGATCCATGAGGCATTTGAATTCAGAATACAGGAGGAAGAAAGTAAACATTGTAAAGTATTTGGTCCAATGCTTGGATATTTCCATCATTTTGTATACATCTAGAGAAATGTACTACTACTAACCATTAAAGTGAGAAAGGAGTGGACCCTGTTTCCACTGTTGTGTAATCCGAAAGGTGACAAATCGAAGTGTCATAAGAGCATAAAACAAAATACCTGGTAGTGTTTTGTTGTAGCTCCCTGCATTCTGAGGTCAAATCACGCCAAAGTCAACTTAGCTTTCATCATTTTAGGGTTATAAAATAAATTTAACAGTTGGGAGCAATGGATCAATGAACGGTGCAATATTTTGTTCCTGCTCTTTGCATTCTGAATTAATGGATGGCAGATGTAATTGGTCATCTTAACCATCACTTGCTAATTGGGTGCCTTTAGTAGACTCAGTGTTTTAAGTATTCAGGCATCTTAGAGATGAGGTAAGAAATGGAGGCATGTGCTGTTGCAGTGCACTGCTGCATCCACTGTTTGTTGGTATTTGGGTTGTCCCAGTCAGTCCCCATCTCTGTAAGATACTTCCTTGTCCACCGTGACCATATAGCATGTGGCCAACCAGCATGAGCCATCACTCCAACCGGATCCTCAAGAGAAGAAAACATGATATGCAGGTTCAAACTTCTAAATGCAAGCAACATAACCAAACTGATATCTAAGTAGGAAGACAAAGGTTCAAGCCTGCAGGTCTCCTCCCTGTCTTGCTCTGTTGTTGTGAGACTTGGACACTGTCCGGGCTCTTAATATTACTCAGAAACTGGGATATGTCCTGTTGCTTGTATGATTCAGAAATATCGGTTCAGACTGCTTGGTTCTCTCAGAGGCATCGTAAAAAAATAAAAGACTGAACATACTGCTCATCTCATTCCTCCCCAACTAAGCAGTTAAAAAAAGTAGTTCTGATTGAATAGACCTTGATTATGTACATATGCAGTCAGCTGAATGACTAGACATGATCCAAAGATCCACTGTTCCGGCATATGATGTTGTACAGGCTAATATATTTCTTTACTGCCCACAAGGGGCTAAACATAGAAGGGACAAACAAGGACAGACAAAGGGATTAAGTTGATTACATCGACCCCAGTGCGAAACTGGTAATTTATTTATCGACCCCGAAAGGATGAAAGACAAAGTCGACCTCAGCGGAATTTGAACTCAGAACGTAACGACAGATGAACAACCGCTAAGCATTTCGCCCGGCACGCTAACATTTCTGCCAGCTCGCCGAGGCTAATATACAATAGTTTAGTATAGAGGACAAGGGCAGTGTAATAATAGTCTATGCCTGCTGCTTATTTTATATCTTACTGTCATTCAAGCATATTAAGGTTGAATAAAGTAATGTGCTTTGCTGAGATGCAAATACCCTATTTGATATAACGTTTGTAAGCATGACTCTCAGCAGTCCACCACCTTAATCATACATACATACCTGTATGGCAGTCAATATAAAAGTAAGAAGGTAATATTGTTTAACCCTTAAGCATTTAAACTGGCCAGATCCTGCTCAAATATTCTACCTGTTATATACTCAAATTGACCAGATCTAGCCTCTCACACCTACCCCAAAATGTCACTCTAAAAATTAATAACATCATTGAAATCTCAAAGCTAAGAGAAAATACATGATTAACACAAAACAATGTGAATAAATGAGCATTATATTTGACAGGGTAATCTGAATGTTAAAAGATTAATTACCTCAGTAAAATTTGTCACCAGTTTCATTTTATGCTTCGTATGCTCAACTTCTCTCTGTAGTATTCTGGTAAGGCCTGGAATAATCTCTTTCGTAGTTTTTATAATATCACCAGAACCAAGATAAGAAGCTTTCATATGTTTTGAAAGGTTGCCCATGGATGTTTGAGGTTGAGTACCATTTACCTAAAAAACAAAAAAAATGTTAAAAAATTAAACGATTTAAAATTAAAAGTAGGAGTGGCTGTGTGGTAAGTAGCTTTTTTACCAACCACATGGTTCCGGGTTCAGTCCCACTGCATGGCACCTTGGGCAAGTGTTTTCTACTATAGCCTTGGGTTGACCAAAGCCTTGTAAGTGGATTTGGTAGGCGGAAACTGAAAGAAGCCCATCGTATATATGCATATGTATATGTTTGTGTATCTGTGTTTGTTCCCCCAACATTGCTTGACAACCGATGCTGGTGTGTTTACGTCCCTGTCACTTAGCGGTTCGGCAAAAGAGACCGATAGAATAAGTACTAAGCTTACAAAGAATAAGTCCTGGGGTCGATTTGCTCGACTAAAGGTGGTGCTCAAGCATGGCCACAGTCAAATGACTGAAACAAGTAAAAGAACAGAGTAAAAATATAATTAAGACTAAATGAATGTGAGTGCAATATGACTTATCTGTGTCTGTCTCTCCTGCATGTGTGTGTACATGTGCTTGCATGTATGTATATGTGTGCACACCTGATTGCATGTATGTATACATCAGTATTACTACTGTTTCCATAACTCAGGTCAGATAGGCATAGAAAGGACAAGGTTGACAAGGGTTAATGTTGATTTTCAAGCACAGTTTGAAAGTAGAAGCAAAGAAGCATCTATGTTACACAGGTATAAGCAGGTGTTAGCGTGGACAAGTAGGTTAAAGAAGAAGAAGAGTTTGGGAGAGGAGTTGTTATTCTGAGTAAGTACAGGTGTGTTTCTATACACAAAAATACACATTTGCACAGAAAGTGGATCAAAGTGAGTATCTTGAACAGGATTAGAAAGTGGGTCTTTTATGTTAGTGAGGAAGCACTCTGTCGGTTACGAACGACGAGGGTTCTGGTTGATCCGATCAACGGAACAGCCTGCTCGTAAAATTAACGTGTAAGTGACTGAGCACTCCACAGACACGTGTACCCTTAACGTAGTTCTCGGGGATATTCAGCGTGACACAGAGAGTGACAAGGCCGGCCCTTTTGAAATACAGGTACAACAGAAACAGGAAGTAAGAGTGAGAGAAAGTTGTTGTGAAAGAGTACAGCAGGGATCACCACCATCCCTGCCGGAGCCTCGTGGAGCTTTAGGTGTTTTCGCTCAATAAACACTAACAACGCCCGGTCTGGGAATCGAAACCGCGATTCTACGACCACGAGTCCGCTGCCCTAACCACTGGGCCATGTTAGTACAAGATGATGGGTTAGGTGAAATTAGTAGTTGTGTTCACATATTAGTGTTGAGGAGAGAAAAGCACGTGCTTGTGAGTGGGTCTGTGCGCAAGAGCATGCATGCATGTTAGATAGAGTTAAATAAAAACCTGAAGTTTCACGTACATCAGATTTTAACGTGTCACGTACATTATTTGCGATGTCTTGCAGCCATGGTGCCACACAATCAGTGTAGTTAGGAGCTGGTCGAATCCAATGACTTTCCCCACATTGCCATCTAGCGATTCCTATGAGAAACAATTAAAAAAAAAATATGAACATATATATATATATATATATATATATTTTACAAGCATCATTAAAATATTTACCGTTCTTTCCTGTTGTGTAAAACTTCTTAAAGCTCTTTCAATGTGATGCAAAAAGAACCAGATTTGATTTATTTTCCATCAAATTGTTCAGGATCAGTGGATAGATTTAATTCTATTGATATTCTCATATATGCTTTACCACCATAATGTCCACAGTAGTATACGAAAGTTCACAAACTAGTTACTCTTGTAAATATATTGATGCATAATAACGATAACTCCCATAGAGATTTTCATCTATCTGAACAGCAGGTATGATTTTGGAAAACTGCCCATTGTTGCTGCTTAAGTGATGAATTGCACTAAATGAATATACAGGTATATCTCAACTTACGTTGTTTCGAGTTGGGGTATTTTTTCTGATTTTTTAAAAAACTTATGTCACTTTGTTCTACAGAAAGTAATGGAAAAAGTATACCTAAATTTCAGTTGATTTATCTGATTTTACATCAGATTCAGTGAACATATTTAAAAGTGTAAAAAAAAACCCCAAAAAAAAACAACTAAAAACTAATACTGAAGTAGAAAATCAAATAAAACATGTGAAAATATGTACAAAACATTAAAAACATAAAATATAACATTTTTAAAATGTCTTTCTCCTGTGAAATCATTTTTCAAGTTAAGTTGTACATCTTGGAACCAAACACCAACGTAAGTTGAAGTGAGCCTATACAAATAACGAAAGGATTTTTTAAAACACACCAGTTGCTGTTGTGTAATTTACAGTCAGTTTTTGAGTAGAAGATCAAATTGATAGTAAGTAGCACTAGAGATGTAGCCATTTCTATCCTAAAAGGTACAGATCCTGTGGGCTACTTTAGCATTTTATAAAAGACTTAACAAGTGTAATTGTAAATGTGTTAAGAAACACATTAAATCAACCAGACAGTTTTTATATTTACGGAGATGTACTTGCATAGCGAGTGACTTGATCTGAGATCGTGTGCTGGAACGAAAACAATTGCAGCATGGAAGGTGTTTATAAGCCATTTAAGAAACACACAAAAACCGTTAGATTCACTTCAACATTTAAGTTTAATTTGTCAAAATATTTTCGTCACTAAAATCCACGACCTGTTCACTGACAAAGCTTCGTACTGCATCTCAAAGCGCTGAAAATATTTTGACAAATTAAATTTAAATGTTGAAGTGAATCTAACGGTTTTGTGTGTTTCTTAAATGGCTTATAAACACCTTCCACGCTGCAATAGTTTTTATATTGCTGGTTGCTTAAAATGAAATGCTGTATTGACATATGAAAATTTAGAGTGGACATATTTGGAAACTTAATATACAGTAGAATATTTAGTAATTATGACTTGACTGCTGAATTGGGAAAATGGATGGAAGTTTTTTCATGATAGATGCAGGAGTGGCTGTTGGTAAGTACCTTGCTAACCAACAACATGGTTCCGGGTTCAGTCCCACTGCGTGGCATCTTGGGCAAGTGCCTTCTGCTATAGCCTCAGGCTGACCAATGCCTTGTGAGTGGATTTGGTAGAAGGAAACTGAAAGAAGCCTGACGTGTATATATATATATATATATATATATATATATATATATATATATAAGTGTATGTTTGTTTGTGTGTCTGTGTTCGTCTCCCTAGCATTGCTTGACAACCGATGCTGGTGTATTTACGTCCCCGTCACTTAGCGGTTTGGCAAAAGCGACCGATAGAATAAGTATTGGGCTTACAAAGAATAAGTCCCGGGGTCGATTTGCTCGACTAAAGGCGGTGCTCCAGCATGGCCGCAGTCAAATGAACTGAAACAAGTAAAAGAGAGAGTATAGTAAGAGTAATAGCTCACCGACTTTAACCCCTGGGCAAGGTCGTTCACTCACAACCCCAGAATGCACAGTAGGCCACCATATTCCATCAACAGTTTTCTCTGGGCACTTTTTGGCTCGATATGTTGTAGAAATTACTCTGTATGGTGTCGTAGATTGGGTCGTGAAGCTTTTCGTTCTGATATCGTACTTGCGGCTGGTGGTCTTTGGTCTTGGGGTTGTTGTTGTTGTTGATCGAGTTGTAGTGGTTGTTCTTCTTGTTGTTGTCGTGGAACTTACAGTGGACGGTTCTGGATGCTTTTTTGTAGTATGTACAGGAATTGGTCTTCTAGTGGTGGTAGTTGTTGTGGTTGATGGAACGGTGGTAGTTTCGGGTATATGTGGGGGTCTATGTGATGACGCTGGAAAAGAAAAGATATTGGTGGAAAAGAATAAGTTATTTCCCTTAGATTATGCAAGGGAGACAACTCGCATCTCTAATGAACACTGAAGCAGTGACTATCCAACAGGAATAGAATAAAAATAGACAGCATGGCCTAAAACATTTAAAATGCCTCCCAAACATTACATAAAAGTAGTGTCTGTCATTTCCTCAGCAGGGATGATTGAAAAAAAAAAACACAGCCTTTGTATAACGTATCATGATCGCTGTGACGAGTTTAATCTCAATCTGTTACTCACAATGACCACATAAATTTAAACAGAAATAATTAACAATGGCTGTAGATGGATTTCACTTCATAATCTTTAATTCCCAATGCATCATCATAATCTATAGTTTAGACATTTATTTCCTCAACCATTGATGTTAGATACCTCTTCCATTACACTTTCTTTAATACCATCATTAGTGATTTAAAACTAATGCTCTATTTTAATTTTAATGCTGCATAGATGTATACCCAGAAACTACCATGAGCATCAATATTATCTAACATTATCGGTGAACATTCAGTACATATACCACCCCAAATACAAATTATCTATATTACTGTCACCTTAAAGACTTGAAGCGTTTTGAGATTACTGTAACTAGTTTAAAGCTCGGAGCATTCTATTTAATTCAATCCTAGGAGAGGAGACTGTATTAATATAGACATTTGATCCAAACAGATTGTGAATACTGAGGGGAAAATGTGATGTTTTGTTTGTGTAGTGTAGTTACAGTATAGAAACAATGAAGTTAAGATCTCGGGTTACTGATAGATGAGATGACGAAAGACTGGGCATGAGCAAGTAATATGGTGTATAGCAAACCTACCATGTATGGATAACCAGAAATTAAATTTGGAGGAACTTATGTTGCTGAGCATAGTTCTCTTCTACCTGTGTCAAAAATAAGCAGGTTGTTCTAATTGTAAATCTGTTTTGGTACATTGTCAGGATTTAATTAAAATTCTACTTGGAACGATTTTGTTTTTCATTCCACCAAGGTTGATGAAATAAGTACCAACAATTGAACCGATCAAAAATACTTCTCGTAGACAAATGTGTGGATACATCAAAATGGTAGAAATCGTCATAAATCAAGTGATACACCTTGACTAATTTTAATAATATTATTCCTGGTATCGTTGTTGTTGTTGTTATTGCAGCTTGGGCAAGAATACACATATAACTTCTATGGAATAATAGAACTGAAATGACTGTGTGTAACATGAAGGATACAAATGGTGGGATAACCATTGATTTAGAATAGAATTCCCCAGCATTGTAAATGAGTGAATGATAAACTTACATGTGATATTGAGTGTAATTTTGGACTGGAAAGACTTTGTTCCAAGTGTGATAGTACAGCAGTAAATGCCAGCATCTCTCAAAGATGCTTTATGTATAATGAGTTTATTTCTTTCATTTATGGCTCTTTTCGGTATTTTTCCATCAACTTTAGACCATTTGATTCTTGCTAGGAGCTGTATAGCAGAGTCACCTAAGGAAGAAAACAAACAATAACAATTAATGAATTGTCACCAGGGACAGTTTATGAAATTTATCTTTGGAATATTTCCACCGGCAACAAGATTCTAAATTAAAATTACCAATCCCTCAATTTTACAAAAATAACTGTCTGGTTTTATTTCAACAGTATCAATCAATCAACGTGTGATCAACGTTTTTGACTTTGAGAGAGAGAACCTTTGCCTATTCTTCAGAACATAGAGGATGCCAGCCTCGCCTGGCCCCCGTGCCGGTGGCACGTAAAAAGCACCCACTACACTCACGGAGTGGTTGGCATTAGGAAGGGCATCCAGCTGTAGAAACACTGCCAGATCAGACTAGGCCTGATGCAGCCTTCTGGCTTCACAGACCCCAGTTGAACCGTCCAACCCATGCTAGCATGGAAAGCGGACGCTAAATGATGATGATATCCAGCCCCAATTTTGTAACTGTTTTATATTCAAACTGACCAGATGCAGCCTCTCACACCTACCCTACAATGTCATTTTAAAAAATAAACAATTACATCACGGAAATCTCAAAAGTATGAGGCAATGCCTGATTAATTCAAAACTATATGAATAAATAAACATCAGAGTGGCTAACCGGCTTCCGTGCTGGTGGCATGTAAAAAGCACCATTCGAGTGTGATCGTTACCTGTGTCACCTTACTGGAACTTGTGCTGGTGACACATGAAAAAAGCATTCGAGCGAGGTCATTGCCAGGGCCACTGGACTGGTTCCTGTGCAGGTGGCATGTAAAAAACACCATTTGAGCGAGGCCGTTGCCAGTACCGCCTGACTGGCCCTCATGCCGGTAGCACGTAAAAGCACCCACTACACTCTCAGAGTGGTTGGCGTTAGGAAGGGCATTCAGCTGTAGAAATTCTGCCAGATCAGATTGGAGCCTGGTGCAGCCATCTGGTTTGCCAGTCCTCAGTCAAATCGTCCAACCCATGCTAGCATGGAAAGCGGATGTTAAACGATGATACATTTGATAGAATAATCTGAATGCTAAAGCTTTGAGCAAAGCAATGCTATCTAGTAAACCACTCATGAAATTTTGTTGTTTTATTGCCTACCAATTCAGTTAGATTAACTGAGAGACTGACAGATAGGGTCTTAATTGTTCATTCTCCAGTCAGTAAGCAGTAGCTTTGGATCTAAGTATTAAAAGCGGGGGGAAAAAAGGGGTATCATGAAATAATGTACATTATTAGAAAGTATTGGAAAAATTTCCTTATGTAACATACCAAACTCTTCTTTTGAGCACATTAGCTCTACTGTATCACCGACTTTAGCCACCTGAAATTTTGGAAAAGTTGGGGCAGAGTCTAGAAAACAAAGAAGAGAGATGTGATAATTGGAAATGAAACACGCAAATCAGATGATAAAACATGATTAATTTACAAATTTAATAGATTACCAAAAAAAAAAAAACCAAAACAAACACTGAAACTAATTATTAATAAATTAATTTCCTAACATAACTAAAAATACACATAAAAGTATTTGGAAATAATTTAAGATGTAATGTTTTCATATTTAGAAGCTGTTTAATTAAGATCTAATAAGCAGAAACCAAAAAAATAAAAGTTAATGTGTTACAGTATACAGAAATTTAGATGATATTTTAAAGTTAAATTCTGAGAAATTATTAGCGGTAACCATAATACTATGCAGAATTCTTAAGGGGCTGTTTTGAAGAAGTCTTCAATAATACAAGTACAAAATCTCTGTTTACTCCACGATGTGTCTGTAAATGATAGGCTGTGCCTTTGGGGACCGTAGACTTAGAATGGGGTCACTCAACTCCACTGTTTGCAAAAGTTTAGATAAAACTCCTCCGTTCTTACCTCAACTTGTGAAACGAAATGTTAGACTATACAGATCAATAAAAAATTGATTAAACTTTATGTAAAATGGAATTATTTTATGTGTCATGAGAAGAAGAGAATTCTAATGATTTGGAGAAGGAACGAGAAATGAGAACTTTATTCAGTAAATGTTTCAGACTCTAATATATTTTATTCTAACAGATAAACAGCATCTCCAGTCATATGTATTCAACCTGAGTTTAGAACTGAAGAGCTGTACTACAATTAATAGAAATACAATAAATACTTTCTGCTCCATCTAATTTGATTAATGTAGCAATTTTGTACCAGTCCGAATCATATACAAACATAGATACAAACATATAAAGGTAAAAATAAACCATACATAATAGTGCTAGTAATAGTCATTCTCTGGTTCATCAACTGATCAGCTATTATATGTTTATAATTTACTGGCCAATTAACCAGAAATAGATAAGAGGGGGAAAAAAAAGTTAATTTCAATGCTTTCCAGGACAAGAACTGGTTATGGACAGTAATTTGCTATGATTAATTAATAGCTTAGAATATTGGAGGTTAGAGTAAAATCAGATTCAAGATAAACAAAATGAAAAATAAAAGCATTTTGGAGAATCTTGTAACAATTCCTGAGAATCTTGTGTAAAAAGTTAACAGAGAAGTGAAAATGATAGTAAGCTATTACAAGCTATTATTACTGTGTTTGTGTCAGACTAAACTAGATAGAGATATGGTTAATGTAATATAACTTAAAGGACCTCTAGGCCATTGTGAAATTTTCATTGAGCTATTGTAACATGGCTCTACTGAAATACAACTGCAGCCACACAATAACAAGAAGTATCAGTGTTATTACAATGATAAGAAGTGCATGTAGTGTCTATAGCAAACTAAATTGATTCACATTTTGTGAGCTGTCTCAAGAATTGATAGATTGATGTCATGTCATCTCTGACAAACATTGCTAATGGTTCAATCTGTCTATTTATAATGATAGACTTTCTGTGTGACAAGTCCTGCACTCACTCTCTCTCTCTCTCCTCTTCACTAAACTGCAGCAGTTAAGTTTAGCAAGACAACTGAAAGTGATTTGGACAGATATCACAGTATGATGCACAATTTGACCCTATAGAGATGAAAAGGCAGCAACTGATATTAACATTATGCTTTTCTTTCTATATTGACGTGGGTTGGAAATACCTGTTAATTCAACCATTTGCAAGCATTCTTGTAATATTCTGAAAAGATAGAACTGGTTTCCTACTACAATAATAATAATTTCTCCTTCTAAAATTGGTGGATTGATTATAAAGAAATGAATAAAAATAAAAAAAAGTTGTAGGAGATTTTTCTGACACAAGTCACAGTAACTGAGGAAATAATCATCCAAACTTTTCGATAACCATGTCTAAAGTTGAAATTCATTGTAAACTGGATGAAGCCCGTCTTCTCTCATCCCCAAGCAATATAAATTAAGGTATAACGAGTGATGATGATGATCCCTTCTTTTATGATTATGATTTTTTTCACTCTTTCAAATCAATGACGAAAAGACTAAAACATTTGAAAAAAATAATAAATAAACGAAAATAGGTATATTTTTCCTGGTTTTCCTAGTTATCATCATCGTTATCATCAGGTTTAATGCATGCTTTCCAGGTGAATCAATTTTGACATGATTTAGAGGAGAAAGGGCAGTGACCATAACCCTTTATTTTTTTCTCAGGGCTTTTAAGACTGGTGAGAGGAAAGGAGTAAGTTACGAACAAATGTGGAAACCTGGCCTAGTGTTCTACTAAAGGTAGCCAAGGGCCAGGTGATGATATTAAACCAGTTGAAAAAGTTTGGAAAGAAAAGCTCTGGCATTAGTAACCCTTAAGAATCTACTACCTAATCAAATAAATAGAGACGATGATGAAGTTAATAGCGAAAGTGGTATTAATAATTATCGAACAACAATGAAGAAAAAGAAGGTTCAAATGCCATTTCTTTTTCATCTTTTATTTAGGGGTCAAAGAAATGCCCTTGATTCATTACAAGGCCTCCAAGACTTGAAGACAGAAGGGAATAAGTTTGTACATTACTACATATGTTTTATATGCATTTTTGACAAGTTGTGGTGCACCTGAGCACTGTATACAATAATTTCATTATTATTATTATTATTACAATCCGATCGTGGCCGTTGCCAGCCACGCCTGGCCTCCGTGTCGGTAGCACGTAAAAAGCACCATCCGACCGTGGCCGTTTGCCAGACTTGTCTGGCACCTGTGCAGGTGGCATGTAAAAAGCACTCACTACACTCATGGAGTGGTTGGCGTTAGGAAGGGCATCCAGCCGTAGAAACATTGCCAGATCAGACTGGGCCTGGTGCAGCCTTCTGGCTTCCCAGACCCCAGTTGCACCGTCCAACCCATGCCAGCATGGAAAACGGACGCTAAACGATGATGATGATGATGATGATAATACTTTGCAAGACACATATCAGTCAAAAGCAAATTTAACTGAGATCTTTCTAGTTTCATATACAGCAACAACTAATGACCCTTTAAATGTAACTAGGTGGTGAATAGACATTAAGTACAAAGAAGCCTGGCTATCCTATTGCAGGTGATGCTGTCTATGAGTCTGTGGAGTTGTGAAGATGATGAGGATAAAACTGATGACAAAGTAAACGGTAATGATATTATTAAGTGTTGTCAGCATTTCAAAAGAATGTTTTGATCTACAAAATATTATTACAATAATGATTACAATCAGAAAATTACTTATCTTAATTAAAAATTCTAACAACAAAAGACACATTGTGTAAGATAAAAAAGAAACGATTTTTTAAGAAAAATCAATAAAGAAAAGAAAAAGCACAACAAAACAAGATAGCATAAAGGAATTCACAATTCAATATCCATTCAATATAATCCATCTTCATAGATTATTTCAAAATCAGAGGACATGCAATAAATAGGAAGGGAAGGTTTTTAAGCAAATCATTTTGTAGGTCTTTCGGTGTGGGAGAAAGGAGAGAATTCAAATACTCTATCAAATAATAAAATCATGCAAAAAGATTTTCACACAGGTTTCTTGAAAAGCAAGGATAATGATATAGTATTTAATTTGTTATGACATTGATACTAAATTCTATAAGGTTTTTGGAGGAATATTTGGATACAATCACTATTTCAGACCTTAATTTTAAATAGGTAAATTATACCTTCAAAGTGTTGGTGAAAACACTCAAAGGTGACCTTCAGACCTAGAAGTTTGTTTTATCCTACTGAATATAAATAAAGCAATTCAATTATATGAAAATATCTCTTTTCCAATTTTACAACCTAGAATAATGTAAAAGTGTGCATGCAAATATATATAATATCTATCTAAATATAATCTATCTATATATTAGCTATCTACCTACCTACCTTCCTACCAGTCCTTCTCTCTCTCTCTCTCTCTCTCTCTCTGTATATATATATATATATATAATTAAATCAAGGGTATAAAATCCTGTTAAAGGAACGTCAGTATCCAAGTTCCCTTTAATTCAATTTCTCAAATTAAATTAATTGGGCATGGAAACAATTGTAGGTGTTAAGAGTGTTTTTATTTGGAATTAAATATGTTCCAATATATTGATGTCTGTATCTCAATTTATCTGTTTTCTTTTTCTTATGTGTGTGTGTATGTGTGTATATATATATACCTTTTATACTTTACTCGTTTTAGTCATTAGACTATGACCATACTGGAGCACTTCCGCGAAAGGTTTTTTAGTTGAATGAATCGATTCCAGTACTTAGTTTTTTCCCAAGCTTGGTATTTATTCTTTTGGTTTCTTTTACCAAACTGCTAAGTTACAGGGGACATAAACACATCAACATCAGTTCTCAAGGGTGGTGAGGGACAAACACAAAAACATATATGCATATATATATATATATATATGATATGCTTCTTCCAGTTTCTGTCTACCACATCTAGTCACAAGGATTTAGTCAGCCTGGGGTTATAGAAGAAGTCACTTGCCTAGGGAGTCATGCAGTGAAACTGAACCTGGAACCATGTGGTTGGGAAATAAACTACTAATCACACACCCATGTCTGTGCATATATATGTGTGTATACACATATATAAACCCTTTAATATCTGTATTATTTATGGTGCAAGATATATTTTATACTTTATGCAAACTGTTACAACTTTGGATCATAACATTTCGAGAATAAAAAAAAAACAGAAAAAGAATAGAAATAAGGGGGGGTGGATTAAGCAGCAGAAGATGGTGGAGGAGGGGGCAATGGGTTACACACTCCAGAACAAATGGTGTACTCAGCCATGCCCTGTCATCATGACAGCAATTGTATTGCTGCTGAAAATGATACTCGCTGCAGCAGTCACTCCAACTTGCAGGGTTCAAATCCCAGATGGGTTACAGTTGTCAAGATTTTGCAGGGGAAACTGGTTGTGCAGGGTCTGAGAATATCTGCGACCTCGACAATTATTAGCACGAACAGGTAATGACTGGTCAGGCTCCTGCATTTTATTTACTCTCCTCTCTTCTGCATTATGGGTGGTGATACCCAGATTTGCAGCCAATGCAGCAAGGTTGCATTGAAAGTGTTGCATCTAAGACCAGGGATCTGCCTCCCTTGAATGGGCAGTGGGTTACTCCTTTGGGGCACTTACCAATCCTACAGTAAAGATCTACAGTCGAGATAGGAAGCCAGCTGTGCTGAGAGCCCTTCTAATTATGTCATTCAGAGTGATATGTTGGGGGAATCGACCTACAATAAGGCTACAGAATAATGGATGCAGGGTGGATTCATGGACTGCTGCTCCACAACAGCATTTGTGTGGCTCATACGTGTGGAGACTGAGGCACTGGGCCACTCCAGTATGAGTGCACTGATCATGTAGAGGGATACTAAAAACACGTATGACCTTGTTTGATTTAATGCTAACCCTGCTCCTTGTACCAAACATATCTTGCCAGCAAGATTAAATATGGCTAGTTTGAATTCTAGTGTTGGATTAAAAAAAAAAATATTTTGCAAATTAATATTAATCTATCAGTGTGTGTGTGTGTGTGTGTGTGAAATAAAAGCAGTTTTAATATAAAAAAAATATTGACTACATACTATCAAGGGTGTATATACTCTACCATGCCATTGCAATAACCAGAAAATACACAAAGCTTATACATTAAGTATATGTAGTTAATAATATATATATATATATATATATACATGCTCTCGACTGTCGGTCATGAATGACTATGGGTGCACCTAAGAGGTTCCCTTCCAGGACAAAATTCTGGGTGGAAAGTTGCCTCACCGGCGAATGTACAACCTAAGGTTGTTTTTTGTATGGAAGACCAGCAGTCGCCCATGCATACCAGCCTCCCTTCTTCACACCACTGATGTTATTGAAGGGAAAGGCAAAGGCCGATATAGCTTGGCACCACTGATATCGCAACCCATTTCTACAGATGAGTGAACTGGAGCAACGTGAAATAAATAGTCTTACTCAAGAATATACCATGCAGCCTGGTCCGGGAATCGAACTCACAACCTCATGATTGTAAGCTCGACATTCTAACCACTGAGCCATGCACCTTCACTGCATATATATATAAATATATATATCATCACCATCACGTGACCGACCAGACCATCAGATGTAGTTACACATCGCTGGTCACAATGCGTTCGCATTGTTTTAGCCTTCGAATGACGCCACCCCAGTGGCTAAGCGAGCAGGCCAACAGAAGAAAGAGTGGGAGAAAGAGTGGTGAAAGAGTACAGCAGGGATCACCACCCCCTGCTGGAGCCTTGTGGAGCTTTTAGGTGTTTTTGCTCAATAAACACTTACAACGCCCGGTCTGGGAATCAAAACCGTGATCCTACGTCCGCGAGTCCGCTGCCCTAACCACTGGGCCATTGCGCCTCCACACACACACACACACACACAGATATATATATATATATATATATATATATATACATACACACACACACGCATACATGTAAATAAACATAATTTCAAAGACAGTCGTATTAAGTTTCTACTGGGAAATTGAAACAAAGTTGCTCATTTGACCAGGTTAGTGTGATAGTAATAACATTCTGCCTCAGATTGTCATTTCTGTCTCCAATTGTATTTGTTCAGATGCGTATATCATTAGGTAATGTATGTGTGACGTACGAATTCTGCGAAAGAGGAAGAGAGAGAGAGAGAGAGAGAGAGAGAGAGAGAGAGAGAGAGAGAGAGAGAGAGAGAGAGAGAAGAGAGAGAGAGAGAGAGAGAGAGAGAGAGAGAGAGAGAGAGAGAGAGAGAGAGAGAGAGAGAGAGAGAGAGAGAGAGAGAGAGAGAGAGAGAGAGAGAGGACTCTGGTAAGAATAAGCAGAATTTACACATTCAAAGAAATGGCCTGGAAATGACAGGTGTCATGATCAATGAACTGTAGAAATATATTTATACATGATAAATTGACCAACTGATACAAAAGATTTTGTCTGAATATTTTTTTTTTAATAACTTAAGTTAGATTGTTTCTCTATACACTATATAAAGTTTCACCGAGATGTTGATAGGTCAAGGAATAAAAGACGTTGGCTAGTGTTATCATTATGAAGATTACTACCACCATCTGTTAGCATGTGTATGAAGACTATCACTAATAGTCTTGTATATATATATATATATATATACTGGCTTCTGTGCCGGTGGCACATAAAAAGCACCATCCGAACGTGGCCGATGCCAGCACCGCTTTGGCTGGCTTCCGTGCCGGTGGCACGTTAAAAGCACCAACAGATCGTGGCCGATGCCAGACCCCCCTGGCACCTGTGCAGGTGGCACGTAAAAAGCACCCACTATACTCGCGGAGTGGTTGGCGTTAGGAAGGGCATCCAGCTGTAGAAACACTGCCAGATCAGACTGGGCCTGGTGCAGCCCCTGGCTTCCCAGACCCCGGTCGAACCATCCAACCCATGCTAGCGCGGAAAACGGACGTTAAACGATGATGATGATGATATATATATATATATCTCAGCAGTCCAACCCATGCCAGCATAGAAGGTGGATGTTAAATGATATATATATATATATATATATATATATATATATATATATATGTCCAACCCATGCCAGCATGGAAAGCAGATGTGAAATGATGATGATATACCAATGTGAAGATTAACTATTAATGGCTAGCATATCTTTATGAAAATTGATAGGTATGGCTGTGGCTGTAGAATAAAGTTTCCTTCCAATTGCATGGTTTCAGGTTCAGTCCCACTGCAGGACACCTTGGGCAAGTGTCTTCTACTATAGCCCTGGGATAACCAAAACCTTGCAAGTGGATTTGGAAGGTGGAGTGTGAAAGAAGCCCGTTATATAGATATGGGAAAGAGGTAGGGGATCATGTGTATGTTTGTGCCTCTTTGTCTCGGTATCATGTGAACTGTATAAATGAAGGCCATTCATTTCCAATATTGAGCAAAGCATGTCTGGCTATGGGGAAATATTACTCTGCTTGGAATCAGGTAAGGGTTGGTGACAGGGAGGGTCTCCAGCCACAGAAAAATCTGCTTCAGTAAATTATGTCCAACCTATGCAAGCATGGCTGGCAAAGTGGACATGATTTCATTCATACAATATATATATATATATATATATATATAGGCGCAGGAGTGGCTGTGCGGTAAGGAGCTTGCTAACCAACCACATGGTTCCGGGTTCAGTCCCACTGCGTGGCATCTTGGGCAAGTATCTTCTGCTATAGCCCCGGGCCGACCAATGCCTTGTGAGTGGATTTGGTAGACGGAAACTGAAAGAAGCCTGTCGTATATATGTATATATATATAAGTGTGTGTGTATATGTTTGTGTGTCTGTGTTTGTCCCCCTAGCATTGCTTGACAACCGATGCTGGTGTGTTTACGTCCCCGTCACTTAGCGGTTCGGCAAAAGAGACTGATAGAATAAGTACTGGGCTTACAAAGAATAAGTCCCGGGGTTGATTTGCTCAACTAAAGGCGGTGCTCCAGCATGGCCGCAGTCAAATGACTGAAACAAGTAAAAGAGTAAAAGAGTAAAAAGAGTATATATAACCCATGCTAGCATGGAAAGCGGATGCTAAACGATGATGATGATATATATATATATATATATATATATATATATATACATATATTTCGTTTTTGGATTTGGTTTGCAAGATTCTTTATGTGAGTTCATGTGTTGAAGCATATTCTGTTGTGTTTGGGGAGAGTCATTTTCTTTTTTACTGGTGAGTGTGTTAAATTATAAGGCACAAAAAGAAAATGACACAACAGTATATATACATACATACACTAAAATCCTACATAAGTGGTTTGAACTTTTATTTATTTCCTGTGGTGATTCAATCACTGCAGAGCTAGAGTTGTGGAATGTCTGAAGTATTGATGGAGTATAGATTTGATCTGAGTATTAAGAGTATGCTAACCTGAGCAAAGTTTTTAACATAGATACAATTGGGTGTTAACTACCTTGGATAGGCAGCCTCTGTAACAAGTACGAGACTCCAGAACCTATTCTATATTTGGAGAGATAAGCATTTTTCAGAGGCAAAATAATCCCTTCTTTCTACTATAGGCATAAGGCCTGAAATTTGGGGAGGGGGGGAGAGAAGAATTAGGTCAATTACATCCACCGCCAGTGCGTGACTGATACTTATTTAATCGACCCTGAAAGGATGAAAGGATAAGTCGACCACGGCAAAATTTGAACCCAGAACGTAGCAACAGGTGAAATACCTATTTCTTTACTACCCACAAGGGGCTAAACACAGAGAGGACAAACAAGGACAGACAAACAGATTAAGTTGATTATATCGACCCCAGTGCGTAACTGGTACTTATTTAATCAGCCCCGAAAGGATGAAAGGCAAAGTCTACCTTGGCGGAATTTGAACTCAGAACGTAACGGCAGGTGAAATACCACTAAGTGTTTTGTCCGGCATGCTAATGATTCTGCCAGCTTCCTGCCTTTTTTAGAGACAAGATAACAACACCAGTTTATTGTAGGTTCCATCTTAAGAGGACCTGGACACATGTTTATATAAAGTTTCTCGTACCAAGTCTCCATTATTTCATTACAGGTAAGCAAAAACATACTTCTGAGATTTGTCTTTGTCAGCCAGTGAGATAAAACATGTCTGACAGAGATACCGATATCTTAACTCCACATTTAGTGCACTCAACCACTTTCATCATGGCAATCTTAGGATAATGTAGATATTGATTTCTCAGACTATCTAGAAAACTTAACTCTGCTCTCATTTGAGAGACACTTTTGGTAAAAGGTTTTACATGAAAGATTAAAAATAACACCAATTCTTTAAAGATGACGATAATGACTACGACTACTACTACAACAACAACAACAACAACAACTACTACACTAATAATAATAATGATGATGAAAATAATAATGGTTTCAAATTTTGGCACAAGGCCAGCAATTTTAGGGAAGTGAGTAAGCCATATTACATCAACCCCAGTGCTGAAATGATATTTATTTTATCTATCCTGAAGGGATGAAAGGTAAAGCTGACCTAGGCAGAATTTGAACTCAGGATGTAAAGACAGATGAAATACTGCTGAACATTTTGCCAGGTATGCTAACAATCCTACCAGCTCACTACCTTAATAATAATAATAATTGTTTTTACCATAAGCAGAAGGCCTCAAACTTTTAGGGGAGGGAGTTAGCCAAAGTAATTGACCTCAAGGACATGACTGGTGCCTTGTTTTAGCAACCCTGAAAGTATGGAAGCAAAGCTGACCTTGGTGGGATATGAACACAGAACATTAAGAACCATAACTAATTCAACAACTACCATGAGGCATTTTATCCAATGCTCTGGTGATTCTGCCAGGTCACCACCCTAAATGATAATAATTGTTTCAAATTGTGGCAAAAGGTCAACAACTGGGGAAGGGGTTAGCCAATTACATTGACCCCAGTAACCAACTTGTATTTTATTTTATTGACCCTGAAAGAATAAAAGGCAAAGTTGACCTCAGTAGTGTTTGAACTCAGAAAATAAAGAGATGGAAGAAATACCTATTTCTTTATTGCCCACAAGGGGCTAAACATAGAAGGGACAAACAAGGACCGACAAAGGGATTAAGTCGATTACATGTATGTATGTATGTATGTATGTAACTGGTACTTTATCGACCCCGAAAGGATGAAAGGCAAAGTCGACCTTGGCGGAATTTGAACTCAGAACGTAGCGGCAGACGAAATACCGCTAAACATTTCGCCCGGCGTGCTAACGTTTCTACCAGCTCGTCGTCTGGAAGAAATACCACTAAGCCTTTTATCAGATGCATTAATGATTCAGCTAGCTCAATGCCTCTATAATAATAATAATGGTTTCAAATTTTGCCACAAGTGCAGCGATTTTGGGGGAAGGGATGAGTCGATTACATCGACCCCAGTGTTCACCTGGTACTTATTTTATCGACCCCAAAAGGATGAAAGGCAAAGTCAATCTCAGTGGAATATAATAATAATAATCCTTTCTACTAAAGACACTAGGCCTGAAATTTTTGGGGAGGGGACTAGTTGATTATATCGACCCCAGTATTTCACTGGTACTTATTTTATCAACCCCGAAAGGCAATGTCAACCTCAGTGGAAGATTATGATAATAATAATAAAGGCTTCAGATCCAGGTACAAAGCAAGTTTCAGTGGAGGGGTATGGGTGCTACAATTGACCCCAGAATTTGGAGTGTACTTTATTTTACTGACCCTGGAGGAATTAAAGGCAAAGTTGACCTAGGTGACATTTGAAAGAGATAGAAGATCTTTATGCTACTCTTAAATGATTCATTGCCCTAAATAACAACAACAACAACGATGATAATGACAACAATATCTATAATGTGATCAAAGTTCACTAATACAATAAAGTCAGATGTAAAAAATATTTGGGAAAACATACCTTTCTCACAAATGTAATGTACCTCAAGGTACTTGAAGGTGCCAGAACAGGGGTCTCCTCCAAATATGGAATTCTCAGCAGGAATTTTACAACTGACACGTCCATCACACCTAGGTGTAGCAGTTAGCATGCCATTAGTAGTCATAGACTCATCAAAAGATGCAATAAAAGGTTTGAAGCAATAGGGGACAATTGACATGTCATCAAGTCACCTGTTCTTGAGTTTCATTCAAATTTCAATTCCAAATTGTCATAATAATTATAACAATAAAAAATAATAATAATCCTTTCTATTAAGGGCATAAGGTCTAAATTTAGAAGGGGAGTAGTTGGGAACATTGATCCCACTAATACTTAATTTATCGACCCTGAAAAGATGAAAGGCAAAGTTGACCTTGGCAGAATTTGAACACATAAAACATATAAAATGCTGCTAAACATTTTGCCAGATGTGCTAACAGTTCTGCCAGTTCACCACCTTAATAATAATAATAATAATAATAATAATAACATTATTATTATTATTGAATTAATAATTATTATTTTAATTGTACATGTAAGGTATTATAAAAAAATTAATGAAGTTACAAGACAAAAAAAGAACTAGAAATTTGAATGAAACTCCACTTATTTACATGGCAAATAAGACTTCATAAAATCATGTTATCTTATGAGTTTTTATATCATTAATTAATTGTCTTTAAATCATTACATAAAAGTATAGATAATATCAAGAAAGGCTCTGAAAGTGTCTGAGAAAAAAACAGTAAAATGAATGAATACAACAAGAGATTATGTAATGCAGTATCATGACAAATCTCAAAATATCAGTGAAAAAAATGTTTTAAAAAAATTAATAAAAGAGAATAAATATTAAAAGAAAATATATTTTAGTTTGTGTTTTACAAATGAACAAGTCTGATGTACAAAAGATTGAATACACAGACTGTGTACATTGTTGATATTGTCGTTGTTGTCCAACGGCTTAACCAATAGACCTATAATATACAATGGCACTTTCATACAAGAACTATACAGATCTACTGTACCAGTTATACCCAGATTTCTGTCACCTTGAGAATGACACTGCACTCAGATGGGAAACAATGCTTGATTGAATGGTGTGTGTGTGTGTGACAGTCTGCACTTGTTTAAACCAGTTTATTGGTCAATCTGTTTTTGAATGTCTTAAGGTTTAAAAAGGTTTACCATAACAGGATTAAATAACATAGACACTGGTATTATTTCTAACTGAAGCTTAGCATTTGAGTACAGAACCAAAATTAAGTTATTGTGGTTATTAGCTACATACTTGTAAGGAATAAAAGTGACTGTAGTAAGGAATTGAGACTTCTTTTACCTAGTAGAGTTTTATTATTTTACTAGTTTCATTCATTGAACTTACTCATGCTGGAGCATTGTGCTACAAGAGTATAGTCACTTACAGTAAGCTTAGTACATTTGCCAGCCTCGCCTGGCCCCCGTGCTGGTGGCACGTAAAAAGCACCATCCGACTGTGGCCGTTTGCCAGCCTCGTCTGGCACCTGTGCCGGTGGCATGTAAAAAGCACCCACTAATCTCACGGAGTGGTTGGCGTTAGGAAGGGCATCCAGCCGTAGAAACATTGCCAGATCAGACTGGGCCTGGTGCAGCCTTCTGGCTTCCCAGACCCCAGTTGAACCGTCCAACCCATGCTAGCATGGAAAGCGGATGCTAAACAATGATGATGATGATGATTTTATTGATCTTGTAAGATAAAAAAAAAAGTTATCTTTAGAGAGATAACTGTCAGATAAATAATCGTTTCTATTATAGGCACAAAGCCCAAAATTTGGTAGGGACAGGGTAGATGATTACATCAACTCCCCGGGATTAATTAGTACTTATTGCATTGACCCTGAAATGATGAAGGATAAAGTCAACTGTGGCAGAATTTGAACAAGCGTTACACAATTTGATCGGTATTTAGTAAGACAATACCTTTGTTGCCAATAGAGATATTAGCTCACTGAATCTTTTGCATCTTGTTCTTACTTTGGTTTCTATGCTTTTAGAACACCAACTGCCACAGCTAATTTGGTTACAATTAGAAGCTATCAATTACTTCTAGCAAGCTCTCTGAGTATTTTAAAGAATTTATTTCAAGGACGCTGTTACTGATAACATCTCCTTTCTCTCTGTACATACAAAATCTTCCTTTTCTCTCAGCCTGCTCTTAGTTCCACCACACCTTGTGCATCCATAGTTTACAATGGATATAATGCATAATTTCTTACTTCTGCATATCAAGCATGGTAATGGAAGTCTGTCTTCTTTACTGCTAGGTGTATTTTGAGGCCTCTAGAAACTAGATTTAACTTTCAGCATTTGAAATTTCTTCTCTAAACCTTGATAGATAGCATTGTAAGGTTATCAGTATACAAGGGTGTCTATCCATGGACAGCCTGTCGTAAATTTTTCTTTCGTGACCAAGATAATTATAATAAGCAGTAGGAGGATAGAAACTGATATGACACCTACATCATAATCGTTTAACATCTGCCTTCTATGCTGGCATAGATTGGATGGTTTGACAGGAGCCAGCCAGGCAGAAGACTACCCTAAGCTTCTGTATCTGTTTTGGCATGGTTTTTATGGCTGGATGCCCTTCCTAAAACCAACCACCCTGCAGATTGGACTGAGTGCTTTTTGTGTGGTACCAGCACAGGTGAGGTCAGTTTAGGCATGGGTTTTACAGTTGGATGCCCTTCCAAATGCCAACCACTTTACAGTGTGGACTGAAATGGCACCAGCACTGGCAGGGTCAACAAGTAACTTGCAAGACAAGGAATCTTTGAGATAGGAGGAGGAATTGGAAGAGGTGATCTTGAGCTAAATTCCAAGTTGAACTCATTGCTAAATCTCACCTTGCTAACAGCATCTCTGCACATACATGGATCACGCACACTGTTTATCTACATCTTTTTGTTTTTCAAAGATTACCAAACTAATGTATTGTATCCTGTCACAGACTTTCTCCAAGTTGATAAACGCTAGGTTTAGTGGTTTGCTTCTACCTGAGAACTTTCCTTGTAGTTGTCTCTCTCTCTCTCATCAAGAAGATATCAAGGACACTTCTACTGTAGTTGTGTCATTAAGAAGATGGGCATCAGTGGTACCCCATCCTGGAACAAACCTAAACTACTTCTCATCTAAGTAATTCTTTTCTTAATCAGTTGTTTTATAACTCTGCTATTTTCATAACTTGGTCAGTTTTTAGAATAGTGTATTCCTGTATATCGTAAAAGGAAAATAAAAGGGTTGATGTATTTAGTTTCTTGAGTCTCTGGAATGTCTTCCCTGCTTCCTAATATGGTGGAATGCTCTGTATCATATCCTGTGTTTAAGAGCACTAGTTCTCTGAAGCATTAGTTTAAGGTATTGTTGCTTTGCTTCTTTCCTACTACACTGTACCTTGCAGTTAGCTATTCCACTGATGTTGTTGAAAATTTGCATATTGGGAATACATATTGAGCACTTAACACCATTCTTTGCATTTACAAAAATATATATATCATCATCATCGTTTAGCGTCCGTTTTCCATGCTAGCATGTGTTGGACTGCTAGCATATATATATATATATATATATATGTATATGTGTGTGTGTGTATATTTATATATATATATATATGTGTGTGTGTGTGTGCGTGTATATATTATATATATATATGTGTGTGTGTGTGTGCGTGTATATATTTATATATATATATATATGTGTGTGTGTGCGTGTATATATTATATATATATATATGTGTGTGTGTGGTGTGTGTGTGTATATTTATATATATATATGTCTGTGTGTGTGTATATATTTATATATATATATATATATATTTATATATATATATATGTCTGTGTGTGTGTGTGTATATATTTATATATATATATATATATATATATGTCTGTGTGTGTGTGTGTGTGTGTGGTGTGTGTGTGTATATATTTATATATATATTTATATATATATATATATATATATATATAGTGAGAGAGAGAGTAACGACTACGTTTTCTTTAGTTTGTCTACCTAAATATAAATTTGTGTACACACACACACACGTATAAGTACTTTATTAATAAGTTGTGGTGGTGGTGGTGGAGGTGGTAGAGATAATGGTGTTGTGTAGAGATTGTTATAGCAAAGCTATAACAATATCCATCGTCTCCACCTTCATTATAGAGGTTGTATTCATATCAGAACTTATTTTAGGTCATATGTTAACGATAATATTGGATCCTCCTGTAAGACAGTTTACCTTCCTCAACCATATCCTACCTACCTTGGCTGTGTAGTCTACAGAGTTCAGATTCTTCTGCAATCTCCTGAATTTGAAACTACTTAATCTGTCAAGCAACATTAGCAACGGGGCCACTAGTCAATGATACTTTAATCAGAAGGGTTGCAAAGTGAAGAAGGAAAATGATGAGGTAGAAAGGTATATTAATGAATAAACAGATGTATATGTGTGTGTGAGATTATGTGTGTGTATGTGTGAGGGAAACATTTATTTCTCTCATGAATATAATTCTTCGTATAGTTAAATAAACATTTATTTATAGATAATGTGTGTGTGTGTGGTACTTATATTATTTACAGAGAGAGAGACTTAACTAGATTATTTTATGAGGAAAATGTATAAACAGAAAAAAGGAAATAGAAAATGCTATCTATTTATGTCAATGTTATCAATGCAAAATTTCAGGTTAAAGTTGACCCACTGAGGGAAGCTATTCCTATTGCTAATAACCAGCCTTAGGGCTTAGTTTACATATTGTTGCAGAATGGTACAATAACATAGTTATTGAATAGCTTGGGAAATTAGAGAATCTTTATTAGGCCCTGTGGATTGCTAAGATGACTAGAACCAACTGCAGACACTAGGTTGTTGCCTCAAACGAGAAAAACACTTTACACGTTTCTATCTCTTTTAACTACAAACAATGGATATCATTGATAGTTGAAAGACAAGTAGTTGATGTTAGGTGGGGCAAAGAAGAAATAAAAAAGAAGAAATGTAACAAATAACTTTTAAAGAAAATATGTCAGCGAAAGGATTCTTAGTGCTTCCTTGGAAATTTATGTGTGATTGTCGAGTGTGAATGTTACTGGACTGTAACTGAAAAGCAAGGAGTTTAAACCTCTCGTAGAATCATTGTATTATAAGTTTAATTAATAGCGCTTTGTTATCTATTCAGTGTCACACTATAGAAGTGGAAACAAAAAGAAAAACCTGGCTGCCAAAACACTTGCTTCATTCAAGAAAGGCACTCATGCAAATATATATAACTTTACTTACTTTTTAAATTATGCCAACATTGAAAGATAAAATGTGACTCAGTTATGAACCAGTATTATTTGAAGTTAAACCTATGGATATCAACTGAATTGTTATTTCAGGGTGTTGCAGTATAGACTCAAGAGATTAAAACTTTTGTTACCATATTTCTGTTGCAAGATTTAGGAAAACCATTTTGTCCTTATTAAAGCTGGCGTTTGGGGCATAAACTAACATGAAGTTTCATTACAATGTAGCTCACTTTGAAACAAGAAGTTTGTATCATAGAACCAGGGATGATCTCAGGCAAGTTGTAATCAAAAGGGTTAAATCCTAGCCCCATGGCCATATATGTATATAAATATAGCCATCTGAAGTTGATTTATTGGATTACACAAAACTAAATTATAGTACATGAATCAACCCTTTTTCACTACTCTAGTAAACAGAAATGTGAAGATTCAGGAATTCTGTGCCAAGTCTAAGCTATATATATATATATATATATATATATATATAACTATGGCACTTTATGATTACCAAATAAACTGAATGTAAATATCAATATAAACAATAAGATTAACTTTGGTTGATATTTACAATTCAACTAATTATGAGGAAGCAATATTGTATAAGTTGGAGAGATCAGTATAGTTCAAGTGTGTGAGTGCATAGAATTAAAACCATCTGGAGGTATATGGAAAACACAACTGAAATATTAAATATAATGAGGCTTAAAACAGTATAAGGGTGTGTTGGTGGTATAAAGTGTGAGTGTGTTGGAACAGAGACTTAGGTTTTAGGTGCATGGCGTCTTTTGTCAATAGTTCAATCAACTTTTGCTACAAGTCATAATATATACAACTTATACAGAAACTACAGATAATTAGATGGGTAAACTGATTAGTTGGGTCTCACTCAGTGGTTCTCAGCTATTGGTAGTCTCCTTCCTTTCAATGAATGGCATTTTACAAATGCCCTCTTTACATACTACGCAAAAAAAAAAAAAAAAGAGGGTGGGGCAATTATTTTAATCAAACAAGCTAATTATGCTCAGTGGTTTATTATCCATATTTTGTTATACTATCCCATATAACATGTACTTCAAAATAGAATTTTGCATGGATCAGTGCTCTCTCTATCCCTTATGTTAAGATTTTTATAGAAATAACTACTCATACTGGACCTTGGTGCATCATCAGTCATCTTTCTGATAACTCATAAACACAATGCCTTATCTCCCTATTTTAATCTGACAAAAATGTTTTTTGTTTTTCCCTATAAATGTGTTTAAAATAAAAGCCACCTAAGTTTAACCCTAAAACATTCAAATTACTCCACCAAATCTATTGCTTTTTTATTAACCTTGTTTTGAATTAATCATGCATTATCTTGTGAGATTTTGATGATGGGGTTGTTTTATTCTTAGAATGACATTGTAGGGTAGATGTGAAAGCTGGATCTGGTCGGTTTGAACATAAAACAAGTAGAATTTTTGGACTGGTTATGGCTGGTTTAAATGGTAAAGAGTTAAATATTTTATTTCTAAGAAAAATCTCCACACCTCTAAAACTCCATCCCCACCCCCACTATAGCATTCTTTAACATTTGCTATTATGCTGTGAGCTCATAATGCCCTCAAGAGGGTACTACTACTACTTAGCTTTTAAAACCTACAACTCCCTGCAACCATTGTTTATCACACACACACACACATATACAAAAGTTGTATATGTGTGAACAAAAGGAAAGAAGGAGGGCTTAATTTTGAAGACACTTAAGGAGTTCCTGTTTGCTTCCAACTCATTCATCACCCACTCATTCATCACCTTGGTTTTCTATTCTTTCCAGCAGTAGTAGGAATTATTGTTTTGGATCAGTAAAGTCTTGAAACATCATACAGAAAACATTTGAGATTTGTCATGAATCAATTTTATAAGTACAATTAGAAACAATAAAATGAAATAATGGTAATATAAATGTTCATTTTAAATAATCATTCACCAACTCAAAGACACCAAATGATGATGATGATAATAATAATAATAATCATATAGAATGTTTTGGGTTTTCCTTAAATAAAAATAGCTTAAGATGCCATGTAAAGATGAAAACATTTTGAACAGGTTCCTTTTGCATTGGCATAGAAAATGAGAGTCAAAGGAACACAAACATTTCTATCATGCAAGCCTATAACATTCCAATCAATCAGCCAAAGAAAACCTTTCATATCAGGTATTAAAAAAAAAAAAATGAATGGGGGAGGAAGTGGAAAGAGGCAGTGGAGGGGATGAATTACCAATAACAGATAAATACATATTCTTAAAAATAACATATGTATATGAGGGTGGGTGCACACGTGTGTGTGTGTGTGTAAATGCATACTGAAGGGATGTGGTCTAGCAGCTGGGTATTCAGCTCATGATCATAGGGTTGAGGGTTCAATTCCTAGGCCAGATGGATGGCATGCTGTATCCTTGAGCAAGGCATTTCATTTCACATTGCTACAGTCTATTTAACTGTAAATGAATACCAGCCAAGTGCTGCTACAGCTGTCATATTCTGGATGTGCAGCTAGGTCAAGGATGAAAGAGGATGAGAGAATGTTTGTGCTTGTTCAGGACAATATAGGCACTTAAAACAACTAGCAAAGTAGGGTACATGTTATCAAGATATACTTAGAAGTAACAGCTGGTTATACTTTTCTTCTAATGTTGAAGTATTTGGAATTTTAAACTTAACTGCATTGTTACTTTTGAAGTATTTACAAAAAATAATTTTCTTCTGCTTTCAGAATTGTCTCCTAATTTTATCAAACATTCTACAATATATATATCCAATATATATGTAAATACTCCAGCATCAGTTGCTGCCACAAAATATTCAAGAAATGCCAATAAAATCTTTTAGAGTGTAGAAGATGGTTGATGGAACTATTGTAAATCAAGAATCTGCCTCAGTAATGGATTCTATTTGGTAACAACTTGTACATCCCTATACTCAAAACTAGTTCAATACTCTTATTAATGATCAAGAAATAAATCTAATTTTGATTGATACTAAACTATAAACCTTTAAAAAATTAAATACAGAATCATTCTTAATCTTAATCTAAAATAATGGGATTATATAATCTTAATGATATCAGGTAATGTTTGTCTGATATTTTAACAGTTTTTCATCATTAACAATAATCAAAATTTGTTTGAAAATTCCAAGTAATGAAATGAGTTTATAGAGTGAATAATAAGTCTTATATTTGATTCTTCTCCATTTCTTCTCCTGTCCCAATTGTTTTGCTTTTTTATCTAGAGAAATTATCAGAAGTAAATCAATGAACTCAAGAATGTAGGAGCTCTAGGAGGTCTTACTTATAGAGTCTTTGGTAAAAACAGGAAATGTAAGAATCAATAATAGAAAAGGTCTCCTAGTGGTTGTAGTCTTAGCTGAATACTTGATCATGTCTGGTTCTTCATAAAAACAGGATGTGGTTTACTTAATTAACAAGACCCCCTACATCTCCATATGGCAGTGGTTTGGATTCAAATTACCATATCTTTGGCCAAAACTTGGCACAAGGCCTTTGAAGACATTGTGTGAGTGAGACTGGGTGAATATGAAGCTGTGATTGTAAGTATCTATAGGAAATACCATGATGCCATATCTATAAAAATTAACAACTCTTGATAATTGTCATCATGAAAATACTAATTATAACTTAAATGACTTAAATTTTGTAAATATATCTTTTATAATGAATAAAATGTGATTTTTTTTTAAAGAGTCTGGTCAAAACAATGATGAGGAACCTCCCAGTAAATATCTGTGTAATAGGGATTTCTGACATAAGTGTAAGACTTCAGAATTAAAAGAAAGGAGCAAAAAAAAAATTTTTTTTATGCTGGAATATACAGAAAATATAATTTAAATTAGTTTTCTCTAAATTACTGATTTAAAATTATGAGAGTCCTTTCTAAAGAATTTTGCTAAAAATGTTTAACTAACTACAGAAACTTCTAGATACAACTCGAAAACTAGGACATGGAAATTGTAAATTGTCAAGAATTCAATTTGAGAAACTAATCAACTACATTATTTCAATCCGCAGCAGCTGTTATGTGAAACTAGATTTTTACACGTTATTTTTAAAACTGATTATACAAATATCTTTCAGAATATGTCTTTTTTTACACTCTTAAAATGCATGCCTTATGGCTGATTGGAGGAAGGTTGAAGTAACAGGCTTGATGAAAATGCACTGGTAGGGTAACGTGCAAGATGGATTGATGTTCAGTGGTCTGGAAAAAGTTTTTAGGTGGCAAGCTGGGTGCAAAGTTTACCTGCGGTAGCTGGTCAAGACATGAAATTTCACTAAAATTGCTATAATTTCATAAGGCAGATATATTTTAAAGAATAAAAGAGGGTAAAAATGGACTGTTTCATTTCATCTTTTGTGTTTTCAGTGTCTAACATGTCTTGATCAGTATATTCTCTGATCATCTTTAAGTGTCAGACTATGTATATATAAACACATTCAAATATTTGAGTTCAAATTAAAACTACAGCCAATGAGAATAACTGATTCCACTTTGACTGGTGGTTTATATAATCAGTTCAAATATATGTATAATCAAAGACACAAAAAGAAGATCATAGAATATACTAATTGAAAAGCAGTGAAAATAACAAACACAGAAGACACAGTCCCAGGAAGTTTGATTTAGCCTTGGAAAGCTAAAACAGCCATATGATTTGGTTGAGAATGGCAGGTACATGCAAGCGTGTGCATATTACCATTTCCTTTCTTACCAAACTGACATCGGTATTTGATCTCTAGATATTTCGGAGTTCCACTACAAGGGTCTCCGCCAAACAACTCATTTGTCACTTTAAATGAACAAGATCTTTTACTTTCACACCTGGGTCATGAGACAGAGAAAAAGGATGACAATATTGGTGACGGAGACTAAAAAATATTCATTAAATCAGAAATTATGATATTAAAACCTAGAAATCTTGGAGAAAAAGGGAATGTGAAATTAAATTTCTTGCTTTTTATTCTTCTACTTGTTTCAGTCATTTGACTGCGGGCATGCTGGAGCACCACCTTTAAGGGTTTTAGCCAAAGAAATCGACCCCAGGACTTATTCTTTTCTAAGCCTAGTATGTATTCTATCAGTTTCTTTTGTTGAACTGCTAAGTTATAGGGAGGGACATAAACACACCAACATTGGTTGTCAAGTGGTGGTGGTGGTGGGGAGGCAAACACACACACACACACACACACACACACACACAATGTGCTTATTTCAGTTTCTGTCTACCAAATCCACTCACAAGGCCTTAATCGGTCCAAGGCTATAGTAGAAGGTATTTGTCCAAGTAGAAGACGCTTGCCAAGTCTCATGCAGTGGGACTGAATCCAGAGCCGTGTGGTTGGGAAGCAAGCTTCTTACCACGCAGCCAACCTGCGCTTTGCTTAGATTAGATCCCAACGAGGCCTTAAAAAACAAGGAATCAATTTTCTGAGAACTAACCATTGCTATAATGGTTCTGGCAATGAAAATACTTTCTCACAAAGTCACAAGGTTTGAAATTTGGAGAGGAAGGGAGCAGTCGTTTATATCAACCCCAGTATTTCACAGGTACTTTGCTGCAAACCCTGAAAGGATGAAAGGCAAAGTTGGCCTCGGCAGGATTTGAACTCAGAATATAAAGGAACAAAACTAACTATCACAAAGTATTTTGTCAACAACTTCACTGATTCTGTCAGTCACCATTGCAACTACTACTACTACTACTACTAGTGCTACTGCTGCCACCACTATTAATAATAATGGTTTCAAATTCTGGCACAAGGCCAGCAATTTTAGGGAAGGGGCTAAGTCGATTACATCACCCCCCCCCAGTTCTCAACAGGTGTTTATTTTATTGACCCCTAAAAGGATGAAAGGCAAAGTCAACCTCAGTGGAATTACTAATAATCCTTTCTATTGGAAGCACAAGGCCTCAAATTTTGGGGAAGGGATAAAGTTGATTATATCGACCCAAGTGCATAACTGGTACTAATTTTATCGACCCTGAAAGGATGAAAGGCAAAGTCAACCTCGGTGGAATTTGAACACGGAACGTAACGGTAGATGAAATACCTATTTCTTTACTACCCACAAGGGGCTAAATAAGAACAGACACACGGATTAAGTCGATTACATCGACCCCAGTGCGTAACTGGTATTTGTTTAATCGACCCCGAAAGGATGAAAGGCAAAGTCGACCTCGGAGGAATTTGAACTCAGAACGTAACGGCAGACAAAATATGGCTATGTGTTTCGCCCAGTGTGCTAACGTTTCTGCCAGCTCACCGCCTTAGTAGAATTACTAATAATAACAATAAGGACAGTGAAATGGTAAAGAAGTAAATTATGATAATATTAATGATAAATAATTCCTTGTGCTCTAGGTACAAAGCTAAAATTTTGGGGGATGGGGCAAGCCAATTACACTGACCCCAGTGCTCCGATGATACCTATTTTATCAACCCCACCAAATGATAAAAGGCTAAATTGACCTTGGAGGCATTTGAACTTATAATGTGAAGGGTCAGAAAGAAATGGCATTAAGTATTTTGTTTGGAGTGGGAACACTTTTGCCAGTTTGCTGTCTTTAATTATGATAGATAATAAAAATAAAATGAAAAAGATAAAAAAAATACAAAAGATTAAGAATTAATAATGTGTATAGTGAGAGAGAGGGAAAGAGTGTGGGGGGAAGGAGGAGTGAAAAGGAGGCATAGAGTGAGGGGGAAGGAGGGAGTGAGGGGGAAGGAGGGAGTAAAAAAGAGGCAGAGAGTGAGGGGGAAGGAGGGAGTAAAAAGGAGGCAGAGAGTGAGGGGGAACAAGAGAGAGAGGGAAGGAGAGTGTGAGACTGAGGTAAAGAGTGAGAGAGATGGAAGACGTGTGTGTGAATGTATGCATGTGTGTGCATACGTGTATCCATGCACATGTCCATTTATAAACAACCACATACTATGTTTAGACATACAAAAACAGACATACTAAACCTCGCACACAGACACAAGTCAACTACTACTGAATCGACAAGATCTAGAGTCAATGATTTACACTTATGTTTCAAGTAAAGCACCACTCCAATCCATTCATCTTTTCCCCAACTCACTCGGCTACTTTTAGAAAGTTCATTACTATCATCAACATCATCATCATCATCATCATCACCATTTAACATCCATTTTTCCATGCTGGCATGGGTTGGTTGGACAGATCGACGAGGGCCAGTAAGCCAGAGAACTGCATCAAACAAGCAACCAAACTACTCGGGCATGGCTGGATGCCCCCCCCCCACTTTTTTAAAAATGGTTCTGGCACTTGTAAGGTCAAGAACAATTTAAATATTTTGTGTATTGTAGAAGTGTAAGTAATTCATTGCACAAAAATTTTAACAACAAAAATCTTATATGGACCCCCAAGGGCCATATAGACCTTGGTTGAAAACCACTGATATAGCAGTTCTGTGTGCTGAGTACATAATATGGAGTATCGTGTGGTAGTCTGTGCATAGTGGGGATATTGTATCAGATACCATGTGGCAGCCTGGGCATTTTGATGTCTTAAATCCTAAACCACAGCCTAATTTTTGTGATTCAGTTATTGTTTAACCCAGAGTCAACCCTAATTGAGTAATTCATTCATTCAGTTCTCATTGTGCCTAACAGTAAGATCATTCCACAGTCTAACACTGAAAGCGTCCTTGTGAGCTTGTTCCATTGTTGACCCTCTGCTTTTAAGACCTTTTATTATTCTTTTCTGCCACATTTCCTTTGGTTGGTCATGTTGCCTTTTACCTGGTGGAACCGACTGTAAAGCAGTCCTGATAACTGAGTTTGGTTTATAGTGATAAACTCGACCCAACCATTTCCATCTCCTTATTTCAGTGGTTTCTCTTACTGGTTTCACGTTAGCCTTGGTATGTAGTTGGCTAATCGAGATCATATTCAGCCAGTAGAACTTAAAAATTTTTCGTAAACATTTAGTTTGAAACACCAATTTCTTTTCAATACTTTTGGTTGTTTTCCAACATTTGGATCCATAGAGGAGGAAGCTAAGAATGTTGCTTTTGTAATATTGTAATTTGATGCTCTTGCTGAGTATTAATAATTTCCATATTGAATTTAACATACCAAATGATTGGTTGGCTTTGCTGATTCTTGTATTTATTTCATGAATGTAGTCTCCATCCATTGTTATTTTGGTGCCTAGTTAGATTGGTGCTTTTATGTGACACTGCACAGGCACTTTTATGTGGTACCGAACAGGTACTATTACGTGGTACCGAACAGGCACTATTATGTGGTACCGAACAGGCACTATTATGTAGTACTGAACAGGCACTATTATGTGGTACCGAACAGGCACTATTATGTGGTACTGAACATGCACTATTACGTGGTACCAAACAGGCACTATTACGTGGTACCGAACAGGCACTATTATGTGGTACCGAACAGGCACCATTATGTGGTACCGAACAGGCACCATTATGTGGTACCAAACAGGCACTATTATGTGGTACTGAACAGGCACTATTATGTGGTACCGAACAGGCACTATTATGTGGTACCGAACAGGCACTTTTACGTGGTACCGAACAGGCACTTTTACGTGGTACCGAACAGGCACTATTACGTGGTACCGAACAGGCACTATTATGTGGTACCAAACAGGCACTATTACGTGGTACCGAACAGGCACTATTATGTGGTACTGAACAGGCACTATTATGTGGTACCGAACAGGCACTTTTACGTGGTACTGAACAGGCACTTTTACATGGTACCAAACAGGCACTATTATGTGGTACCGAACAGGCACTTTTACGTGGTACCAAACAGGCACTTTTACGTGGTACCAAACAGGCACTTTTATGTGGTACCAAACAGGCACTATTATGTTTGTTGTTCAAAGTCACATGGTCAGCATCTGTTATATTTTTACAAAGAGTGTGCGTTTTCTTCTCATTGGTTTTGAGACCTATGCTGTTGGCTATTTGATTAAGTCATTCGGATTTGTCTTGTAATTCTCGAGGCATGTATGAAAACAAACAAATGGCATCTGCATAATCTAAATCTTCTAGTTGAGTTGTATTCCATTTTTGAGTAAACCTATGATCAAAGATGTTCCAGCTGCGACTTGTTTTTTTTGTACATCTCGAATCCCACACGTCCATCCATTTTCAACACAATTAGATGTGACCTGAGGCAATTTGCTATTTCTAGAAAGTCAAGCAACTATGAAGAAGTGGTGGTTACTGCTAAGTAGCAGTTATTAGTTCTCTGTCTATGTAGAGGATGGCTTTCAGATTCTTCCACTGTGTGTATGCATTTTTACATCTTCCTCAGGACTGAGAAGTCAGTGATACTTTTATGATAATCTCATAGCAGTGTTCTGAGAGAGTGTGGGTGTGTTTAGGAATAGTTGTACATCTAGAGGCAGGAATTGTCAAGGTTGGTGTTTGCTGCAGAGAAAAACTCTGCATTACACACATGTGAAGATGGTTTTGTATTTTGAGTACTTTTGTATTTTGAGTACTTTTGTATTTTGAGTACTGAATGTGCAACACAGACTACAACAACATTTCAATCATTGAAATACACTTATTTTTATGTCCTTTAAGATTAAAGGTACCCAAGTAACACTGGTATAATACAAGATGGATCTAATGCAGTGGTTCCCAATTTTTTTTCTCTGAGCTGCATTTTTGGAAAGAAAATTTGCTTGCACCTCACCAAAGGTAGAGAGGTAGAGAGTGGGGGACTAAAGGGAGATAACTGCAGATATGAAGTCAGAACTTTATTATTGATAACTGCCTCTTCCCATTTATAGAACCTAGTTACTATATTCTTAATTCTTGATATAATGCAAAAATATCACAATGATAAAATTGATTGATGATTATTTATAACTATTTTTACTGGGACTCATGCATGCAGTTACAAGTAATTCGTAATACTATTTAAAATCTTGAAATCATATTTAATTTTGTTTGTTCCTTCTCGAGCCACGCCTGGCTCATAGGGCCATTTTCCCGGTTTCCTTGGCATATAGGTTCCCCACCTGGACAAGACACCGGTCCATCACAGGTGAGCTGCAAGATGCAGGAGGAAAGAGAGAGAGAAAGTTGTGGTGAAAAAGTCAGCAGAAGTTCATCATTACCTTCTGCTGGAGCCACATGGAGCTTAAGTGTTTCACTCATAAACACACACATCGCCTGGTCTGAGGTTTGAACCCATGATGCCTCGACCGCGAGTCCGCTGCTCTAACCACTAGGCCATGTGCCCCCACCATATTTAATTTTAGCATATGAATTTTTTGAAACTGTATCTAAATGTTTGATTGTCTTTCAATCATTCTGCCTCACCTGCTTTCCTCATTCTTGCACCTTTGAGGCACGCTGCACCTTTTGGGAACCACTGACCTAACACATAGTTTGTACCGCTGTGAATGAATCCTGTAGGTAATTCCTAGTATTTTCCCCTTTTCCGAATGCGATAAGTTCACATTGCCTTTTGCTATTTTTGCTTTTTTTTTTTATTACTGATAAGAAAGGAGATGACGGACAGAGGGACAACTCGTAGGCTGCGGGGTCATTCCGAAAAGCTCTACCTGCGACGATTTCATCTCAATCGAAGGAGAGGAGCTTTCTTCGTCCGGGTTGCAGATCCGTGGAACAAGCTGCCAGACGATATGGTGAAGATGCCGACGACCGCTTTGTTCAAAGTCTCCCTTGACCTCAAGCGGCCCGAACTCTTTACATGAACACCAGCCTGTACTTAACTCCACGTCCCCCTACATGGCCTTGCTTTTTGCTTTTTGAGCCAAAAAATTAACTAACTAACTCCAATGGGCAATGAACTGTCGACTTTTCCAGTCAGTAGTCCAATAACTTATCAACCAGGCCAGTTGCAACTATTCTACTTCCTTTTACACTAAAAATAAGAAACTAAAGATAGAACCATAATCCTGATTATTAAAGATCTCTCTCCGCACATTCACACGATAAATAAAGAATGAGAAATTATTTCCAAATTAGACAGATGGAAAATGACAGTTCTCTAAATATGGTAAGACTTAATGATGTTTACATCTAATGGGAAGAAAATCTGCATAATCAGTTTTCACAATTGTGTGTATGTATGTGTGTTTGGAGCTGGTGTGTGTGAGTAAACAAACACACACACATATTATATATATATATATATCTCCATACATACATATTCACACACATTATCTTTTACTTGTTTCAGTCATTAGACCGCTGCCATGCTGGAGCACAGCCTTGAAGAATTTTTTTGTTGTTGAATGCATTGAGCTCAGTACCTTTTTTGTTTTTAAATCTGGTACTTATTATATTAGTCTCTTTTGCTGAACTGCTAGGTTATGGAGTAGTAAACACACCAACACCAGTTGCCAAGCAGTGGTGGGCGACAAATACAGACACAAAGACACACACGCACATATATATATATGCATATGTGTGTGAAGGCGCATGGCCAAGTAGTTAGGGCGTTGCACTCATGATTGGTAGATCGTAGGCTCAATTCCCAAACAGAGCAGAGCATTGTATTCTTGAATAAAATATTTCATGTTGCCCCCATCCATTCAACTGTAAATAAGTAACCCTGCAATGGACAAGGCTTCTGATCGGTGCCTGTTCGGTACCACATAAAAGTGCCTGCTCGGTACCACATAATAGTGCCTGTTTGGTACCACATAATAGTGCCTGTTTGGTACCACGTAATAGTGCCTGTTTGGTACCACGTAATAGTGCCTGTTTGGTACCACATAAAAGTGCCTGTTCGGTACCATATAATAGTGCCTGTTTGGTACCACATAATAGTGCCTGTTTGGTACCACATAATAGTGCCTGTTCGGTACCACATAAAAGTGCCTGTTCGGTATCACATAAAAGTGCCTGTTCGGTACCACATAAAAGTGCCTGTTTGGTACCACATAAAATTGCCTGTTTGGTACCACATAAAAGCACCAATGTAGTGCCGTGTAAAAGCACCCAGCACATACTGTAAAGTGATTAGTGCTAGGAAGGGCATCCAGTCATAGAAATCATGTCAAATCAAACTGGAGTCGGAACAGCTCCCTAGCTTGCCAGCTCTGGTCAAACTGTCCAGCCTATGGACAACACACATTTGATGATGATGATGATGATGACTGATACATACATACATACATACATACACACACAAACAAACAAACCCTAGTTACTAACCATGAACTATAAAAAAACATTTTTCAGCTTATCAAACTTCAATACGGGAAAAGTTGTTTTTTTATACCTACCACAGAATGATTGAAGCTTACTAACATCCTACATTTAGATGCTTGGATCATTCATTATTTCATATACATACATACACAGTGCAATCTGTGAGTGGAACAGTAAAAATATGCAAGACTTTTCTCAAGTTCCAAATGTGAATTTGTCCGTGTTAACTACATCCCAAAGAAGGAACCTTGTATCTTTGTTGGAAACTGGCTCCCTCCTCAGTGGAAGATTTATAATAATTAAAAAAATAGAAGAGACACATACATATATCCAGACTATGAATTCATATTCACACCAATAATAATTGGAGCACTAGGTTTTGTTAGTAAATGCTTCAAGAAGAATCTGGATAAGATGGGATTTTCAGAAAGAGAAATCGACCGGCTAATTCGTACATTATTATAAGTGTAATCTGTGAGTGGAATAGTAAAAATATGTAAGATTTTTCTCAAGTTCCAAATGTGAATTTGTCTGTGTTAACTACATCCCAAAGATGGAACCTTGTATCTTTGTTGGAAACTGGCTCCCTCCTCTGGAAGATTTATAATAATTAAAAAAATAGAAGAGACACATACATACATACATATCAGATGATTCAGGACCTCAAGTAACTAGAAAGTCTATAGGATCAGAAGTAGCCATCTCAGGCTAGTATGGAAAAGCAGTTGTAAAATATGAAAGATGATGACGAAGATGATAATACCATGTTCAGTTATAAATTAAATGCAAATATCTTGTAATCTTTAGAATGTCACTGAGTCATTATACTAACTTCTAAAACATGTCTGGAGTAGATTAATTCACAACTGCCCATTCCTCTACTGGTGGAAAAAACAGCCAGCAATTACAGGTTCAAAGACTAAGTAATTGAAATGACTTAATAGGAAATCAAATTTACATTGTAGACTTAACCTGCCACTTAATTAACCAACAGTTAATGAGGACCACACTCACACATGCAGAACATTTTTTGTTTTATTTTCAATGGAATCTACTTGTGTTTTTTGTGTGTCTGGTTTTTCTCTGTCACCTCAAATCTTATGGTCAAAGGTGTTCCAGCTATAACCATTCCTTTTCTTCTTCAGATTTAATATATATCTGAAATCGTATCATTTTGTTTCCTTCCTTTTAAGAAAGTAAGAGTGTAAATCATATGAGCTTTGACTGCTATTTCTACTAGTTCAAACGGTGACATAGAAGGTTCCTCATTACCTAGTTTATGTTGACGGAATTAATATTACAATAGCTTCTATATTCACAAAGCTTCCATACTAAGGGGCAGTGTGTATGTGTGTGTGTGGGGGCAATTTTGATACAGTCCCACAAAATGAGGATAGGTGATGTATGTATAAGTACAAATCATGTAATTATCACCAGATAATGCTGTATTTTACTGGCGGCTGCAAATAACCCAGTTTTTAAGGCATTCAAAGTTGTAATGTAATACTTTGTAATGTAAATACTATAACAAATGTAATATCTTGTGCATCGTGTTAATATGTTTGAAACAAAAGTAACACGAGCACTGTTGCATGCCAAAATACACTTTACATTTTGAAAATCTGTGAATAGTTTATAGTTTTGTCATATTAGAAAGAAGGGGCTGGAGGAGTTAGATATTTCACTAGGGTCTCATGTACTAAGAAGTTAAATGCTTTCTTAATGTCCACTTTTCCACACTTGCATGGGTCAGATGGAATTTGTTGAGGCAAATTTTCTACAGCTGGATGCTTTTCCTGTTGCTAAGCCTCAACTGTTTCCAAGCATGGTAATATTTTCTCCTAGCTAGACATGGATTTCAAAGAAGACTGGATGGAGACACAATCTCACTTGAATGATGACAATGACGCTCCTTTTACAATCATCATGTGATATCTGTACAAGGAAACATATTCGCATATGAGGAGCTTCTTTCAGTTTCCATCTACCAAATTCACTCACAAGACACTTCTCCAAAATACTGTGCTGTGCAATGGGACTGACTCAAAGACTACATGGTTGGAAAGCAAGCTTTTTAACCATGCCTGCACCTAAGCCGTTCTTGAAATAGAAAAGCTTTTTATTTCTATGTGAAGATTTGAGTTCAGTAACTGGAACCAACCACTGCTTAAAGAGCTGAACTTCCTCCTATTCCCTACAGTGGATTTTCTGTTACCCACCCTATCAACAGACATTCTCAAAAAATAAGACATTATCTATCATATCATGAATATGTCTGAATTTCATACATTTACTCAATTAGGAAAAAAAAAACAACACATACATAGAAGTTTATTCTGACACAGGCTAATTTACACATTTACACACACACAGAGGTTAATTCAGATAGTCATACGGGCTAATTTAGACATACACACTCATTGAAGAATCCAAGCAATTGCACTCAAAACCAAGATGAATGGCAATGTTCTTGCTGTCCGATATACAAGCCAACTGTATGGGAGGATCTAATTAAGACTAAGAGACACACTCAGGTTGATTCAGATACACATACATACATCAATATACACACATATGCTAGCAAAAAACCATTTATACATACATAAATGTATAAAAAATACAGTGCCATAGAAAATAACAAATGGATGGAAGAGGAGTGATTAAAAGTAGTTAATACCAGCTGTACTCACCTTTCACGTGCAACGATATTTGAGAGTTTTGAGTGACACTGTATATTCCACCCATCTACTTGTGCAAAGAAATTGCATTGGTTGATGGTGAACCTACCATAGTTGGCACGGGTTATTCTGATGATGCCATTGTCTCCGCAGTCCAGCGTTAAGTTGTTTTTCTCACATACAAAGGCTACCATTTCCTCTGTTTGCATCCGTTCAGCTGCAGTGGAGAAATGGATATGATATAAATGTATATATATAATATATGTGTATATGTGTTAATATGTGAAAATAGCATTAATGGAATGAAGGGTATGAAAGCTGGACATTTGGATGATATGAGAGGTTACAACAGGTAGAGAAAAATTCAGAAGATGGTGGACAAAATGTAACCCCATCACGCCCCCCCCCCACAAAAAACCCTTCAGAGATGTGAATTGTACACTGAAAAAAAAGGAAAAAGAATTAGACTGACATCTTGGGTGAATTTTCTTATCAAACTAGAGTAAGAAAGAAATAAGGAGGTAAAAAGAAACAATACATGCTTAAGGCTTGTGTGTGAGTATATGCATGTATGTATGTATGCCCAGAGAGAGAAAGAGTGAGGGCAATAGACAGGGAGAACAATAAATTGATAGGCGAGCAGGTGAGACAAATGGTTTGATAGAAAACAAAATAGAAAGGCAAAGGTGCCATCATTTCAACATTTAAGCTTACCTTACTAACATGGGCTGGATAGGTTAACACTATTACATATTTACATTTGTCTTGAACTAATATCTTATTGTGAGGACCAACATTGTTCAGTTTCAGTTCCATCCCAGTAGTCATTATCCTTTTGTATCATAAGTCTGTCGCAACAAGATGTTTCCCTCCACACAATAATTCTGCACAACAAAACCCTTTGTTGTTGTTGTTGTTCATCTGAAGGTCAACCCCCCTGGCACCTGTGCAGGTGGCACGTAAAAAGCACCCACTACACTCGCGGAGTGGTTGGCGTTAGGAAGGACATCCAGCTGTAGAAACACTGCCAGATCAGACTGGAGCCTGGTGCAGCCCCTGGCTTCCCAGAACCCGGTCGAACCGTCCAACCCGTGCTAGCGCGGATAACGGACGTTAAACGATGATGATGATGATTGAAGGACAATGATGCTGCAGTCATGACCATGGCATCATTTTTCAGACAGTGTATCTAAAATTACATCATCCGGTGTGTTCTATTCTAAAGACATAATTTAGGGAAAATCTTTTCCACACCTTCTGTTACTTCAGCAGCAATACTCTTGTTATAGTTGTCCAGGCAACAGAACTTATCAGCAAAATTTTATGCAAACCATCTGAGCAGTCCATGGATCTTTGGTTTCCTTTCCCAGGTGGGAACACTTCTCATTTATGGAATAATAATAATAATAATAATAATAATAATAATAATAATAAAAACATTGTGTACAGTGCTCAGGTGCACTACAACTCATCTAAAGTGTATATATAATCAGATGTAGTTTCGGCGGATTTCGGAAAGCATGAGGGCCTTAAAGGATGCAGTGTCATGCAGTCAACAACTGACGCAGGCAGTTTGTTCCATGCTTCAGCAACTCTGAGCGGAAAAAAATGTTTCCGAAAGTCATGGGAGCTGTGTTGTTTTCTGACTTTATAGAGGCTTTTCTGTCCACAATGTCAGGAAGAAGACACAGTTTTTCTTGTTAGCTGACTCAGTTCTAGATCTGTGGTATGTCTTTAGAAAGGCTCTACATTGACACAGTTTGAACTACAACCTGTGAAATATTCAGTTTTACCACTGGTATTTGAGGTATCATCTCTCCATCCTTTTTCTTAATCTAATCAATCTTAGCAAGGGAAATGCTAAACCAGTAAAGATATGAACTGCAAAATTGTAGGCTCTAAACACGCAACCAAACTGATAATTTAGAGAAATAGAGAGGAAGAGCAAAGTGGACGAACAGTGAATAATAATATTAATTTTTTATAAGGTAGGAAGTTTTATATTGAAAAGTGTGAGAAAAATGATATTTTCATGCTTCACTCAAGAACATTACTACCTTGTCTTGGAAAAACTACCTGTGGTGTACATGTGAGGAAAATTATATACACATCCGATCGTGGCCGTCCGCCAGCCTCATCTGGCACCTGTGTCGGTGGCACATAAAAACACCATCCGAGCGTGGCCGTCTGCCAGCCTCGTCTGGCACCTGTGTCGGTGGCACATAAAAACACCATCCGAGCGTGGCCGTTCGCCAGCCTCGTCTGGCACCTGTGTCGGTGGCACATAAAATCACCCACTACACTCTCGGAGTGGTTGGCGTTAGGAAGGGCATCCAGCTGTAGAAACACTGCCAGATCTGACTGGCCTGGTGCAGCCTTCGGGCTCCCCAGACCCCAGTTGAACCGTCCAACCCATGCTAGCATGGAAAACGGACGCTAAATGATGATGATGATGATGATGATGTATGCATTGTTAAGGTGTATGTGTGAGCGAGGCAAACAAACATGTATAAAAAGAACAAGTACAAGCATCCCCATCATTACAGAAACTATTTAAGAAATTCTCTTCTTACGGATATTATAAAGAAACTGTAAACTAATAATTCTGAGATACAGTCTGTAATTCTACCTTCAGAGAAACTTGGGTAAAATTTAACAATTTTAAAAGCTAATATTTCTTTATTACCCATAAGGGTTTACACAGATGGGGACAATACAATGATTTGGGGTTATGTGGATGAAATGGAATTATTTACAATGAAATCGAATGAATTATTTACAATGAAATCAAATGAGTTACAAGAACAAACGAACAAAAAGGGACATATGAAGTCAAAAGAACAGGATAGCCGACCCCACGAGCCCTGTTATTTTAACTGAAATCTTTTGGTAAGTGATCATGGCGTATTCATGCAAGATCTTTCACACCTAGCATCTGTGCAACACGCATCCATCTTTTTTTGAATACAGACTCTGACAGACACATTTTCTCTAGCCCCACCTTCCTTTTCAGATGGAACTTGAAAAAATGTGTGTAGGAGCTAAACTTAATGTTTATCAATGTTAAAGGGGAAAGTTTACGAAAATAAAAGACGAAGGCAGGTGGAGTACAAACAAACAAATGTATTAGTATAGCGCTCAGGAATCGAAAAAGTCTTTTACGTTTCGAGCCTACGCTCTTTGACAGAAAGATACACAGAAAAAAACAAGGAGAGAAAAAAAATGCGTGTAGGAACTAAACTTGATGTTTATTTACAAAGCTTTGATGCAGGGAAACAACACAGCCATATTGAAAAATATTAAAGTTTGCAACATTTACAGTGGAGGCAATATGTGACAGTAAAAACAAAATCAGATCAAATGCTCCCTCAGAGTTCATAGTCTTGTGAGCTACATGGTGACCTTAATAGTGTTGCTGGCATTAAAAAAAACACCCTGTACATGTTGTAAAGTGGTTGATGTTAGGAAGAGCATCCAGCCTTAGAAACCATGCTAATGTAGACATTGGAGCATGATGCAGATCTTGGATCCATTGCATCCTGTCAAACTCTACAACCCATGTCAGCATAAAACATGGATATTAAATGATGATGATGATGATGTTCAATAAAACTAGTTTGTTGAATATTTGACTTTATAGATCTGTGGTGGTACTTAAAATGTTTCCTCTCTGAGTGTATTATTGCGGAAAAAGTTATACACATAAACAAAAAGACAAAACTGAGATTTTCTGGATGTGCTTGCCAAGTAGGACTTTCGTTTCTAGTAAAGTAAAACCATTATGTGCTGGTCATATGCAATTAAAGTCCCTACTTACATATCAGTCCCAAAATCTAGGGGCTTCTGAAGGTTATGCTAATAATATGAACATTCATATAGGAAAGCCTTTTCCAACTACTTTACAGCTTTTTCCCTGCTGCCAAGAGAAAGTTTGCCAGGCAATAACAATTTCCAACTATGTATTGCTCCTATTAGGCAATGCACCATGCTACTTAGTAAACAGGTTATTCGCTCCAAGGCAAGCTGGCAGAAACGTTAGCACGCCGGGTGAAATGCTTAGCGGTATTTCATCTGCATTACGTTGTGAGTTCAAATTCCGCCGAGGTCGACTTTGCCTTTCATCCTTCCAAGGTCGATAAATTAAGTACCAGTTACGCACTGGGGTCGATGTAATCGACTTAATACCTATGTCTGTCCTTGTTTGTCCCCTCTGTGTTTAGCGCCTTGTGGGTAATAAAGAAATAGGTTATTTGCTCCAGCCAGTGTATAAAGGTAGTGACAGCTAACTTCAAAGCATATCTGTTAAAACAACCCATAAATGCAGTGCAGTAGATAACAAAGCTGAACTGTGGGATGAAGTGAAATCCTCAACAACAAATGATTCTTTGGCAAAACATATATGATCAGACTTTATCTACAGATTTTCCAAAAGCAGAAAATCTACAAGTAAAGTTCAGCAAGATATTGTCACCCTGGCAAGTGATATAAAGTTTGAAGAAGTCTTAGAAGATTATTTATTTAAGATGCTAGGTTCCTACAGAGCAGTGCTCCACGACTGGTATGTCACAGCACACGGGTGTGCCACGAAATGATGCTAGGTGTGCTGCAGTGTAAGCTGAATATAACTTTTTTTCCCTACACTATAACTTATATTTTTAGTTCAGGTGTGCTGCCGAATTTTGAAAAGAATATAAGTGTACGACAAGTGAAAAAAGGCTGTGGAGCAATGTTATAAAGAGAGTTTATCTTGTGAGGACCAGATGATTTTAACACAAGAGCAAGCTGCAGGTTAAGGAGGGGCTGTAGAAGCTGTCCTGTTCTGTTTACTTCAGTTGACAACTTACATTGAAATCACATTCACTTAAAAATATTTATAAATGATTAAAATATTGTTAAACAAAAGCGAAAATAGAAACATTTTTCATTGTCAAGTCACTGTATAATCGAAAGGTAAGAGTTACTTCCCTTTCAGGGTCAAGTTAATTTCGGAGACTTTTCCCATTGTGTACCGTTTTGGGTATTCATACCCTGGAAACCTTTAATATCTTCACAACTACTTATCTGATTTATGCAAAATTTGTTTCATTCCGTTCATATTTATATTTCAGGGGAGATTTTATCCAAAGTATTTTCCCATTATGCGCCAGTTTGCTTGAGTTACATTGCAAGCAAGCAAGATTCAATCTGATTTTTAATGTATTATAGATATAAGTATGTGTGTGTGTGTGTCCCACCACCATTTGATAACTGGTGCTGGTGTATTAACGTCCCTGTAACTTAGTAGGTCAGTAAAAGAAACTGATCGAAGTAGTTCTAGGCTTAAATATAGGTAATGGGGGTCAATTCGTTTTAGTTGCCATAGTGGTCTGTGTGCCTCAATGACCATGAGTGATCACATAGGGGTTCCCTTGTTGGTGCAGATGGTAGTGATACTGCTTGTAGTCATAATGGATAGCAATGATAATAGTATTGCCCATGGTGAAAGCTGTGATGATAATACAGTAGCGACGGAATTTGAAGTAAAGAGGCAAGTGTCGGAGCTATTTGTAATAGAGGTTGTGGTTAGGATTCTGGTGATGGTGGTTATGGCCGACGCAGGATGGTGATGATTGTGACTGCGATGGCAGGAATGTGATAATAATGAAGGAATTGATGCTGTTGGCTGTGGTTCATAGTTATGATTGGTGGTGGTGGTGGTAGCAGCGGTAATGTTTTCAAGGTAGAAATTACACGGTGGCAGCAGTGGCTGTGATGAAGAAGACAAACGAATGCTGTTGGTTATGGTTGAAGTTGTTGTGATGGTGATTCTGGTCGAGGTAGTTGTGGAGAGTGGTGGTGGCTGTGGTCGATGATGAAATGGTGGTGGTGGTGGTGAAAGGGAGTGTAAAGATGTAGCGGCAGCGATGGTGATTATGCTGATGTTGGCAGGTAGTTGAATTTTAATGAAGTTTCCTCACTAGAACAATCAAAAGCAATACACCGTCACCTCGTTTTCGTCTCTCTCTCTCTCTCTTTCTCTTTCTGTCTCGTTCCCTCTCTCTTTCCTCACTCCTCTGCCTAACACATTTCTTTCATTTTCTTTCTTTCACTCTCCACCTTCTCCCCTCCCCTCCCCCTCCCATTAACTCACTCTACTATTTCACCACCTTGCACCTCAGCATCCCATTAGAGCCTCATGGCAAAGCCCTCGTTAACAAATCTAATTAGCCACAGCAAGTAATTAATAAGTGGAGAGGCATACTGAATTTCCTATGCCTCCCCTCCACTGAACCACACCCTCTATTCAACCCCAATTCTGCCCTGCCACTACTCTTCCCCCACTTACTCTCCTACCAAACCCCCAGATCAAATCAGTTGCTTTCTGTTAATAATTACGGCATGTTCGGGAATGCTCAATAGGGAAGTTTGCTTTCAATATTTTTCATATTGAATTTTGAAAGAGAGAAGTTACTTGTTTCTTTAATTGTTTTCCTCGTCTATTTTTGTTTTCATTTTGTCAAGATGTTTTAATAACGATGATGATAATTATAATAATAATCATTGCTGCTGCCAGCACAAACCTTTCTTCACATTTACTACTTATCATTCACTGGAGCAATTGGGCAAAATGGCTTTCGGTATTTATTCCATCTCTTTACATTCTAAAGTTCAAATCCCATTGGGACTGACTTCGCCTTTCATCCTTCTGGGGTTGATAAAGTACCAGCAAAGCAGAGGGGTCAATATAATCAACTTACCCCTCTACAACCCAAATATCCAGTTATGTCGTGGAGGCGCAATGGCCCAGTGGTTAGGGCAGTGGACTCGCGGTCATAGGATTGCGGTTTCGATTCCCAGACTGGGCGTTGTGAGTGTTTATTGAGCGAAAACACCTAAATCTCCACGAGGCTCCGGCAGGGGATGGTGGTGATCCCTGCTGTACTCTTTCACCACAACTTTCTCTCACTCTTACTTCCTGTTTCTGTTGTACCTTGTATTTCAAAGGGCCGGCCTTGTCACTCTCTGTGTCATGCTGAATATCCCCGAGAACTACGTTAAGGGTACGTGTCTGTGGAGCACTCAGCCACTCACACGTTAATTTCATGAGCAGGCTGTTCCATTGATCGGATCAACCGGAACCCTCGTCGTCGGAACCGACGGAGTGCTTCCATCCATCCAGTTATGTACATATTCTTTTATTCAATTCTTTTACTTGTTTCAGTCATTTGACTGTGGCCATGCTGAAGCATCGCCTTTAGTCGAACAAATCAACCCCAGGATTTATTCTTGTAAGCCTAGTATTTATTCTATTGGTCGCTTTTTGCTGAACTGCTAATTTACAGGGGTGTAAACATACCAGCATCGGTTGTCAAGTGACGGTGGCGGTACAAACACACACACATATATATATATATATATATATATGTATATATATATATATATATATATATACATACAATGGACTTCTTTCAGTTTCCGTCTACCAAATCCATTCACAAGGCTTTGGTTGGCCTGAAGCTATAGAACACACTTGCCCAAGGTGCCATGCAGTGGGACTGAACCTGGAACCATGTGGTTGGGAAGCAAGCTTCTTACCACAAAGCCATGCCTAGAAATTATTATTTGTATTGACTTTGCTTTCATCTTTTTGGTGTTGGGGGCGATGAAATAAGTACCAGTTATGCACTGGGGTCGATGTATTCAACTTATCCCCTCCCTCAAAATGTCAGTCTTTGTGCCTATAGTAGAAAGGCTTATCATCGTCATCATTTACATTCTGAGTTCAAACCCTGTTGAGATTGACTTTGCTTAATGGTTAATCCAGCACTGGGAGGAGGTTAGTCAAAAGGATGACAGACAAAATAAGCAAGTGCTTAGGGCATCAAAGAAAAGGTGGGTACCACAAAAATTGTAAATGGTCTACAGCACAAAAGAAATTACTTCAAACTTGCTATTCAAAATGGTTTATATCATTGGAAATATAATTTTGAAGTGTTCATGGTATCATAGGCACAGGAGTGGCTGTGTGGTAAGTAGCTTGTTTACCAACCACATGGTTCCGGGTTCAGTCCCACTGCATGGCACCTTGGGTAAGTGTCTTCTACTATAGCCTCGGGCCGACCAAAGCCTTGTGAGTGGATTTGGTAGACGGAAACTGAAAGAAGCCCGTCGTATATATGTACATATATATATATATATGTGTGTGTGTGTGTGTTTGTCCCCCTAGCATTGCTTGACAACCGATGCTGGTGTGTTTATGTCCCCGTTACTTAGCGGTTCGGCAAAAGAGACCGATAGAATAAGTACTGGGCTTACAAAAGAATAAGTCCTAGGGTCGAGTTGCTCGATTAAAGGCGGTGCTCCAGGATGGCCGCAGTCAAATGACTGAAACAAGTAAAAGAGTAAAGAGTATAGGGAGGTTCTGATCGAAGATTTTGCAATTACAAAAAAATTAGAAAACTTTTCAATATATAAATTAAGTGAAGGTGTATAAGAATAAACATTTTCTATCTTACTGTTAGGTTTGTTTCATTTTGAAAAACAAATAATTTACTTTATGGTTTATTATTTTTTATATTTTGTATTACATATATATGGGAGCACCAAAATCTTTTAACTGCTTAGGGCCTCTAATGGATCATAATCCAGCCCTGCCCCCTCTCAATAAAATTTCAGGCATTGTGTCTATAGTAGAAAGGAATATTATTGTTTGACAGTTAGCTGGCAGGTGCATTAGACAAAATAGTGAGCAGGCCTTTTTTTCTGGCTCCTTATGGTCTGAATACAAATAGCTCTACAGGTCAACTTTGCTTTCATCCTTTTGGGGTTGATAAAATAAGGTATCAGTCAAGTACTGGGGTTGATGTAATTGACTGACCTTCCACACAAAAACTGCTGGCCTTGTGGCAAAATTTGAAACAATTTTTATCATTATGATACAAAAGCTATAGCATGCTAATTTAATTAACAGGGACATTATCTTGAGGTTTCGTAACCATAAATTTTCTTGCAAAATATAGGATGGTACATTTCTGTAGATCAACAACAGATGTCGCAATTCCAATATCCTTCAGCTTCTTAGATAGCAATTTGGGCATTGTGATGAGTGCACTAATTACCATGGGAACAGTTTCCCCTCTTTGCGTTTCATAATGTCATCATCCTTCTGCGGGTGTAAACCATTTATAGATACAGGAGTGGCTGTGTGGTAAGTAGCTTGCTTACCAACCACATGGTTCGAGGCTCATTCCTACTGCGTGGCACCTTGGGCAAGTGTCTTCTACTTTAGCTTCAGGCTGACCAAAGCCTTGCGAGTGGATTTGGTAGACGGAAACTGAAAGAAGCCCGTCTTATATATATATATATATATATATATATATATATATTAATAGTTAATACAAATATGAAAACACAACAACGCGAGGACGTGGAACAAGTATAGTATTATTGGATGCTCAGGAAAGAAGGAGGGTTTAACGTTTCGAGCAGAGCTCTTTGTCAGAAACATAGGAAAAGGAAAGATCCAAAGAAGGGAAGACGGAGGAAAAAAAATCGCCAACGGTACACATGCGGTCATGTCTGTGTGTCTGTGTTTGTCCCCCCTACATCGCTTGACAACTGATGCTAGTGTCTATACGTCCCTGTAATTTAGCAGTTCAGCAAAAGAAACTGATAGAATAAATACTAGGTTTATAAAGAATAAGTCCTGGGGTTGATTTGCTCGACTAATGGTGGTGCTCCAGCATGGCTGCAGTCAAATGACTGAAACAAGTAAAAGAGTATCTCTTTGGTGAGCAGGACTGAAAAGATTGAAGACAGACATATTCCTTCTAGTTAAGCCTTTATCAGATTTCTCACATTTTACTCAGAGAGAAGGATGACAAAGGGGAAGACAAATTTCCTGAATGGTGGGCGAGGATGGCAAGAATGTGTCACGAAAGTAGTCATGTAAACCATAACTAACTGCTTCTCTACTTTTGTTTCAGGATATCGTCAACATCAATGTCCCCCCTTCTATGTAACCTGTTTATGTAATGACCCTTCATCTATCACCTTCATGTCAAAGAAAAAATATATTTATTATATAATCAAACAGCCCTTTCCATGCTTGCACGGGTCAGATAGAGTTTGCTGAGATAAATTTACAATGGCCAGATGCTCTTCTTAATGCCAACCCCCACTTGTTTTCAAGCAAGGTAATATTTCTTCAAGGTCAAAAAGAAGATTGGAAATGGTCATTGGTATGACAGTCACAACTGTCACGTCATGTCAAGACAAGGAAGCACAAATATACATCGATACATGATGGCTTCTTTCTGCCAACCAAATGCATTCACAAGGCTTTGGTCAGCCTAGGGCTAAAATAGAAAACACTTGTCCAAAGTGCCACACTGTGAGGGGCTGAACCTGATATCATAAATAGATAGCCACACCTGTGCCTATAATGAGTTCCATTGTTTCTTTCGTCTCTGTATTTAGTGTTCAAATTCAGCCAAGGTCACCTATGTCTTTTTATCCCTTTGGGCTTGATAAAATAAAGTACCAGTAGCGAGTGGCATCAACAAACCTCCTCCCCCAAATTTTGGGTCTTGTGCCTCAATCAGAGACCATTTTATCATTAACAACATTGGATTGCTAGACAACTGTTATAGCACCGGACAAACTGAAATAGCTTGTGGTACTTAGTGATGATCTTATACATCCTGAATTCAAAACCTGCTGGGATCATCTTAGCCATTCATCCCTTTGAATGTTGACAAAATAAATTACCAGTCTGGTACTGGAGTTGATGGTTCTGACTAACCTCAACAACTCGCAATTATTAATTAGAGCCTTGTCTCTAATTAGAAACAATTACAACAGGCGCAGAAGTGGCTGTGTGGTAAGTAGTTTGCTTACCAACCACATGGTTCCGGGTTCAGTCCCACTGCGTGGCACCTTGGGCAAGTGTCTTCTATAGCCTCAGGCCGACCAAAGCCTTGTGAGTGGATTTGGTAGATGGAATATATGTATGTATGTGTGTGTATATGTTTGTATGTCTGTGTTTGTCCCCCCAACATCGCTTGGCAACTGATGGTGGTGTATTTACGTCCCTGTAACTTAGCGGTTTGGCAAAAGAGACTGATAGAATAAGTACTAGGCTTCCAAAAAATAAATCCTGGGGAATTGATACTAGTGTTTGTGCTGGTGCTACATTAAAAGCATCCAGTACACTCTGTGGTGTGGTTGGACATTAGGAAGGGTATCCAGTTGTAGAAACAGTGCCAGAACAGACAATGGAGCTTGGTGCAGCCCCTGGCCTTACCAACCCCAGTCAAACTGTCCAACCCATGCCAACATGGAAAACAGACGTTAAATGATGATGATGATATATGTGTACATGCATGTGTCTTTGTGTTTGTCACTGCTTGACAACCACAGTTGGTTTGTTTATGCCAATTTGTTCGAGTAAAACCTTTCAAGGAAGTGCCCCGGCATGACTACAGTCCAACAACAAAGGATAAAAAAAGAAGATACAAAGATCTTTCTCTTGCATTACATCATTGGTAGGCCTGGTCTGTGGCAGAATATATTTGCCCAACGGAGCAAGGCTATGAGGAAAAAATAAAAAACAAGCACTTATTTGCAAAACAAGTAAGGATTGATGACAGAAAGAGTACCTGATTGTAAAATCCTGCCTCAAATAAGTCCTGATCCAACTATCTAACATGATAATGACTGGTTCAAATTCCACTTAAAGTTAACTTTGGCTTCCACCTCTTTGGAATCAATAAAATAAAGCACCAGTAAAGTACTGGGGCTTTGGCATTGACTAACCACCTCCCCATAAAACTGCTAGCCCTGAGCCGAAATCAGAAATTATTATTATTATTATTATATTATTATTATTATTATTATAGATGTTGCACAGTATATAATATCACGAGGTTGTTGATTGAAGATATTGTGTCTATCGGGGGTTTGTACTGTTTGTCAAGTCACAACAAGGACCACAGACAGATTTACTTTACATAATATGCGTGCAGTTCCAAGTAATGCCAACATTTGCAATACACCTAGATTAAAGCATATTTCTAAAGTTTTCAGATGTTTTTTTTAGGTTGGCTGGTATTGAACCCAATGCTCTGATGACAACAAGGATAACCTTTATGTTTGACTCTCGTAGCTGCCATATTTTAGTGATCTCAAGTTGACTTGGCTTTTCATCCTTTTGGAGTCAATAAATTAAGTACAAGTGAAGCACTGGGGTCGATGTAATTTACTAGTCACGTCCCACAAATTTCAGGCCTTGTGCCTATAGCAGAAAGGATTATTATTATTATGACGGTGAGCTGGCAGAATTGTTAACATGGTGGACAAAATGCTGAGTGGAATATCTTCATATTCCGAGTTCAAATTCCACTGAGGCTGACTTTGCCTTTCATCTTTTTGGGGATCGATGAAATACATACCAGTTGAGTATTGAGGTCAATATAAATATAATCATCTAGCACCCTATGTAAACAATTTCAAAATTAGTGGCTATAGTGGAAAGGATTATTATTATTATTATAGCAGTAATTTGGCAGAATCACTAGAGGATTAGGAAAAAAATGCTTAGGGATATTTTGTTTCTTTACGTTCTGGGTTCAAATCTTGCTAAGGTCAACTTAGGTTTTTGTCCTTTTACAGTCTATAGAATAAAGCACCTGTTTAGTACTGAGAGTCTATGGTATCAACTAACCCTGGTCCCATTAAATTTCAGGCCTGTACCCAAGATAGAAACCACCATCATTATACACTGTTCTTAACGGTTTGGAAACAATTGCTAGATGGAATCATTTCACTTCATTTATAGGGATCTGCATAAATAGCAAGTGTTTACATTTCCATTCTGCTTGTAAAAAGCAGGTTTTATAACCATGTCCCAAAACTATTATTATACAATTGGTAAATTGCAGAACTGGTAAAGTGTTGGACAAAATTCTTAGCTGAATCTGAATTCAAAATATGAAGGAACATTAATAAAGGCAACAGGGTTAAACTGTACCTTTCATCAGTGTGGTTTTGATAAGCTTAGTAAAGTAAATCAATCATATTCCTCCTACTCACAGAAATTTCTGGCTTTGTTCCTAAACGAAAATCATTACTATTTAGGTGTAGGCATGGCTGTGAAGTTAAAAAACTCATTTTGCAGCCAAGTGGTATCAGGTCCAGTCCCACTGCATTGCACCTTAGGCAAGTGCTTTCTGCTATGTGTGCTAAACTAAAATGATTGCAGCATGAAAGACATAAGTCATTCAGAAACACACGAAGACCATTAACTTTACTAAGTTAAACATTCATTTGTAATGGCCGATGCCAGCGCCGCCTTGGCTGGCTTCCATGCTGGTGGCACGTAAAAAGCACCAACTGATCGTGTTTGTTGCCAGCCTCCTCTGGACCCTGTGTCCGTGGCACGTAAAAAGCACCCACTACACTCACGTAGTGGTTGGCATTAGGAAGGGCATCCAGCCGTAGAAACACTGCCAGATCAGACTGGAGCCTGGTGCAGCCTCCTGGCTTCCCAGACCCCGGTTGAACCGTCCAACCCATGCTAGCATGGAAAACAGACTTTAAACAATGATGAGGATGATGATAGTGTCAAAATTTTTGTTGCTTGAAACTGTGACCAGTTCACTGATAAAATATTCTGTTGCATTTTTGCCAATGAACAGGTCACAGTTTCAAGCAATGATAATTTTGACACAATATTACATATAAATGCTTAAAGGAAGTTGATAGGTTTTGTGGAATTCTGATTGGGTAACTTATGTCTTCCAAGCAGTAACCACTTTTAATTTCAGCACTCAATCTCAGATCATGAAAAGATAGCTGAGTGAAGAAGTGCTGATCTCTACGTGTGGAGGGAACCTGTGGAAAAGGTAGACCCAGGAAGACATGGGTCAAGGAGATGAAATATGATCTTTGAACGTCAGGCCTCATGGAGACAATGACAAGTGACCAAGACCTTTTGCTATATGCCGTACTTGAGAAGACTTGTCAAGCAAAGTGAAGTCATATTTGTGGCCAATGCTGCTGGTGTCACATAACAGCACCTGTGCCAGTGGCACGTAAAAAGCACCCATGACATTCTTGGAGTGGTTGGTGTTAGGAAGGGTATCCAGCCATAGAAACCATGTCAAATCAGACTGGAATTTGGTGCAACTCTTCGGCTTACCAGTTCCAGTCAGATTGTCTAATCCATGCCAGCAAGGGAAAGCAGACGCAAAAAGATGACCCCCATGTGTGTGTCTGTGCATCTCCACCATCACAACATAACCAGTGTTGGTTTGTTTATGTCCTTATAAATTAGCAGTTTGACAAAAGAGACCAACAGAATAAATAGTTGACTTAAATATTGCAGGCCAATCTGTGACCAAAGCTGTTCAAGGCAATGCCCCAGCATGGCAGCAATCCAATGACTGAAGCCAGTAAAAGATAAAAGAAATGATTACTATTATCAAACCTTACTCTTTACTCTTTTACTTGTTTCAGTCATTTGACTGCGGCCATGCTGGAGCACCGCCTTTAGTCGAGCAAATCGACCCCGGGACTTATTCTTTGTAAGCCTAGTACTTATTCTATCGGTCTCTTTTCCCGAACCGCTAAGTGACGGGGACATAAACACACCAGCATCGGTTGTCAAGCAATGCTAGGGGGACAAACACAAACACACACGCACATACATATAAATATATATATACATATATACGACAGGCTTCTTTCAGTTTCCGTCAACCAAATCCGCTCACAAGGCATTGGTCGGTGCGGGGCTATAGCAGAAGACACTTGCCCAAGATGCCACGCAGTGGGACTGAACCCGGAACCATGTGGTTGGTAGGCAAGCTACTTACCACACAGCCACCTCTACACCTATTATAGTTAATAAAATAACATTAAAGTAAATCCTTATTAGTTAGTGGAAGAAGCAGGGAAGCAGACTAAAAAGCCAGACAAGAACAGCTCCAAGACATTATAATATACAAAACAGCATTTCATGTAGCTGCTCAAATCACACAGAGACTAACTTTGCTTTTCCAAGTTAATAAAATAAGTTTCATCAAAGTACTAGGATCAAATAAATTGACTATATTCTTTTTTCCTTACAAAAATGTCTTTGTGCCTAATGAAATGAAATTATCACATTTTCACATCGCCCTCCTCTCTCCGCTCTCCATTTCTGTTTTGTTCTTCTGTTCTCTTAGTTTGTGTTCTAATGTCTTGTTATGTGTTAATATCTTTATTTCTTTTCGTTTTTTTCTTTCTTTTAGTTGGGCCTTGTGGCAGTTAAAAACATCATTATTATCAGCCTCATCATCATCATCAACAACAACAATAACAGCACTGTAGAAACTTGCAATATTATGACTCAATAAAACAACAACAACAACAACAGCAGCAGCAATAACGGCATCAACCATAAAATGTTGGTGTGACGAAATATTAAGCTATGAAGGAGCAGAACATTTTTACGACTATATTATTTCTATTAATGCTGAAACACGAAGTAATTGAATTAATAAGGAAAAGCCAGAAGGAAAAAGGAGAGCGTGGGGTTTGTTGAAATTGAAGACAGCACCACTTTTCGAGAAATTATTAATAAATGGCCACTGGAAGGGGGAGGAAAAAATAATACTCTCTTTATTAATTGAAATTGCAGATTAATTTCTAGTTGTTTACACGTATTTCCCAAAACTAGATAGCAATTGTCTATTTCCTGTCTTTGTTTAATGGGGAGATGGTGGTAGATATGTTGCTATCACTGCTACTACCACTGCTGTTGTTGCTTTTGCCATGGGAATATTCGTGCAGGACGAGGCTTTGTCTCTTATTAGCAGACAGGAACTTCATATCCAATTGTCTTTTCAGTTAATAAGCTATTTCTAAGAGAATTACAGTTGGCCAAGTCATTAGAATACGGGTCTAAATAACTTAATAGATCATCAACAGTTCATATACTGTCTTTGGAACTAACAGCCCTGCATCTGGAGTTTGTTCCATTCTTAATGACTAGTGGGGTTAACTTCAATATAAAGCAAAGGCGATGTGTATTAAATATTGCTGATAAGTGATTCATTAGCTGCCAGTGCCAAGATCAGATCCTTGCCAAGGACTAATGGAGGGAATGAACATGTTATCAACAATTTTATTGACTGGGACACTGAAACAAGAGCGTGCCAGATCAGATGCCTTATAATATTTAATTATACACTTCTATTTTCTGAGTTCAAGCCCTACAGGAATTGTCTTTATCATTAAAGTAAAAACTTATTAAGATAGTGGAGGTACCACGTTTAATTTCAACACACAATCTCAGATCATGAAAAGGATAGCTGTGTAAAGAAGTACTGATCACTAACTGTGGAGGTAATCTGCGAAGAAAATACCTTGGATAAGAAAATATCCACTGTCCATGTCGACTCCTCTTAGACTTATGGTCTCAATCAACCGAAATATTTCAGTAGAGATTTTATAGACTGTGCCTAGTTTCCTTTCACTCAATTTAAATTCAGTCCCTGTTCTGTTCCAAATCAATTATAGACTTCAGAAGGCATAACACCTTTAACACCTGGTGATCAGGTGGTTCTAACTTTGAGCATTGCTACAAAGATTGTATTATGCTTATAGGCAATAAACTTAACTTACTCTTTTACTTGTTTCAGTCATTTGACTGCGGCCATGCTGGAGCACCGCCTTTAGTCGAGCAAATCGACCCCGGGACTTATTCTTTGTAAGCCTAGTACTTATTCTATCGGTCTCTTTTGCCGAACCGCTAAGTGATGGGGACGTAAACACACCAGCATCGGTTGTCAAGCAATGCTAGAGGGACAAACACAGACACACAAACATATACATACACATACATACATACATATATATATATACATATATACGACAGGCTTCTTTCAGTTTCCATCTACCAAATCCACTCACAAGGCATTGGTTGGCCCGAGGCTATAGCAGAAGACACTTGCCCAAGATGCCACGCAGTAGGACTGAACCCGGAACCATGTGGTTGGTAGGCAAGCTACTTACCACACAGCCACTCCTGCGCTTATCTCAGTTTATTTAGTTAAACACATGTATTAATCATAAACTTATAGCTGAATAATTATTGTCAAGAAGTGGAAACTATCTAATTTTAAAATGCTTGTTCGAACAACTCCTTAGAATTAAATCTTGAAATGTTGAAAATCCACTCCACTTTGTATGATTGCATGTAATATTTGGGTATTTAAACATCAAGTAAATTAAAAGAGAAAATGGGAAAATGATAGTACAGATGGAAGAGAGAATGAAGTTACATATTTACTGACCTTTAATCTGGAGAATAACTCCAAAAACAATAAAACACACAGGCTGCCAGAAAATCATTTTCAGGCAGTCCAAAACTAATGTTATCGTCCACCGATGAGCATCTCAGAAAGTATCTGTTGAAACAAGAATAAAGGAGAAAAATGTAAGTGTTGCTGAAGATAAAAGTCATTTTTTTAAAGTAAAAATATTGAAATATAATTACATACATTTATAACAGCATTAGTGAAAGGAGTCACTGAGGGAGATACTCGGCAAAATATAGTGGAAATAGCATTTTCATACAAGAAATGCCTTAATTTTTACTTAAAATCTTAGCATTTCTCATCTAGGATTTCTTTCTTATCCATTTCTTACACCTCTAATTGCCATAGCTAATACAAGTATAATGACATAGTTAAACAAACTAAGCATCGTCAACATATTCCAAGTGCTCTATAACTTAGAGTATGCTTCTTTTTCGGATTCATGATTTACTGACAATACACAAACACATATAATATATATATATATATATATATATATATATATATATATGTATGTATTATGCTTAATGTATATACATATTGATCGGCAAGTTGTGCTGCAGTATTTTTCCTGAGATAACAGCTCTTATAGACTTGCTCTGTTAAAAACACAAAAAAATATCAGACAGATGAAAATTCATCCCAGCAGCTGCCATTAAGAGCACTTGATGCATTTTTGTTCTTTACAGTGGAATGTACACACAGCCAGTCAAATGCTTGGATAAGAATTCATTGACACTGATACAGGAAAGAGTGAGTGAAACATTTACTGATGTTGCAAACAGCCTTCTCTCTGAATAAAAATCTGGTATGCACATCAAGGAATTTCATTTTATTTAAAATAACCATCTACGTACCATAGTAATTGTATACACAGTTGATATACTGCAGTAACTGATCTATTGAGAGTGGGTATACATTAAGTATGATACATAGGTGGTTATTTTAACCAAACACTGACTCAGTTGCATATAGTGGATATAGAAAAATCCTGAATGATTAAATATTGGCTGTGATGGTGTGGTGGTTTTAAGATCAAACCTTAATAACAAACGAATTTGTACCAATTAGGCACGAAAACAATTAAGACTATGCTTCACTGAAGAGATCTGATAAGAATAAAAAGAGTTGCTATCATACCAACAAAAGTTTAGACTTCTTCCCTACCCCATTTAATTTTTATTACATTTGAATTTCAGAGTTTTTTTCTCTTGCCTTTGACAAAAATTGCCATTAATTCTAGCAAAGGATTTTTCTTTTCAATCCAAGTGCAATTGTAAATTGATTTAATTTTTGTTTTTTACTCATTACTTTAAGTATATGTTCTTCATGCAGAAGGCATACAAGGAAATTTTCCCATGACATTAGACAGTACTCATTTTATATTGACTAGCGAAATAAATATAAAAGCATCCAACAATAAAAATACTTTAACAAAACTTACAGAGGCAGTGAGCCTTAAGTGCTGACTGTATAGGCATGAATTCAATTACTGCAATTATTGTAGTGTAGTAACCCTATGTAAGGTCTATTACTCTGTTTCACTTCTATATCTAGCTAATAGAAAAACACTGCGTCACTCCCACTCCATCATTGTAAGTTTAGGTCATCCGTTATAGAGAATTTATACATCACATCTACAAATATCCAAATTACCAATATAATTACATGTGTAAATATCCAAATTTTCTGCTAGGAATCATGACCAACAGATAGCATCAGCAATGGGGGTGGGGGGACGACTCAATGGAAACACAGTGTCCTTCATACAGTTGGAAGACTGGCTGCCACTACACAGCCAACCATCATCCTACTCAATTCTAACCACAAAAAAATAGAATTAGCACAGTTCAAATAAATAAAAGCACAATAAGAAATACCCAGATTTAAAACAGCACTACAAAGGTCTATTTGTAGTGGGTTTTTTTTGTTGTTTTTGTTATTTTATACATATTCTGGGATTTTGACAAACAGTTAAATTTCTAGTCTTTTGACAGCTAGAATTTCAACATATCAAATTTTAGTTAAACAAAAATAACTAAAACTTTCCATTTATATTATTTGTTTGTTATTTGCTTTTCTTTGGTTATATTAACTGTATATTTTGCTGTAATTTTCAGAGTGAACAAACTATAAATCATGAAACAGATTTTAAAACAATTGTTCTCTCAATTTCATGTTAGTTTTATTTAATAAATAAAATTACGCATTTGGGAAGATGTTGTGACGACATTAGCAATCTTAGTGCATTGGGGTTAGAGGGGAGATGATACTAGGCTTTGAAACAGTCTATGCTGAATATCAAAAAATATATGCTACATATTTAAAACAATAGTAAAACTGGTAAAGGCGATACAAGTATTAGTCATACTTCCCGGAGACAGTATCATCATTATCATTAGCTTTTTGAAGTCCACTTTCCCATGTTTACATGAGTTAGATGAAATTCATTGAGAGACATTTTACGGCCAGATGGCCTTCCTGTTGCCAACCCTACACTTGTTTTTAAGCAAAGTAATATTTCTCCTAATCTTCCAAACTTAAACATGTGTGTGTGTGTGTTCAAAGCAATATATATGTGCCACATTGGTGCTGATGCCATGTAAAAAGCACTTAGTCCGCTCTGTAAAGTGGTTGGCATTAGGAAGGGTATCCAGCCGTAAAAACCATGCCAAAGCTAATAGTGGAGCCTGATACAGTTTTCTGGCTTGCCAGCGCCTGTCAAATCATCCAGCCCACTGCAGCATGGAAAACGGTTGTTAAATGATGATGTGATAAGGATTATAATATAGAATGTATATTGGTTCTGTATTAACCTGGATTATGAATTAAAGTTCGTCTACATCTACAATTTTTCCTTTCCGGAAAGCGGACGTTAAACGATGATGATGATGATGATATATACATAGGGAGAGTTTACGAAAAAAACAAAAGACGAAGACAGGTGGTGTACAAAACAAACAGATGTATTAGTATAACGCTCAGGAATAGAAAAAGTCTTTTATGTTTCGAGCCTATGCTCTTCTACCGAAAGGGACACAGAAAAAACAAGGAGAGAAACAAAGCTATATATATAGCCAGAGTTATGAAAATCTAGAAATTTCGAGAGATGAAATAAGTTGTTTTAACACTGCAGCTTGAAGTAGAAAAAGCTACAAATACTAGCGTGTAAAATCTTGGGCTAAAAACACCACTTGAATGGGAAAAAGTGTTAGTGCGTGTGTGGATGCATGCATGCGATGAGCTTCTTTCAGTTTCCATCTACCGAATCCACTCAGAAGGCTTCAAATAGTCTTACGCTGTAGAAGATAGATATAGTACCATGGAACTGAACCTAGAGTTATAGAGCAGTGAAGCAAACTTTTTAACCACCCATACAACTATATGTCTCTATAGTTATGAAGATGGTGTACAAGTTTACGATACAAACACTGCTCAGCAAGTTATAAATGCTAAGATGTCCAGCCTATAGCCTGAATTGATAATTTCATGTTCAAACATTATCAGTGTTTTAATTTACATTTGATCCTTTTGTCATTCTTAAAACAACTTATAAATGAAGTCAACAAAACTTTCCTTTATTAAAAAAACAAAAAAAAAAACTGGCTCTGTGCCTCAGTCAAATAAATCCATTGTGAATGCCAGATAAGATGGTGAATTTGGCAAGGAGGGTCTCAAGTTTCAGCTCTTACCCTGAGGGTCAGCAATACATTTACATGCATCTAGGTCAAAGGTCAATTGAATAAGTAACCAAGCAGTATAAAACATACCATGGTAGTGTTACAATAATATATATATATATATATATATATATATATATAGGACAATGTTGAAGTAAAACTGAGATGAAAGTTATTCATTAAACTGGAAGCACCAACTGGTGCACAACAACAAAAGCAAGATAAAAGCTGCTAACAGCTCTACAGTTCCATGCATCTGTGAAACTACGCCTTAGTCTTCTAAGTTAGTGAAGGTAATTAGCTCTTCACTGTGATAACAGTAGTTGAACAAAGTGTGTGTATGTGTGTGTGTGGGGAGGGGGAGAAGAATAGTGGTTGATGTTGGAAATGTGGTGTAGGAGAGAGACGGTGAGACAAAGAGAAAGACAAACAGACAGACAGATATATACACACAGAGAAAGAGACAAGGAGGTAGAAATGATAAGGAGAGTACGGTATGGAAGAGAGGCATGGCTTGTGGAGAGGGATAAAGATGGTGGGGAAAGGGGTAAAGAAAGAATTAAAAGGTGGTGGGTGAGGGAGGTGAAGGGGAGAGGTAAAGATGTGAGAGAGGGGGTAAAGGTGGCAGAAAGAGAGAGAGGGGATTGTGGAGAGAGAGAGAGAGAGAGAGAGAGAGCAGTTAGGAAGCAGAGAAAGAGAGTTAAGAATAGTGGGGAGAGAGGGTGAAGGAAGAGAAGATAAAAAGTGAATTTGGGAAAAAGGTGAGAAGTTAATATGAGAGATGCTAAGAAAGACAAAGAGAACGAGAGTATCTAGAAGGAATGAGAGATAGAGAGAGAGAAAGAGAGTGAGTGTATGGAGAAGGAAAAGCGAAATGCTTGCCTCAGATATTTTAGTCATAACTTTCATGTCCTAAGTAGGCGTTACATCTCACTCGAGATTACATTTACAGTTTCATCTTGAGAAGTTAACAAGACAATTTTATAGCTGGATTAACACCAAGTATAACAGTCCACCTAACGGCAGGAATTTTTTTCTCTTTTTACTTTTCTTTTTGAAGCAGAAGAAAACTGCGGTGGTGGCCATGACCCTCACACGGGGCATTAGCAACGTGTAAGTGAAATTGAAACCAAGTCACACTTGACTTCTCCAGAATCCACTACTGGATTAAAGATAATGATGAAGATGATTGATTCTCACAGAGGCATGAAGTTAATGCCTCTGTATATATATGGGAAGGTGTTCTTGTATTTCCCAAAAGTCAGCAGAAAGCTGGGGTAAGATGGCTACAACAGGAAATTAATACCAAGCTGTGGAATCAGTTTTCTGGGAACTTCTATGTTTATCTGTATTAATAATTGTTAATATTTCTAACATTGCTAAGGTGGCAAGCTGGCAGAAATGTTAGCGCACAGTGTAAAATGCTTAGCGGTATTTCGTCTGTCTTTACATTCTGAGTTCAAATTTTGCCAAGGTCGACTTTGCCTTTCCTCCTTTCGGGGTCGATTAAATAAGTACCAGTTACGCACTGGGGTCAATATAATCGACTTAATCCTTGTTTGTCCTCTCTGTGTTTAGCCCCTTGTGGGTAGTAAAGAAATAGGTATTTCATCTGTCTTTACGTTCTGAGTTCAAATTCTGCCAAGGTCGACTTTGCCTTTCATCCTTTCGGGGTCGATAAATTAAGTACCAGTTATGCAGTGGAGTCGATGTAATCAACTTAATCCGTTTGTGTATTCTTGTTTGTCCCCTCTATTTTTAGCCCCTTGTGGGCAATAAAGAAATAAGAAACGTTAGTACACTGTGTAAAATGCTTAGCAGTATCTCATCTATCTTCACATCCGGAGTTCAAATTCTGCTGAGGTTGACTTTGCCTTTCATCCTTTCAGGATTGGTAAAATAAGTACCAGTTAAGCACTAGAGTCAATATAACCGACTCCACCAAAATTGCTGGCCTTGTGCCAAAATTTGAAACCACCATTTCTAATATTGAAGGTGGTAAGTTGGTAGAATCATTAGCATGCTGAGCAAAATGCTCAGCATCATTTCATTTGTCTTCATGTTCGGAGTTCAAATTCCACTGATGTCGACTTTGCCTTTCAACCTTTTGTGGGTCAATAAAACAAGCACCAGTTTAACATGGGTTGATGTAATTGACTTAATCCATCTCTTGAAATTGCCGGCCTTGTGTCAAAATTGGAAACCAATATTTCTAACATTGGTAGAAAGTTGCAGATTTTGAGCAAACAAAAAAGCAGAGTTGATTTACTAGGATTTGAACAAAGAGCATAAAGAATCATAACTAAATACTGAACATAATTTAGTCCAGCACTACTATCTATGTCACCCCACCAGCTTGATAACAATGACAAAGTTATAAATTTGCAGGAGTGGCTGTGTGGTAAGTAGCTTGCTTACCAACCACATGGTTTTGGGTTCAATCCCATTGCGTGGCACTTTGGGCAAGTGTCTTCTATTTTAGACTCGGGCCGACCAAAGCCTTGTGAGTGGGTTTGGTAAATGGAAACTGAAAGAAGCTCGTCGTATATATGTATATATTTGTATGTGTGTGTATATGTTTATGCATCTGTGTTTGTCCACCCCCCACCCCCCAACATCTCTCGATAACCGATGGTGGTGTGTTTACGTCCCCGTAACTTAGCGGTTCGGCAAAAGAAACGATAAAATAAGTACTAGGCTTAGAAAAATATAAGTCCTAGGGTTGATTTGCACAACTAAAGGTGGTGCTCCAGCATGGCTACAGTCAAATGACTGAAACAAGTAAAAGAGAAAAGAGAAAGAGAGTACTGTATAAGTAATTATATCAACCCAGAATAAGACTAGTGCTAAATCTATTGTCTCTGGAGTGGCATAATCAATTTTTCAAGCGGAATTTGAAATCAGAATGCAAAAGAATGTAATTAAATGCAAGGAATTTAGCCTGGAACAATACCATCTCTGTCACACACTCCAATAACAAATAATGTTATGTTTCATATATATTGAGGTATTTGGTCACATCTTTTTGTGTTTCTTAACTCAAATCTTGCATATACTCTTTTACTTGTTTCAGTCATTTGACTGCGGCCATGCTGGAGCACCGCCTTCAGTCGAGCAAATCGACCCCGGGACTTATTCTTTGTAAGCCCAGTACTTATTCTATCGGTCTCTTTTGCCGAACCGCTAAGTGACAGGGACGTAAACACACCAGCATCGGTTGTCAAGCAATGCTAGGGGGACAAACACAGACACACAAACACACACACATACATATATATATACATATATACGACAGGCTTCTTTCAGTTTCCGTCTACCAAATCCACTCCCAAGGCATTGGTCGGCCCGGGGCTATAGCAGAAGACACTTGCCCAAGATGCCACGCAGTGGGATTGAACCCGGAACCATGTGGTTGGTTAGCAAGCTACTTACCACACAGCCACTCCTGCACCTATATGTTCACTTTAACCATTTTTTTTTTTTTTTACTTCTGAGGCCGATAAAAAGAATATGGGGATTAGTGTCTTTGGAGTTTGCTGGATCCTTTTGTGCCTATAAAAGAGTCTGCAGTTACAAGCATTCTGACCAGGTTTTCAGACTGGGTATAACTGTCCTTTTCTCCCACCTGGCTAATAAGCCTTGCAAAAGACCAAGATTCATGACCATTGCTCTTCCTCCTCTTGACCAAATCATCGAAAATGATAAAATTAAGAGAATGCGAAGTACCTAAGCTGACTCACAACAGTCTGCAGTTTATCTATAACTCACTACATCATCATCATCATCATCGTTTAACGTCCGTTTTCCATTCTAGCATGGGTTGGACGGTTCAACTGGGGTCTGGGAAGCCCGAAGGCTGCACCAGGCCAGTCAGATCTGGCAGTGTTTCTACAGCTGGATGCCCTTCCTAACGCCAACCACTCTGTGAGTGTAGTGGGTGTTTTTTATGTGCCACCAACACAGGTACCAGACGAGGCTGGCGAATGGCCACGCTCGGATGGTGTTTTTTATGTGCCACCGACACAGGTGCCAGACGAGGCTGGTGAACGGCCACGCTTGGATGGTGTTTTTTATGTGCCACCGACACGGGCCAGATGAGGCTGGTGAACAGCCACGCTCGGATGGTGTTTTTTATGTGCCACCGAAACAGGTGCCAGACGAGGCTGGTGAACGGCCACGCCGGATGGTGTTTTTTATGTGCCACCGACACAGGTGCCAGACGAGGCTGGCGAACGGCCACGCTTGGATGGTGTTTTTGTTTTTTATGTTCCACCGACACAGGTGCCTTTTAAAAATCTTCAAGGCATGAGCACGAAATGCTGAGCAGTAACTACCTTCTTTGATGTTCTGGTATATCTAGGCGGAATGGCTACAATCAGGATAAAAACCAGACTGCTTGACCTACTGATTTCTTTTCAAACTGACCTTTAATATACAACATACTTTTAATGTACACAAGTCATCACGTTTTATATGTAAGAAACAGAAGCAGTGAGTTGGCAGAATGGTTAGTACGCTGGCTGAAATGCTTAGTCAACCCCAGTAGAATTTGAATTCAGAACAAAGATGGACAAAATGTTGCTTTGCTTTTCATCCTTTCGGTGGGGCCAAATACTTGGGTTGATGCAATCAATTTCTCCCTCCCCTTAACAACTGCCAGCTCTGTCCTAAAATCTGAATTCATTATATACGAGACAAAGAATATTTTTTTTTTTTTAGAGGCATGCCATCAGAGATTGGTATGTGAGTGGGTGGGTGAAGTTTATCACTGAGCTTATCTAAAAGCATTTATGGATGGAAACAAAATAGCTTCAGTTTGAAAGAAAATCTGAAGCCATAGATAAAATCTGAGGCACTGGACACACACAGACGCATACCATTTTTCAAACTTGAAAAGCTTTGAATTGAAGAGAAAAATAACAAATTTAGTGTGACTTTATATATATTTCTTTCTCTCTCTCTATACATACATAAATAAATATATATACATACATAAATATATATATATTTTTTGTTTTGTTTTTGTTTTTTCCAGTTTCAGCTCTTGAGCTGTGGCCATGCTGGGGCACCGCCATTGTGGTGAAAGAGTACAGCAGGGATCACCACCCCCTGCCGGAGCCTCGTAGAGCTTTTTTAGGTGTTTTCGCTCAATAAACACACACAACGCCCGGTCTGAGAATCGAAACCGCGATCCTGCGACCGCGAGTCCGCTGCCCTAACCACTGGGCCATTGCGCCTCTATATATATATATATATATATGAAAAAAACAAAATTCCCCTGTGTCACATGACAGTAGTTTGTATGCAAATTTATGACTAAAGTCTAACAAACTAGTTTTTTATTTTATTTTATTTTATTTATAAAGAATTTGAGTGCTTTGTTGTTAGGAACAACTGTGTATGAACTTCTGTGTAATCATATGGCTGGCTTAACACAATAGTAAAATCTCCCTCAACAACGAGGTTTCCACTCAGGAGAGAGGAATTTTTTGCTTATTGTCCAGTTTGAAACAATCTACTCATGAAATCTTTAAAAAACCCATATGGACAGAAAAAAAAAAATGGGTCGGTGGTTTGAGCCACAACACCAAAGCAACTGTTTGATATAATTTACATACCTATGAATTTATGTTTTTTTTATTCATTTTTATGTTTTTCAGTTCACAGGTTCTTATGCACTTGCAATTTGTTTCTGCAACTAAAAGACCTCCCTACTTTTGTTTCAGGATATTATCATCACCATCATCATCAATGTCCCTTTCTTATGATTGAATGGGTCAGCCTGAACTCAAAGAGTTAAGTTGGATACTCCTTCTGATGTCAACCTTCACTGGTTTCTACACAAAGGAATATTTCACCATTGTTTACAGTCATCAAGATGGCAAACTGGCAGAATTGTAAAACTTGACCCATACTTTATTTAATCCTGGAATGGCGAAAAGCAATGCTGACCTTGGTAGGATTTGAACTCAGAACTTAAACACAACTAAACACTGCAAAGATATTTTGTTTAATCTGTTTAATCCTGAACCAATAATGAAGCTTCTACATGCATGGTTTCTTAATCTGCTAAAAAGAGGAGTGAAATCTCCCTCAAATCACATCTACCAGTTTGGTTTCTTTTCAAGTACACCTGTAGGTATGGCTATGTGACCAAGAAGGTCACTCTGCAACCAAATGGCTAAAGGTTCAGTCCCACTGTGTGGTAATTTGGGCTGATTAATGCCTTGTGAATAAATTAGGTAGATGGAAACTGTAAGATGTGTGTTGTATATTATCAATATGTGTGTGTGTGTGTGTGTGTGTGTGGTGTGTGTGTGTGGTATGTACATGTGTGTGTCTGTGTTTGTTCTCACCACTGTTTGACAACCAGTATTGGTTTGTTTACATCCTCATAACTTAGTGGCTGAGCAGAAGGGTTCAACAGAAAAAAATAGCACACCTAGCCTCCTTTTGGTCATGAATGACCATGGGATTGCACCTAGAAAGTTACTTTCCAAGGCACAAGTCTGGGCAAAGTTGTTTATGGATGACCAGCAGTTGTCCATGCATGCCAGTTGCCCCTCTCCATGCCACCGATGTTATCCAAGGGAAAAGCAAAGGCCAATACAGCTTGGCACCAGTGACATCACAACTCATTTCTACAGATGAGTGAACTGGAGCAACATGAAATAAAGGGTCTTGCTCAAGAACACAACACACAGCCCAGTCCAGGAATCAAACTCACTACTTCGTTATTGTAAGTACCGGGGTCAATTCATTCAACTAAACCCTTCAGGGCTGTGACCCCGTATCGGTGTGGTTCAATAACTGAAACAAGTGAAAGATAAAAGATACACATCGGAAAATCGAAAAATGAAACCTTTAGGACTGAAAAGCATTTAACCATAGGTTTGTTCAATGAAATCTAACCTAGGGCTATACACAAACAACATACTATTAATTCCACTTCAAGACTTCTAAATTGTAGCTCATAAGTAAA
>NC_043004.1:101214278-101249278 GCF_006345805.1 Octopus sinensis | reverse complement strand
ATATATATATATATATATATATATATATATATATATAGGTTACCATCACTTTATGTCACCTTTTCCATGGTCTAATGAAATTTGTAGAGGCAGATCTTCTACAGCTGGATGGTCTTTCCATTCTAACACCATAACGTCTAACTTAAGACATAACATTAGAGCAGAATGATTAAATTAACCCCAGGAGATGACTGTTATCTATTTTATTGATTTGTTTTTTTGAAAAATGCAAAGATGATATTTGAAGTGGAAATGTATAACATTTTCACTTCAAATATCACGGTTTTGTCTGGGTTTCCATTTCTTCTGCCATTCAACCCACCACTGCCCACCACCAGCGATAATAATAATGATGATTTCATTTATTTGCCACAAGGGCAAAGGATGAGGAAACAACACAGAAACAGACAAAGTGTGGGGGTTTTACATATATTAATGAAATGATAAAGAAAGAAAGAAAAAAGTAAGTATACACAGTATACACTGGAAAAGGGACATAGCATACAAAGGTGAAAAAAAAAGAAAGAAAATGGCAGGGTGGATGATAGAGATGTAGCCCTCCTGATATAGGAAAGCCTCAAGGGATAATCAAGGACCCCCCCACCCCTCTTGTCTGAGATTTCCCTGAAACCGTAATAATGGATAATAATAATAATCCTTTCCATTATAGACACAAGGCTTGACATTTATGGAAAGTGGGGCCCTAGTCAATTACAGTAACCTCAGTACTTGACTGGTACTTACTTTAATGACCGAAAAGATGGATGAAGTGCCACTAAGCATTCTGCTTGGTGTTCTAATGGTTCTGTCAGCTCACCACCTTAATAATAATAATGATGATGATGATGACAACAACAATAATAATAATAATAATAATAATAATCAATTCTTTTTTATTGGCCACAAGGGCTGACACGCATGATTACATAAAGGGACAAGACAGGACGAAAGGTTACAAAGGGTTTTGCCGTTTTTTTTAAAAACATCGAGTAAAAATCTTTATAACAACTTATAAAATTCAACAATGAAAAACTCCCAAAAGGGGGAGACGTCTCGAAAGGTTCCTGGTGGAAAAAACCCTACAAAAGCCAACGGGAGCCTGGTCTAAAAAGGGGGTGTAGAGAGTCCCCTTTTTTCTCCTTTTGTATTACCTTTTTGAAATCACAGGCGAAACCTGAGAACTGGTCCATTTATACAGAATAATAATAATAATAACAAGAGCACTCAGAGAGTGCAAAGCTCCACCAACGCAACACCAATGTCCTCTCAATGATTAGCCAGAGATGATTTTCAAAATGAGAATATCTGAAATAAACTCACCTGCTCTCACAAATGAGAATACTAAATATGAACCCGACTGCTCTCAAAAATCTCTCTCTATATAAACGGCAGTTTGTCTGTCTGTGTGTCTGTCAGGTTGTACCCTCACCCTGACCACGGCTTTCAACCGATTCTGATGAAACTTGACACACACATAGCCCAATGTCATAATTCAAAACTAACGCAGCGAAAATTTTGAAAAGTTCCCCCAGTTCTGAAAAACATCGATAAATTCGACATGGGGTCGAGAATCAGAAACACAAACCACAGACTGTCTAGGGGACGCAACTCGACCTTTTTTACTAAAAAAAAAATTTACCATCGTTTTTTTTCCATTTTTTTGCTATTTTTTGGCTATAACTCTCTAAAAATACTTTATAGTTATTTCCCTTACAAACCCGAGCAACGCCGCGTGATACTGCTAGTTAAGTAATAAAAACAGGAAAAAATAATCCGGAATCCTTGTCCGGTACAGAATATCTTGTCCACAAACAAACACGACTGTAAACAATACCTCCGCCTTCGCTAAGGCAGAGATAATAATTATCATTATTATTATTATTATTATTTTCATTATCATTATTATATTTCTAGCATAGTTATAAGTCTGAAATTTGGTGGTAGGAGGATAGTTAATACCGTTAACTAGATCTAATACTAGAATGGCACTTTATTTTATTGAGCCCAAACGGATGAAAAAGTAAAGTTGATCTTGGCAGAATTCAAGCTCAGAATGTTAAGTGTCGGAATGAATTTGCAAGTTATTTTATCTGACATTCTAACAATTATGCCAGTTCAATTGTATCAATTTCTAACAGTTGCAAAAGCACACATCTTGGAGGAAGGAATAATATATCATATCTATCCAAGAACTTGACTGGTATTTCATTTTAATGACCACCCCCAAAGGGATAAAAGGCAAAGTAAATCTTAGTAGGATTTGAACTCAGAATGCTAGGAGCCGGGAGAAATACTGCAAAGAATTTTCCTGATGCTCTAACAATTCTGTCAACTTGATATTTAAAAAGCTTGCTTCCCAAAGACATGGTCCCAGGTTCAGTCCCACTGCATGACACCTTGGGCAAATGTTATCTACTATAGCCTTGGGCCTACCAAAGCCTTGTGAGTAGATTTGGTAGACAGAAACTGAAAGGAGCCCATCATGGTGTCCTCAGGACTGAAGCACATAAAAGAATATATTTGTGTGTGTGTTTGCTCCCTCTGCCATCACCACTTAACAACCAGTGTTGGTGTGTTTATGTCCCTGTAACTTACTGGTTCATCAAAAGAGATAGACTGAATAAGTACTAGGCTTAAAAAATAAGTCCTGGGGTCAATTTGTTTGACTAAAACCATTCAAGGCAGTGCCCCTGCATGGCCACAGTCAAATGACTGAAACAAGTGAAAGAATATAGAAAAATAAACCTGTTTCCAGAGCAAAAAGGGATGATACAAAGGATCCTATGGTTGTGAAAATCAACAGAGCTATACTGCAGGAGAAAAGGGTTACAACATGGCATGGATTGACTCCCAGAAGAAGGAAGATATGGGAAAACATGTCAAGAGTAAATAGTAAACAATTTTGCAGATACAATTCAAAGAATGAATCATAAAAAGTAAACCACCTCCACTAGAAAAATATTCCAAGGGGATTATTTCTCTCCACTCCTTTTTTTCTGTCTGGCACTGATGCCTTTATCTGACATGCTAAACAAAAACTGGAGGTAGATAAATGCACCATGGCTAAGACAATCAATTATATCTCCTTATAGGGATGGCCTCAAGTTGCAGGCTGCAGATTATAAAGAACTATGAAGACCACTCTTCATAGACAGTGTGTGTATTTACTGAAGAAATTGATAAAGAGATTTTTGGATAAGAGAACCACACCAAAACAACCTTGAAGAGACAGAAATTAATTAAGAATGCTACATTTCCTGTTAGATAAAGAAACATGAGGTAAGAGAATTAAGCCAAACATGGACATACAAATACTTAGGAGTCATTCAATTAGACAGTGTACAACATACCTAAAAGATGAAATTAGAAAAGAATATTAAAGACAGAGCTAAATGATAAAAATAAGGTAAAAGGTATAAATATTGAGCTGTCCCAGTAATAAGTTCAAGTAATAATATTCTCAACTGGATGCTAAACGAACGAACAAGATTAGAAAAGAGAACAAGAAAAATAATAATCACATTCAGTGTAAGCCACTGAAAATTTGATATAGAAAGATTATATATATTATGAATACAGGAAGATATGAGACCTTATGCAGTTGGAAAACTATGATAAAATATCCACTGTGGGACAAGAAAAAATATACAGAAAAGAATAATGGAAAACTAATAAAGATAGCTACAAAACATGAGCAAACAACTTTTCTGTTTTCAAGGAAGCTAACAAATGCAAGATGGAGTCTGAAATGAAAGTTAGTTATGAAAGAAAAGAACCTACAATAGAAATTGTGAAAAGGCTAAAACAAAACCAGACTGAAATGGGGTTACAGAATGGCGCCATGATAAAGCAATAACAAAAAGTCCCTACATGTCAATAACTGTAAAAGCTGAACAGAATAGAAGTAGACAAAGAAAAATTGTAAGACTCTCTAAAAAGCACAAGACTGCAAGGTTCCTGATTGTGATACAGGATGAAGGCTTTTAACCAAAAACTAGCAAAAGCATATAATAAAGCATGTAAAATATATGGAGATGAGATGATACAATTAACCAAGAAAGAATACATCTACAAGGCTTATGCGAACTGGAAATTATGCCAGAATTAGGGAACACCACCAGAAAAGAATTGGTGGAAGCATACACCAGAAAAAAAAAATGTCAGAGAATGAGAAAGTGACCACACTCTGGTATATGCCACTACACACACACACAAACAGGAATATCAAGGTTAACTAACCAGAAATTGCTATCAAGGACCACCAAGAAGGCTTCTAATTGACATGCCACACCCGACAGATGATGATACAACTCTAAAAGAAATTGAGAAACTATCCCAATATAAAGATGTGGAAATAAAGATAACCTGACTGTGAAGGTTGAAAACAAAAATAATCCTTATAAGAATAGGTGCCTTGTGAAGGAAAAAGGGGGGGGGGAAATGCAGAGAAACATATAATCAGAACCTCAGGATTTACAAATATGCATATCACAGAAAATACATTAAGAACTGCAAATGCTATGTGGAGCATCTTCCGTACAATAGAAGCAATAATAACAAAATACTGCACATACCCAAAGCATAAATAACTGAGCTCAGTAATGGAGTGAAAGCATGAAATGAAATTAAGATGACTGACTAATAATAATAATGATTTCTTACAATACACCGAAACAATATATTGTTATAATCCAAGTCGAACAAAGAATTTCCTGTTATCTCAGAAGACAGTGACACATAGCTAAACATCAACAACATAGTTGAGAGAACAAGTACATTTACAAGCATTATTAATGCCAATTTTTCATTTTACTGTTTAGCAAAGACTACAGAGAAAATAGATAGAAAGTGATTGAGTTGTAATGATTACAGAGATATTAATTGCTTAGAAGCCTAAAAAATAAATATGTCCTGATAGCTTCCAACCAAGAGACAATCTAGTTAGTTTATTGAATAGAGATATAAATAGTTTTTTATTATAAATACACTAACTTCTACCTTGCCAGACTGAAATAATTTTTATGAACAACTTATATATATTTTTTTTTTTATAGTTTTTAATTGTTTTGTTAAAGACTTTGTTGTCGTGTATTCTGATTGAAGAATGTGATTGATGTAGAGATTCCGCTGGAATGGTTTCACATTGCCATTCTCCATATCCAACTGTAGGACTTCAGTTTAGAGCTGCAAGCCAACAAAACAGTAACACAAACAATCGGTAATCAACAGAGAAACAGCAGCCACAACAACAATTCTGAAAGTGACTCTGAATAGTTTTATAAACCTTTTCCTTCATACAGGAAGCTAAATTTATAACCACGAGCAATCCTGTACAAACCTAATTTTCTAAATCATGTATCTCAGTCCAGTTTTCCTTATAATTAGCAGAAATCATGTTCTTTTAGCATAGGAGTGGCTGTGTGGTAAGTAGCTTGTTTACCAACCACATGGTTCCGGGTTCAGTCCCACTGCGTGGGACCTTGGGCAAGTGTCTTCTACTATAGCCTCGGGCCGACCAAATCCTTGTGAGTGGATTTGGTAGACGGAAACTGAAAGAAGCCCGTCGTATATATGTATATGTATATATATATGCATGTGTGTGTTTGTGCGTCTGTGTTTGTCCTCCTAGCATTGCTTGACAACCGATGCTGGTGTGTTTATGTCCCCGTTACTTAGCGGTTCGGCAAAAGAGACAGATAGAATAAGTACTGGGCTTACAAAAGAATAAGTCCCGGGGTCGAGTTGCTCGATTAAAGGTGGTGCTCCATGACTGAAACAAGTAAAAGAGTAAAAGAGACCAAGTCTAATCATAATCTTTTCGCTATAAAGGAGGTTAATATTTATGTATTTCAGCTGACACCAGCTTAATTTCCAGTAGTTTCTTCATTAAGTACCAATCTGCAATTAGCAATATACCTTGGAATACTTGCACTTCAACACTGACAAAATACAGAGTTAAGATGGCACCAGTGTATGTAGTATTTATTATACTTTGACAATGAGTCTTCTGATGTCAGTCTACCGATTGTAGGTATCAATTAGTTCCTCTAAGATTGCAAGTTGCCATTGTACCAGCACATTAACTATATCAGACAACTTCAGACAGCTAACACATACAGTTGCCAGATGAATCATAAGATCAATACAACTGTTTTCCCATTTCACTGCTAAGTTAACCTTTGACCGCTGCATCCAAGTCTGCCTGCAATGTTGATGTATGTCCCATCACCCTGCTTCTTCAACCGTACACACCTATCAGGTATGCTTCAATCGTGAATGCAACCCATTCAAACTAAAATGCTTACATTACACAATGCAGCAACAGGCTGAGCAATCTATTGCTTAAAACCCCTTTGCACAAAGTAGACTGTCCGTTTCTACCTACAACTTCATTTGCTTGAACATGTGTATATGTAGTCTCATTGATTTCATCTCTCAAGAGAGTCAGGATGTGGTTTTATGTAGCTGCAAATCATGTGCAATCATGCAATTGGAATAACAATTTTCTTTCAAATATTAACAGGAAAAAAACTCCTTCCATTTCAAATTGATCTTCATTGCTAATATGAAGGTGTTCTACAGGGCAGCACAGCTGCAGATCCAAAGCACATGCACATCTTTTGTCTGTTTCAGTTGTTAGACTGTGACCATTATGGAGCACACCTTGAAGAATTTTATACCAAAAGAATCAACCCCAGGACTTTTTCTATCAGCCACAAAGACAGGCAGACAGACAGACACACACACAATGGGCTTCTTTTAGTTGCAACCCCAGGACTTATTCTATCATGTCTCTTTTTGCCAAACTGCTAAGTTACAGGGACATAAACACACCAACACCTGTTGTCAAGCAATGAAGGGGGACAATCACAGCCACAAAGACAGACAGACAGACACACACACACACACAATGGGCTTCTTTTAGTTGCAACTGACCAAATCCACTCACAAGTCTTTGGTCAGCCTGAGGCTCTAGTAGAAGACACTTACCCAAGGTGACATGCAGTAGGACTGAACCTGGATCCATGGTGGTCGGGAAGTAAGCTTCTTACCACACACCCACAATCTAGACACACACTTTTTGAGATTTTGTACAGTCCTGAAGTTATATACCAATATAATAATCTTGCTTTATTAAATAACCTCTTTTCTCATTATCATTGTTCTAATGTCCTTTTTCCCATGCTTTCACAAGTCAGATGGAATTTGTTAAGGCAGATTTTCGATGACTGGAGGCCCATCCATATCAAAATTCAAAGCAGACAATTTTGTAATATATCTTTTTAAAATATTATCAGACAGCTACACTATTCTGTTAAATCCATTTGTCTTAACCCTTTAACATTAAAACCAACCATATCCAACCCACACATTCTTCCTGTTTTATGCTCAAACTGTGAAGGCGCATGGCTCCGTGGTTAGAGCGTTGAGCTTACAATTGTGTGATTGTGAGCACAAATCCCAGACCAGGCTGCGAGTTGTGTTCTTGAGCAAGACACTTTATTTCACGTTGCTCCAGTTCACTCAGCTGTAGAAATGAGTTGTGATGTCACAGGTGCCGCGCTGTATTGGCCCTTGCCTTTCCCTTGGATAACACTGGTGGCATGGAGAGGGGAAGCCGGTATGCATGGACAACTGCTGGCCTTCCATAAACAACCTTCCCCGGACTTGTGCCTGGGAGGGTAAAATTCTAGGTGCAATCCCATGGTCAGTGCCATGACCGAAGGAGGTCTCAGAGATGTTCAAACTATCCAGATCCAGCTTCTCATACCTTCCCTACAATGTTATTCAAAAAATAAACAATTACATCATTGAAATCTCAAAAGTTATGAGATAATACATGATTAATTTAAAACAATGTGGATAAATAAGAATTACATTTGACAGAGTAATCCGAAAGCAAAAGGGCTGAAGTAAGTAGCAGACTCATAAACTCTAGAACCATAAAATTTTCAATAACAATCTGGTCACAAGAAGAGCTGCTGGATCCAGTGAGCATATTGACAATCTGGAGACACATTTTACCAATTCTCTTTACTGTTAAATAATAGTTTGTAACATCAAAAAATGTAAGAATGTAATGTAAGAATTTGGTAAAAGACTAAACTATAGCAAGAGGTTCTAATATTCTCATCGTTATTCTAGATCATAGGTTCTCAAAGTGGGTGTGTTGAAAGGGTTCAAGTGGGCGCTGGTGTCTAAGAGGCTGGTATGGGGTGGTAGAGGAAAAGGAGGCATTAGGAGGAAGGCAGTGAATTGGGCAACACTATGAATTTATATTATTATTATAGCACGCCAGGCGAAATGCGTAACCGTATTTCGTCTGCTGTTACGTTCTGGGTTCAAATTCTGCCGAGGTCGACTTTGCCTTTCGTCCTTTCGGGGTTGATAAATCAAGTACCAGTTACGCACTGGGGTCGATGTAATCGACTTAATCCGTTTGTCTGTCCTTGTTTGTCCCCTCTGTGTTTAGCCCCTTGTGGGTAGTAAAGAAATATATTATAGTATAGTATACAAATTATATAATATTATATTAAATATCAAACGATTCATAGTATATATAAATTAGTAAAATATAAAATATTTATTTACACATAAAAATAGAAGCGGGGGTGCTGAGGGTATTATGTGGCTAGGAGTGGGGCAGTGGCCCAAAAAGTTTGAGAACCTCTGTTGCAGGATTTCATATTGTTTGCTGCTTCATGTTCTTGTTTGATGGGGCTGGGTTCATCTTAGGTAAGTGGTCCCCAGAGACATCATCAGAGCTGACCAAGTCCACCATTGCTGGCAGTCCTGTGCCAGCCCCTCTACATCCTTCATATTCCTCCCAACTGAAAATTGAGTAACTACGTAAGCTCACATTCTTATGGGTCAAACTAATATTTTCACAGTGAAGCAAAATATTCACCTGGAAGCTATTTACAATGAAGTAAATTTAAATTATTAGCAATTATTATGCACAGGAGTGGCTGTGTGGTAAATAGCTTGCTTACCAACCACATGGTTCTGGGTTCAGTCCCACTGCGTGGCACCTTGGGCAAGTACCTTCTACTATAGCCTCGGGCCGACCAAAGCCTTGTGAGTGGATTTGGTAGACGGAAACTGAAAGAAGCCCGTCGTATATGTGTATATATATATATATATGCATGTGTGTGTTTGTGCGTCTGTGTTTGTCCCCCTAGCATTGCTTGACAACCGATGCTGGTGTGTTTATGTCCCCATCACTTAGCGGTTCGGCAAAAGAGACCGATAGAATAAGTACTGGGCTTACAAGAGAATAAGTCTCGGGGTCGAGTTGCTCGATTAAAGGCGGTGCTCCAGCATGGCCGCAGTCAAATGACTGAAACAAGTAAAAGAGTAAAGAGTAAGTGTCAAGTAAGGGCGGGGGGGGGGGGGGTAACTACAAACCATTGACCATCTGAACTGCTGATCAGCAGCCAGCCATCAGCTGCATCATCAGCTGTTTTAATACAAAAGAGGTGTGGAGGCATAAAGGAATAAAAAAAGCACTTGAGATCAATACAAATATTACACATTGCAGTGAGATTTAGGTTTGTATTGTGCCAAGTGAAATAAGCAAGGATCTCATAGTTGCAAAAGGTTTGTTTACCTGATCGAGTGAATCAATCTCAGTATAATACTGCTACTAAATTTATTAGCAGCTAACACAAAAGTGCATGGCATGTGGTTAAAAAATTCTCTTAGGAACTACAAGATTTGGGGTTCAATCCCATTGCGCAGCATTTTAGGCAAGTGTCTGTTATCAAAGCCTTGGATTAAACAATATGTTATGAGTGAAATTTGGTAAATAGAAACTCTGTAGAATTTTGTTATCATAGGCGCAGGAGTGGCTGTGTGGTAAGTAGCTTGCTTACCAACCACATGGTTCCGGGTTCAGTACCACTGCGTGGCACCTTGGGAAAGTGTCTTCTACTATAGCCTCGGGCTGACCAAAGCCTTGGGAGTGGATTTGGCAGACGGAAACTGAAAGAAGTCTGTCGTATATATGTATATATATAAATATGCATGTATATGTGTGTGTGTTTGTTCCCCCAACATCGCTTTACAACCTATTTCTTTATTACCCACAAGGGGCTAAACATAGAGGAGACAAACATGGACAGACATAGGTATTAAGTCGATTATATCGACCCCAGTGCTTAACTGGTACTTAATTTATCGACCCCGAAAGGATGAAAGGCAAAGTCGACCTCGGCGGAATTTGAACTCACAACGTAACGGCAGCCGAAATACCGCTAAGCATTTCGCCCGATGTGCTAACGATTCTGCTCGCTCGCCGCTTTACAACCGATGCTGGTATGTTTACGTCCCCGTTACTTAGCAGTTCGGCAAAAGAGACCAATAGAATAAGTACTAGGCTTACAAAGAATAAGTCCTGGGGTCGATTTGCTCGACTAAAAGGCAGTGCTCCAGCATGGCTGCAGTCAAATGACTGAAACAAGTAAAAGAGTATCTATCTATCTATAGATATGATGAGCTCTTACATCTATAATACAATAAGTTGTGCAAGAGCATATTGTATGCATGTAGATGGTTTCCCTTGAGGTAATACCATTCACGTTGTTGATGTGTATGTTCATACATACACTCACACATATACATGCATGTTTATATTTTTTGTAGTTTTCTTCCAATAAATTTCACAGAGTTACTATTCCTTACCATTCTTACTCTTGAAAATGCATTGAACCAACAATTGTCAGTTACAAGTTTAAAATATTTCATAAATTGTTACATTCACACATGGTCAGCACCAATTCTATGGTGTGACATGATCTAGTATTACCTGCTTGTAGCTGAGCTGAGTGGTTGGTGATTAAGCCAACTCCTATTGGACAATCCTAGGCATGACTAACCTTTGTGAGAAGTGAGTCGCATGAGACATAGCTCTTTATAAGAGCACTACTAAAAAAATTTTGATTCTTCCTGAAGCATGCCATTCAAAGAGTCCCATGGTCCACTGTTTGTCCATAATGGGACAAGTCCAATGAGGAAGGATTGTGGGCAACCTGAAGGGTAAAAAAAAAAAAACTGTCAAAGGCAAATGAGCTCCTTAAGAGTCAATGACATCGACATGCTAGGGAGATGGGCACCACCAGGATTACCAAGCTTAAATGAAGCACTTGAATAGAAGTTATACCAATACTTAACCCTTAAGTATATAAACTGGCATTATCTGGCCTAAATATTTTTTATGTTCAGACTAGCCGAATCTGACCACCCACACCTGCCCTACAATGTCACTCTAAAAATGTACAATCACATCACAAGCTTTGAGATAGAGCATGATTAATTCAAAACTATGCGAATAAATAAGCATTACATTTGAAAGAGTAATATGAATGCAAAAGGGTTAAATACAGGGCTGTGGAACTGGAGTCATGGAGTCGGTAAAACTATACCGACTGACTCGCAATACATTTATTCTTTAATATAAACCAGTTATAACATATAGGTCTACTCTAAGTACAAGCATATGCTTTACGAGGTATGCAGACCACAATCACTTAATTACATAAAGAGGAGTCGGAGTCAGAGGTGCCGACAGTAGAGGAATCGGAGTCAAAAGATTTTTGTTTTGACTCCACAGCCCTGGTTAAATATATACTGGATTAGTTGAAAATCCAAGACTGAGAAGGGTCAAAAAGATTGGTAAAAGAATTCAACTGCCTCAATGACAGAAATAGTAATGGAAATATTCTGACCTGATTATGTTAAATGTCTACATACACAGGCACAGACATGATTGTGCGTTTGTCACCACATGGTTTTGGGTTCAGTCCCACTGTGTTGTACCTTGGACATGTGTCCTCTAGTAATGCCTTGTGAAGGGATTAAGTATACAGAAACTGTGCAGAATCCTGTTGTGTGTGTGTATGTGTGTATATATATATATATAATATATACATACACACACACACATTTGTGTGTGTTTCTGTTCTTTACTCACCACTTGGCAATCATTTGTTTATGTCCTTGTAACTTAGATCAACAATAGAGGCTGACAGAATGAGTATTGGGCCTAAAAATAAGTACTCATTCAGCTAATACCCTTCAGAGCACTGCTGAAGCATGGCCACAATTCAATGACTGAAACAAATAAAAGACAAAAGATATGATTACAATTTCCAGAAAGTTTGCAAAACCATTTATGATATGTAATAATATTCTTTGATTCTTTTATTTGTTTCAGTCATTTGACTGCGGCCATGCTGGAGCACCACCTTTAGTAGAAACAAATTGACCCAGGACTTATTCTTTGTAATCCTAGTACTTATTCTATTGGTCACTTTTGCCGAACTGCTAAGTTATGGGGATGTCAAGCGATGGTGGGGAGACAAACAGACACACAGACACTTCAGTTTCCGTCTACCAAATCCACTCACAAGGCTTTGGTCAGCCCAAGGGTATAGCAGAAGACACTTGCCCAAGGTGCCATGCAGTGGGACTGAACCCGGAACCATGTGGTTGGTAAGCAAGCTACTTACCACACAGCAACTCCTGTGCCTATGATATATAGAAAAGAAAAAAATTGTACATACCCAGACATAAACACACAAACATATATATATATATATATATATATATATATAAACACAGATATATGAATATCTACTGACATCGGTCAATTTAGAGAAGCATATTTTAGTCCAGTTGGCAGACAATCAAATCTGTACAGTGCTGGCACATGGGCCAGCTATATTTGTTACTGAACCCTGCAGTTATGGTTGGGCAGTGCATATCATTGGAGTGTTATAGTCAAAGGGGTTGGAGGTAGAGACGAGGGTGAGATGGTGAAGAAAAAGAAACAGTAGGCATTTTGCCATAGTTGACCGTTTATATTTTACATGTTCTAGAAATAACCCGTATCAAGGGGTCAGGAAATGAGGTGTGGAGATGTTTGATAAAAACTTTGTCAGCAACATGCGAAGCAACATGTGCAGCAGGAATGGCTGTCACCAGACTCACCAGAACATATCAACAAGGAAAACAATAGCGACAACAATAGCAGCAACATCAAGAATAGCTGCTATACCATATTATTATTACAAACAGCAAAAGAATGAGAACAATAACAACAACAAATATATACATAAATGTGACAACAAATGCAAAATACAGACAGGATTTAGAAAACGAATTAGATTTTAGCTTAATATAGATTATTATTTTCTAGTAACAGGGATATCAATATAGATTAGTATATCCTGGGAATAGAGGAATCAATATGGATTAGTAAATCCCGAGAATGGTGAAATTCTTAACAGCAAAGGGAGAGATGTATTGAAATGGTATATATCTTCTCAGACAGGAATAATCACATGTAATCTAGAATTAATTCAAATGGGTTTCTTTTATTAATTCCTGCCCAGGGTTACAGGTGATTGTTTCTCTTCTCTTTGACTAAGTTGAAAGTATTTAATCCTCATTCTTCTAAAATCAAGCAAAGATGGTTTGGAGGTGGAGAAGGAACAAAAAAGCTGTTAAAACTTGGAAGTCTATACTAAGGTTTCTGTAACCTAGATCTTTGATTGTTAAACCTGTAAGTACGGAATCTAATTGTTGTTCTTACACTGTGAAGAGATTCGTTATACATCACTGCAGAGAAAACCGAATGTTAATGCCCAAGAATATATTTAATAGTAAAAGCTCGCTCAAATAGTGGTAACAGTCATTAGGGTTTCTCATAGTAACTCAAGGCCACAATTTCATTGAGTGAATTAAATCAATTCAGAACACAATTCTTTCTAATTTTGATACAAGGCCACCATAAATTAAGGCTTCATTTGGGAGCTCTCAATCCAAAATTAAGTCTTCAGACACAGGAAATGAAGAGAGTTTCATCACAAGAATGTGTGCAAAAAGTAGTGTTCTGTATATTGTAAGCATAAGATATGTTACTGTGGAGATTAAATTATGTGCCATTGGCCAGCCTAACAACATATAAACATTTACATTATGTCAATTATTATTGGGTTTGTTTATCTATGCGTAAGTTATCACCAACCACCAAGGCTATATCTTTTAGAATGCAGATGCCCATGTCAGCTTTTCTTTGGGTAGTTCTATTCCCAACATTAACCACAAGCCTTTGTTCTCCCAAAACATAACCTAACACTTCATGTTAGTCATTCACCAAATTACGTTTGTCCAAGCTAGAGATACCTATTTTACACAACACTGTATCAACCTGTTCTGAGTTCTCTTTAACTTGCCTTACACTGGGCTGGTAAATCCCAACCTTTTCACTACCAAGGACCCTTTTTATTTAAATGAGTTTTCCCACGGATCCCTTTTAATATGCTTATCCTTATGTGTGTGTGTGAGTATATATATATATATAGTTATATTTCGGAATGGTCATATTGCCAGTTTAGCCAATATATATATATATATTCATCAATATAAGGGTAGCAAAAAATTCAATATAATTTTTTTTCGCCACCAGCGGTCCAGTGAGAAAGAGAAAATACTTACAGACTAGTTTACAGACCTCCTGTACTACATTTGCGGACCACCAGTGGTCTGCGGACCCCAGGATGGGAACCACTGCATTAGACTATTCACACATGGAACAGTAAACCTAACCAAATTATGAGACTAATATTAACAAGGATACTCTGTCAGGCCCTAATTGATAACTTCACAATGTAACCATATCGGCAACTATAAACCATTATTGTTATTATTATGTATTTTGTCCGTCGCTATGTTCTGAGTTCAAACTTTGTTGAGGTTGTCTTTGCCTTTCATACTTTCGAGGTTGATAAATTAAGCACCAGTGAAATACAGGGGTCAATGTAAACAACTAGTCATCCCCCTCAAAATTTCAGGCCTTGTACCTTTAGTAGAAAGGATTATTATTATTAGTAGTAATATTAGTATTATTTGGGTGGCGAGCTGGCTGAATTGTTAGTATGCTGGGCAAAATGCTTAGTGGTATGTCGTCTGCCGCTACGTTCTGAGTTCAAATTCCGTTGAGGTCGACTTTGCCTTTCGGGGTCGATTAAATAAGTACCAGTTATGCACTGGGGTCGATATAATCGACTTAATCCGTTTATCTGTCCTTGTTTGTCCTCTCTGTGTTTAGTCCCTTGTGGGTAGTAAAGAAATAGGTATTTCGTCCGTCTTTACGTTTTGAGTTCAAATTCTGCCAGAGCAGACTTTACCTTTCATCCTTTCAGGATCGATAAAATAAGTACCAGTTGAACACTGGGGTCGATACAAGCGACCCATCCCCGCCCCCCAAAATTGCTGCCCTTGTGGAAAAAATTTGCAACCATTATTATTATCATCATCATCTCGGTGGGAAGCTTGTAGGATCGTTACCACACCGAGTAGAATGCTTAGCAGCATATTGTCTGTTTTTATGATAAATTAAGTACCAGTTGAGCACTGGGTCGATGCAATCGAGTAAGCCATCCCTTAAAATTGCTGGCCTTGTGCCAGAATAAGGAAGAACTATTAATAATAATAATATCATCTTACATCACAACCATCTCAAAGCATATTTTATGTGACCTACTTCCACATCTGGCTGTCACCCAGCAATGAAATTCATCAGAACCCTCACTATGAGAAAATCAAAGTACATTTTGAAAGGGCAAAGGTGAACCTTTTGCTAATATAAATAAGAAATATTATTTATATGTGCAAGCATGCACATATACATAATGATATTTGTGTGAGTTAAATGAAGGTACACCTTTAAGATCGATACTATTCCTTCCAGAGATTTGGAAACAATCAGAATTTGGCATTGAACAGAGTGTCTATAGCTAATTAGGTAGAGTGAGAAGGGAAAAGGGGTGTCGTAAAAAAAAAATTGAAATGGACAGACATAGAAAAAACATAACTGTGTGGGCAGCAGACAGAAATGCAGGCGCGATCTAACAATAAATAAATTAAGAAAATAAAAAAAAAAATCCAGTAAAGCAAGAAAAAATAAATAAAAAAAAAGAAGGGTAGTTTGTCTAGAACTAACATAAGTTATGTGTGACTTAATGAATAATTTATTACAGTTCTCCCACCATTCCACCTTGAACTAGTACAGAACCAAAATAAGTAATAAAAAAAAAAGCCCTTTTAACAAAACAAACATATTCACATATTTTTCTCTTCTTCTTTTAGTCCATTCACAAGTTACCATGTCCATTTTCCTAGTCAGGTTTTACTGCTCATTCACTCATTCATTAACCTACCCATCTTTCTCTGCCCTTGGCACTTACCCAGCTTAATTCTCTTATTTCCTCCTCACAGCAATTTACTATAAACGTCTAAAAAACAAAATAAACACCCACCAAAACCAATGTGTAGTTTTTACTCCTGTTGTACATCCTAACATATTACCTACATATTATATCTGACTCCCTTGTCTAGCCATACTATTTCCTTACTCCAATTAACAAGAAAATCTAAAATAATATAAAATAATCAATAGTTTATTCATTCCCCCCCCCCGTCACACATACAAGCTGTTACCTATTTTCCTCTTATTCTAATTCACTTTTTTTTTCTATTTCCACCTCGTATCTGTAAATTTAACACACATCAAACAGGAGACTTGTGTGATCTCCACTTTTTACAACCACTGTATTATTATTATTACGGGATGCATATTTGAACGTGTAACAAAGCTAAAACAAAACGTGTGCGCTTTAACAAGGTTTACTCGGTACACATTCCATCAAAATCGTTTCTCCGTTGATTGATTCAGCTTGACAAATGTCCAGGAAAAGTTTCTTTGTTATTTTTTTCTATTTTATCTTTAAATTCATACTAAACTTGCAAAGCATAACTACGTATCAAAAGCGAGGAGTTGTTCCACAGATTGTATCATGGGTGTGGTGCAATCTACTGAGCATATAGCAGAGCAGTACGGTACTGGGTAACGATATTAATGTAGCTCATAGTAATTTGGTAACGTTTGCTATAATATAGGCGCAGGAGTGGCTCTGTGGTAAGTAGCTTGCTTACCAACCACATGGTTCCGGGTTCAGTCCAATTGCGCGGCACCTTAGGCAGGTGTCTTCTACTATAGCCTCGGGCCGACCAAAGCCTTGTGAGTAGATTTGGTAGAAGGAAACTGAAAAGAAGCCCGTCGTATATATGCATATATATATATATATATATATATATATATATATATATATATATATGCGTGTGTGTGTGTTTGTCCCCCTAGCATTGCTTGACAACCGATGCTGGTGTGTTTATGACCCCGTTACTTAGCAGTTCGGCAAAAGAGACCGATAGAATAAGTACTGGGCTTACAAAAAGAATAAGTCCCGGGGTCGAGTTGCTCGACTAAAGGCGGTGCTCCAGCATGGCCGCAGTCAAATGACTGAAACAAGTAAAAGAGTAATAGTAAAAGGATTTTGCCTTGCCTTTGCTTTCTTTATTTTGCATGTTACAATGTTGAAAGGGAGATCAATAATTTGCGGTATTCCAGCTATGGTGTATGTTGTTCGGAATGTACGGTGTGGTGCTTTGTGTTTTAGTTCACGTATTGCCGCATTGGTGGTGTAAACTACACTGATGAATAAATAAATACGCAGGAGTGGCTGTGTGGTAAGTAGCTTGCTAACCAACCACATGGTTCCGGGTTCAGTCCCACTGCGTGGCATCTTCAGCAAGTGTCTTCTACTATAGCCTCGGGCCGACCAATGCTTTGTGAGTGGATTTGGTAGACGGAAACTGAAAGAAGCCTGTCGTATATATGTATATATATGTGTGTGTGTGTGTGTGTGTGTGTGTTTGTCCCCCTAGCATTGCTTGACAACCGATGCTGGTGTGTTTACGGCCCCGTCACTTAGCGGTTCGGCAAAAAGAGACCGATAGAATAAGTACTGGGCTTACAAAGAATAAGTCCTGGGGTCGATTTGCTCGACTAAAGGCGGTGTGCTCCAGCATGGCCGCAGTCAAATGACTGAAACAAGTAAGAGAGAGAGAGAGTATAACATATAATAGGACTGTCAAAAGTGGTGTAGTGATTAGCAGCAGTAAACTTGATACTTGTACAGTAACGAGTTTCCTGGTTCAAATCTTCCATATGTTGAACTCAAAACTCCCATCTGTTGAATGTATAACATGTACAAAAAACAAACAAGCAAAAGAAAAAAAAGAAAATAAAACAAAGCAAATAGAAAGGATTAGTCTTCTAGTGCCAAACTGCGAAATTGACTAAATAATATATGACTCACTATTTTGACTTTAAACTACATATGTCAGAACATTTTCTCAGTAACAAATACAACTACAATATATTTTTAGGAAGTGAAAATGGTAAATTGCGTTATTCAGGTATTTCTTGGTTTATTAAAAATCCAAGAGAATTAAGATACTTTACCAATATTGATTTGAAACTGAATAATAAATTCATCAAAGCAGTACCTTATATCATATTGTATGATACTTAGCATTTTGTAACAATAATAAATTATATGATGTGATATCCCAGTGTTAATGACCTGTTACTTTACCTGTATTTTATATATATTTCTTTACTACCCACAAGGGGCTAAACACAGAGAGGACAAACAAGGACAGACAAATGGATTAAGTCGACTACATCGACCCCAGTGCGTAACTGGTACTTAATTTATTGACCCCGAGAGGATGAAAGGCAAAGTCGACCTCGGTGGAATTTGAACCCAGAACGTAACAGCAGACGAAATACGGCTACGCATTTCGCCCGGCGCGTCCTTTACCTGTTCCGCCAGCTCGCCACCGTCCTTTACCTGTATTTTATATAGGTTTTGTACAAATGTGCATGAAGAATCTTCTATCTACCTGACAAGTAGGTGTATTTTTCACCATCCAAGAAGAACCTTAATCATATTCTATTATAGTAGCAGAAAATGAACCTTACTGAAAAAACAAGAAGTTACAAAATTTCTTTTCAGCGTTGTCATTTTTGTTGCTGTGTAACCAACTTCAAGTCACACCTGATCCAGCAAACCTTTCGCAAGTAAGTAGTTGGCTGAATAATGAAATGTGACACATGACTGCATCTTTCCACTTATACAATTACACCTCCGGTCATCTGAGAATCCAACACTACAGAATCCAACATGCAGTGATAAATCATGTGGGGTGCACTGAGACAGTTTAGATATGATGCATTCTCTGCAATACCCTATCAATTATGTTTGTTCACAAATCCTTGCGATGACCACAGTAGATGGCGGAGATGAATTCAGTCAGAGCACAAAAGTTGCAGTTCTCTACACTTAATCTTAGTAGCATGCACTCCGGGACAGTGTTCAAGTCAGTAAAGTTCTTGATTATAGCAGCTATTTCTAAGTTTTTTTTTTTTTTGTATTAAGTAGGGAGAGGTAGTGCTTTTAGGATGTTGTAGTAGTGCTCTGGGGTGTTGTATATGTGTCTAAGTGTTTAGAGGTGTTTTTTTCCTCTGGTTGCCGAGACTGAGGAGGTTGGAGCTAGCTGTAACAACAAGTTGTGCCCCTGGAATATCCCAGTTGGTCTTCCATTTCTAATATTCCTTATTTTGCTGTGTAGCTGCTCTACTCTGCATACCACCTGTTATGTTCTTCCTAGTTTATTGAAGTTTGCTGTAGAGAAATTAATGGTACACTCAATGATAGATCTATTGTATTGTTTGTATACCAATGCTGTTATTTATTCCTACTGGTCAAATGTTGTATTTATTTGCTCTAAGTATGTTAAAGCATTGTTTTAATTGCTTTAGTGTCTCTTACACTCTTTACAAATGTTGTTTGAAACTCGTATAAATTTTGTCTCATATATTTTGTGTATAGAATGCAGATGTTGTTAGTGTACCTATAAGCCTATCTCTTAGTAAATACTTCTGTCTATATCTTAGGAAATACTTAGTAAATACACACCTCACCACAAAATCAACAAATGCTATCCTTACAGGAAATGGAGTGATACTTTTTTTGTTGAATAAAATTATCTTCAGCCATTTAAATCCGCCGATGCTTACAATAAACACAATCTCATGTTGATGACTATCAGCCACTGATAACTTTATCATACCACCAACATCACCATCACATTTATATAGCTTATTTCAAATAGTGCCAACATAGATTTGTTGAGTTAGTGAAAATTTATTCTTTTATCTATTAGCTTTTTTTTTTTTGTTATCGAGGCTAATTTTCCCACTCCCTTCTCACTTTCTGCCCACTGACCTAAACATGTAGCTTTGGATCTGCCACCTGGGATCTTTTCGGTTTGAACAGCAGTTTTTAACATAATTTCTAGGTAACTAAAAGATTTTAAACTTCGTATACTGGTTGAATGTGTTTATAAAACATCTTTTTCTCTTGGCTTTATTGAGAAAATTCTATAGTTTGTAAGATATTTGTTGTTTTTTTTGCTTCAATTTCCGCAATTTCAACCAATCAGTGACGTCTATTGAGGTAAAAAGCATTCTGTGCCGTATGAATATGTCCCTCGTTTAAGAAACAGGTTGGGTTTATTTACATTTGTGAAGAAAAAAGATAACCTTCCCCCCATCCCTAACCCTAAAACAGATTGAAATGCAATAGATCGATACTAGGGTCATAATTATGGGTGACAATTTCATATGACACCGCTTGAAGAAAACTGCTGTTCAAACCGAAAAGATCCACCACCTGTTCTCTAACATATTTTTCCTGGAATCATCAGCAAAAACAACTGAGCTGGATATATTGCAGGATTCCCAGACAACAGGAGAACCTGTACAATTTCCAAGTGGTACCTAAGAGATAGGAAAAGGCCTGCTTGACAATGGGAAGATAATTTAGTGAAACAATATGGGTCATGACAAAAATTAAGGGACAACCAAGAAAGAATTGAAAGCACATTGTGACCAGTGGTGTATAACAACATCTGACAGTCTGGCTGATATGCGTATGTGAGCATATATATATATATATACACACATATATAACTGCATATTGATATCAAATACATATAAAACATGTTTATGTATGAGTGTATTTTGGCAGTTTCTAAGGTAAGAAAATGAATATAAGTACTTGCCAATGTTGTAATGAAAGAGAGAGAAAGAGAGAGAGACTAAAAAAAATTACCATGGTGATGAGAAAAATTCTCACCGTAGCCCAAAATTGATAGTAAAAGAAACAAAAACTGTCACTGCATAGTACTACATAGTATTATAATTACTATTACCACTGTCATCAGCATCTATGTGAGAATAATTCTCAATACCACCACTGTCTTTTATACTGTCTTTTAGCTTTAACCGGTTTCAGTCATTGGACTGCAGCCATGCTGGGGAACAACCTAGAAGAATTTTAGCTTGATTGACCCCTCCCCAGTACCTATGTTTATGTCTGGTATCTATTTTATCTATCAGCATCTTTTGCTGAACCATTTGTCTATGGGGATGTAAACAAACCAGCACTGGTTATCAAGCTGTATTTGGTAGGGGGACAAACACACACACATATATCATGGGCTTCCACACAGTTTCCACCTTCATATTTACTCACAAGGTCTAATAGTTGGTCTGAACATAATACCTCATGATTACAAAACAAGCTTCTTTCCCTACACAGCTAAGCCTGTGCCTATGAGAAGAAGAAAAAATGGTTTAAAAGCTTAAGACTAATTGTAACTTAATATAGGTTGCATATCTCTCTTTTATTCTTTTACTTGTTTCAGTCATTTGGCTGCGGCCATGCTGGAGCACCGCCTTTAATCGAGCAACTCGACCCCGGGACTTATTCTTTTGTAAGCCCAGTACTTATTCTATCGGTCTCTTTAGCCAAACCGTTAAGTAACGGGGACATAAACACACAACATCGGTTGTCAAGCAATGCTAGGGGGACAAATACAGACACACAAACACATATATACAAATACTTATATACGATGGGCTTCTTTCAGTTTCCGTTTACCAAATCCACTCACAAGGCTTTGGTCAGCCTGAGGCTATAGCAGAAGACACTTGCCCAAGGTGCCATGCAGTGGGACTGAACCCGGAACCATGTGGTTGGTAGACAAGCTACTTACCACACAGCCACTCCTTCTGCGCCTATGAATTTTAAAAATAAAAGATTTGTTATTTTTCTTAGTTCATATGCAACCTTACAGGTTCTGTTATACCTGCAATTTGCCCCTGGTTTTAAAAAGTTTGCCACTGATTTGTAGTCTTGTATTCATGTAAAATATTATTCATATTGGTGTAGCAATTGGTCAGAGTTAAACTTACTATTATTCAATAAGCAAAGGGCAGTGAGCTGGCAGAATTGTTAGCATGCCGGGCAAAATGCTTAGCGGTATTTCGTCTGCCGTTACGTACTGAGTTCAAGTTCTGTTGAGGCTGACTTTGCTTTTCATCCTTTCGGGGTCGATTAAATAAGTATCAGTTACGCACTGGGGTCAATGTAATAGACTTAATCCCTTTGTCTGTCCTTGTTTGTCCCCTCTATGTTTAGCCCCCTAAAGAAATATATTATTCAATAAGCAATGTTCTTTTGATAACCTGTTTGCTCATGTCAAGGGAAAAACATTATAGTGAAAACTTTAAATTATTTAATTCATCAGAAGTATTGATGTTTCAACCTCATATCAGTTCCCTTTGAATTTGAAGCAACATGGCTATATAAAGGTTCATTTTCATCATCATCATCATTATTATTATTATTATCAGTGAGTGAGAAGAAACTAATAGTATCTCTGTTATTAATTTCTGATCCAGCATTTAAAGCCAGAAATCTGTTATCATTATATAATTCTAATTTAAGGAGTGAGTCAATAGAACCATTATTATGCTTGGTGGCATTTCTTGTGGCTTTTTACATTCTGAATTCAAATGCTGCCAGGGTCTACTTTGCCCTTTTGTCCTTTCAAAGTTGATAAAATTAGTACCAGTTTAGCACTGGGGGTTGTTGATATAATTGACTTTCCCCTCCTCTCTCTTCAAAATTGCTGTTCTTGTGCGAAGATTAGAAGCATGTTCTGAATTGATTCAATTAACTCAGGAAATTTATGGCCTTGAGTTACTAAAGTAATCCTTCTGACTATGACTACTATTGTCTTTCATGCTTTTGAGGTTGACAAAATATGAACCAGTCAAGTGTGAAGGTTGATTAAACCAACTACATCCCTTTGATATAAATCTTGTGTCTAAATTAGTAACCAATAATAGGTCTTAATTTTAAAGCCTAGTGGAATTATTTTACTAACTGCAACTGCCAATAATGTACTAAAAGTTGAATTAATTATAAATCCCCTCTATTAGTATGTAGCCCTGTGACAAAGTTAGCAATCACTACCATCATTATCATCATTATTATCATTATTATTATTATTACTAATTATTATTATTATTATTATTATTATTATTATTATTATTAAGAAGGTGGAAGGCTGGCAGATCCATTAGCATGCCAGGCGAAATTTGCTTAGCAGTATTTCATCTGCCACTATGTTCTGAGTTCAAATTCTGCTGAGATCAACTTTGCCTTTCATCCTTTCGGGGTTGATAAATTAAGTACCAGTTGAGTACTGGGGTTGATACGAACGACTGTCCCCACCCAACAAAATCCAGCCCTTGTGCCTATACCAGAAAGGATTATTATTATTATTATTAAGGCAGTGAGCTAGCAGAATTGTTACCACATTGAAGAAAATGCTTAGCAGTGCTTATTCCATCTTTATTTTCCAAGATCAAATTCCGCCAAGGTTAAGTTTGCCTTTTATCCTTTTAGAATTGATGAAATAAGCCAAGCACTAGGGCCAATGTAATCAACTAGCACCACTCCCCACCAAAATTTTGGACCGAAAATTAAGTGCAAGTTGTATACAAGGGTCAAACTAATTGACTGGCCTCAAAATTTCGGGCTTAGAGCCTAAAGTAGAAAAGATTATTATTATTGCCTAGAGTAGAAAAGATTATTATTATTATTGTTACTGTTCTGAGTTAAAATTCTGCTGAGGTTGACTTTGCCTTTCATCCTTTCAAGGTTGAGGAAATAAGTACCAGTTATACACTGGGATCAATGTCAACTAGCATCCCTCCCCACCAAAATTTTGGACCTTGTGCCTAAAGTGGAAAGGATTACTATTAAAATTGTTATTATTGCTGTTGTGTGTTGGATGCCAGAGTTGGTAAGGTATTGGACAAAATGCCTCAACATTCATTCATGAATCTTTGATTCCAAATCAGTCCAGAATTGACTTTACTTTCCATCTCTCAAGGGTTAATGAAAAAGCCATAATACACTTAGTATTAAGTTAACTGATTCAGTAAATTTGTGGCCGTGTGTCCACACACACAAAAAGAATTTACTTAGAGTAATTATTATGATCAGTAATAATAATACAACCGATATAACAGCCAAGATAACAGAAATGGCACAGAAGGAATGAAACTAGTCAAATGTAACCACATTATTGAGCTGAGAAAGGCTTTGTCAACAGTATGCACCAAAACAAGAACAAAGTCTATACAATAATATGAGATATTACAAGTACAAAATCTATGCACTGAGATATCTATTAGGTACAAGGTCTGCATAAAAATATGGTGGTAGTTAAAGCATAAGGTCCACACAATATGATTTCTGATGTAAGTGCCAGGTCTACCCAGAGCTATTCTATCTATAGACACAAAGTCTATTTAACACTCATAACTCATGATGGGTTTAATCGCAATGATGACGGTCTCTGTAAGCATAGAATCTATTCAACAATCCTGGGGTCTATCTATGTCTTGTGACATTATGGATCTGCATGTCAGGGCAAGCTGTTTTATAGAAGACTAACAGTTGTCCTTGCATGCATGTCACTATCCTATCACAACACCAATATTCTTTTCTACTCTAGGAACAAGGCCCGAAATTTTTGGGGAGGGGGCCAATCGATTAGATCAACCCCAGTACTCAACTGGTACTTAATTTATTTACATTATTTACCTTTGACGGATATTTGTCCTCATCTTGTTTGTTGTGAACACAGCGTTTTGGCTGATATACCCTCCAGCCTTCAGCAGGTGCCTTGGGGAAATTTTGAACCTGGGTTCTCATTCCTAAGGTATTTTTCAATATTATTATTATTATTATTCCGGTCACTGCCTGGAATCGAACTCAGAATCTTGGGGTTAGTAGTTCACACTCTTAACCACAACAAACAAGATGAAGACAAATATTCGTCAAATGTAAATAATGTGCATAATTACTCATCTCTCGTTGACCTCAGCAAAAATTGTACTCAGAACGTAAAGACAGATGAAATGCCGCTAAGCATTTCGCCCGGCATGCTAATGTTTCTGCCAGCTCAGCACAACACCAACATTGTTTAAAAGAAGAGCAAGTCTAATACAGTATGGAACATGGTGACATGAAAATGTAAAGACTAGAACAGAGAACACAAGGTGTCCCATTCGCAAATCCACTGTCCTGGGTTGCCACTTTATCATAACAGGACCAAATATGAAAACAGACTTTTGTAGGAGTTGAAACAAACATCACAAGCCATTCTATTCAATACTCTAATGACACTGTCAATTTGTAATCAACAATACTGTGTCTAATAAAGGCACAAAGGTCTTCTCAATGCTAGTGTAATATAAGCACAAGATTTCAACACAACCGTATCTCATAAGCACAGGGCCTTAATGCTTCTGTAGTTTAGGTACAATGTCTTCTCAACGATAGTCTGTAATATAGGTACAAAAAAATATCTATTTTCAGAACATACCCAATCAATTATTGCCTATAGGTACAAGGTGACTATAGGTGCAAAGTCTACCAAATATTAAGTCCATAGACACAAAAATCTACAAAATAGTGACTGTATGCACACGGTCTACTCATTATTATGATTAAGATAAAATAAGATGTTTGAAGAAGCAAAGATTAATATTCTATAAAACATATTATGACAGAATTATAATTCAGAGAAAATATATTTTGATAGAAAGAGTATTAGAGGAAATATAATTTAGCAGAGAGTGTGCTTTTTTTTTTTAATACAGAGGAACCTAGATATTTTAATTGAGGGCAACCATACCACAGAACCAAATTTAAACGGGATAATATGAGTGCAGAGACACACTCACAAACAAATGCACTAAAATATATTATCATACATATACACATATATACATAAATACATACACACACGTCTGCAAATCACTCCACCATGGACCTAACCATTATACTCTTATGAAACATTAGACAAAATAAGAATCTTTAATCTAGCAGTGATAAAGTGGTAGAAATAATCACTTGGAGTCAAAAAGAGAACCATCCGAGCGTGCAATTAAACTGACAGACACACCATCACACAAATATTTCATTTCTCACTCTTGTTCTCTCATTCTTTTCTATAACATATACAGAATAGAACATATCAGAACACAGAAACTCACTCATATACGTGTACACACACACACAATAACACATACATTTTCATACACTAAACAAAAATGAAAGAGAGAAATAGACAGATGGAGAGAGAAATAGAGAGCGTGTATGTATGATGAAGGGGAAGATTGAGGAGAAGGGGAGAGAGAGGTGGGGGTGTGTATGCAAGTGAGAAAAGAGAGAACATTTAAAAGAAGGATGCAATGTTTGAGGAAAGTGCTAGAGAAATATTTGACTGGAAAGAATCTGAGAAGAGAAGGAGGAAGTAGAAGGAAGAAAGAATTCTTTTGTCAATTATCATGTAAAATCCTCAAGAATCTTATTGCAAGAATAACAAAAACAACAATAATTCCATCACCAACATAAGAAAAATCAAAAAGGGAACTAAAAAAAAAAAAATTAATTAAAAAAATCTAAATGTAAAATAATTGAAAATAAGGTTTTGAAAACTTACAGAGGATATTTTATTTAATTTTTCAAAACATTTAGAGAATATAATTTTCATGTCGTAAATTACATATTTTAGTTTCTATTTAACAGTATAAACGATCTCTTGTTATCAATTTAGTTGTATGAATCATGTGTATATTTTTTGCTGTTTTACTCATCTATTTAGGGTTTAAATGATGTAGTTCAGAGGTGTAATTGGGACTGTTAGAAATCAATTTCTAGGTGTAATTCCGCAGCCAAATCTGGAGCAATTTGACTCCTGTAGCTTGTACTATTTCAGAAGTTTACAACATAATTTCTCTTTACCTAAAAAGCTTCAAATATCAGACCAGTAGTTGCTGTTAACCTTGGCAAAATTTGAACTCAGATCAGAAAGATCCAGAAAAAATATCGCATGGTTTGTGTTTGATGTTTAAACTGTTGTGCCAATCAGGGCTGTGGAGTTGGAAACGATTAAGGGGTAGCTGGAGTCAGAGTCGGTAAAATTATACCGACTCCGACTCACAATACATTTATTCTTTAATATAAACCAGTTATAACACATAGGCCTACTCAGAGTACAAGTGTATGCATATGCTTTATGAGGTATGTAGACCACAATCCCTTAATTACATAAAGAGTTGGAGGTACCAATATTAGAGGAGTTGGAGTCAAAGTTTGTTGTTTCGACTCCACAGCCCTGGTGCTAATCCACAACCCTAATAACAGCTTTGAATTTTTCCATAAGGTCAGCAATTTTGAAAGGATGGCTTAGTCAATTTCATTGCTCCTAGTTCTCACCTAGATCCCAAGAGGTTGAAAGGAAAATACAACTTTGGCAGAATATGAACTCATCATCATTGTTTAACGTCTGCTTTCCATGCTGGCATGGGTTGGATGGTTCGACTGAGGACTGACAAGCCAGTAGGTTGCACCAGGCTCCAATCTAATTTGGCAAGGTTTCTACAGCTGGATGCCCTTCCTAATGCCAACCACTCTGAGAGTGTAGTGGGTGCCAGCAGCCCAGAAGCCAGTCAGGTGGCACTGGCATTGACCAAGTTCAGATGGTGCTTTTTACATGCCACTGGCATGGAAGCCAGTCAGGTGGCACTGGGAAAGAACAAAAAGTAATACTGCTAAACAGTTTGTCAAGAGTGCTAAACATTTCTACCAGCTTGCCACCAAAGTCCTTCTTGCTATGAGGACAGGGCCTGAAATTAAAAGTGGGGTCTAGTGAATTATATCAATACTAGTGTTCAACTGGTACTTATTTTATCGACCCTGAAAGGATGAAAAACAAAGTTGACTTGGTGAAATTTGAACACAAAACGTAAGCCAGAAAAAATGTTGCTAAACATTTAGCCCAACACAGTAACAACTCTGCAAAGTCACCGTCTTAATAATAATAATGATAATAATAATAATAAATTATTCTTTTATTAGCCACAAGGGATCACATATAAAAGCATTAAATGACATGCAACACCATAAAAGACAAAATCAGGAGGATATAATGGGTTTTCTGCATGTACACAATATATATAATAACAAATGAAACAAATTAAAACTCCCAATAGGGGAGGTGTTTTAAGGTCCTTGTGGAAAAATCCACAAAAGCCACGGGTGCCTGATTAACAGGGCAAGAGCCCTTCTTTTATTTCTCACAGGTGTATGCTCAGAATTAGTCCTTCCACAGGCTGTTCTTCCAATATAATAATAATAATAATAATGATTTCAAATTTTGGCACAAGGCCAGCAAGTTCAGGGAGGGGTAAGTCGATTACATATTTTACCAACCCTGAAAAGATGAAAGGCAAAGTTGACCATGGTGGAATTTGAACTCAGAACGTAAAGACGGATGAAATGCTGCTAAGAATTATGCCTGGCATGCTAACGATTCTGCCAGCTTGCAACCTTAACAGCAACAACAAAGAGCTGCACAGTGGGACTGAACTCAAAGCCACATGGTTACAAAGCAAGCTTCTTAACCACAGTCATGCCTATGTCTATGAAAGAAAATGAATTTTTGCTTTTTCTTTCTTTTATTATATATATATTCTAAACTTATGAAAGAAGCGAATAACAACATCGACAAAATTCCATGGATTATATTTATGTAAAAACCCTGAAGAAAATAAAAGCGAATAAATAAAAAGGAAGGAATGAATAAAAAGAAAAAAGTTGCAGAAGAGATTGATAAAAAAAACAAAAACAACAACAACAACATAACCAAATTCTAAAAATAAATAAAATGTCCTACTTTCTGACAAATCTTTTAGAAATCTCTTCAGAATCCTTTAGAAATTTTTCCGATTCAGATTCTAGTGTAAAATAAGGGACAATTAAGAAGACTCAAGTGTTCTACATATATATATGTGTATGCATGTGTACATATATATATATATATATGTATGTATTGGTATTTTATGGGTTTTTTTCTCTTGTGTTCTTATTACTTTTGGCTAGATGGATATAGAGAACATGTAAGGAATATAAATAATGCTAAGTGTAGTATAAAGAGCAATTAAGGAGTCGGGAAAAACAGAAACTGAGTGTTCTAGAATAGAACACTGAAGCATTAGGAAAGTGTGTATTAAACATCAGCTAGTTAAGATTATGTACACATGCATGCATACACACACACACATATACATAATATATACACACACACACACAAACATGTATATACACACATCATACACATATACATACATAGAAATGCATACACACATATATACACACACCAATACATACAGATATACACATGCATATATGCATTTGTAAGCATATATGTGTATAAATGTGCATTTGCATAAATATATGCCTTATTACTAAGGCATATATTTATGCATATATATTGTATATCCTTACGGATATACAATATATTACTATGGCATATATTTATGCATATATATTGTATATCCTTATGGATATACAATATATATGCAATACACACATACAATATATATATATGCAATACACACATACAATATATATATATGCAATACACACATACAATATATATATATGCAATACACACATACAATATATATATATGCAATACACACATACAATATATATATATGCAATACACACATACAATATATATATATGCAATACACACATACAATATATATATGCAATACACACATACAATATATAATATGCAATACACACATACAATATATATATTGCAATACACACATACAATATATATATATGCAATACACCATACAATATATATATATGCAATACACACATACAATATATATATATGCAATACACACACATACAATATATATATATGCATACACACATACAATATATATATATGCAATACACACATACAATATTTATATGCATACACACATACAATATATATATGCATACACACATACAATATATATATGCATACACACATACAATATATATATGCATATACTAGCACATACGCAGACATACACGTATGCACCGACATATATACACATATACAAGGATTATCAATTTGTCCGTCATTGTTGACGATAACCAAAGACATTGCATGGAATAAGAAGCTGGGGCACAGTGTGTCCAATCAGTGTGATGCGTGCTCAGAAGGCTCTGCTCCAGGCTGGGCACTGGTAAACCGATGGGACTGAAAGTAAGCAAGGAGTTGTCTGAAGACTTGCACAGTTTGTGTTTTCTTTGTACTCTGGCAATCCCGTTCGTTCTGTTTGTAGGAGGTGACACCTTTGTTGGGGCAAATTTACTAGGCAGTGGGGTGTCTTGCAGTCCATGCAGTCAAGCATATATACCCCATCACTCACTGCCAATACATATGTACACTCAAAATCAGAATCGAAATCGCTCAAAAATCAATGGAAATTGTAGTTGTGATACCAGTGCCGGTGGCACATAAAAGAACCATCCGAACGTGGCCATTGCCAGTGCCTCCCCGACTGGCCTCTGTGTCGGTGGCACGTAAACAGCACCAACCGATTGTGGCCGTTGCCAGCCTCGCCTGGCACCGTGCTGGTGGCACGTAAAAAGCACCCACTACACGCACAGAGTGGTTGGCTTTAGGAGGGGCATCCAGTTGTAGAAATACTGCCAGATCAGACTGGGCCTGATGCAGCCTTCTGGCTTCCAGACCCCAGTCGAACCATCCAACCCATGCTAGCATGGAAAGCGGACGTTAAACGATGATGATGATGATGAAAGAGGAAGGGAGAAAGGCTGGAAATTTTGGAAGATAAAGACAGTGGATAAATATACTTTGTACTTCCAGGTGGCATACTTGTCCAACTGGGGGTCACAGAAAAAAAAAAAAAATTGTAAGGACACAAACTACATTTTGTCTTCTTAATGAAGGACATCTCAGAACAGGTGAGGACTGAGAGTATTAAGGGCCCTAGAGCATAACTGTTTAACAGGCCCCTTAGCATTGATGTCAGTAGAGTTAACATGTAGAGTGTGGGTCCCTCAGAGCTCAGGCAGTGCCCGATTTACTGACAACTCAGTTCCCCGCTGGCTGAGAGAGAAAAAATACTACACCCAAGGTATAGGTGTGGCTGTGTGATGAGAAGTTTGCTTCAAAACCACGATTCCAGGTTCAATCCCAAAGATATGAACCGACCAAAGCCTTGTGAGTGAATTTGGAAGGAGAAAACTGAAAGAAGCCCATCATAACTATCTATCAATCTTATCTGTGTGTGTGTTAGTGTTTGACCACAACCATCACCACTTGACAACCTGTGTTGGTTCGCTTATGTTCTCATAACTCACCAGTTTAGTAAAAGCGATTGACAGAGTAAGTACCAGTAAGTAAGAGATAAGGGGGTAGGACAAGACTTACTTTTGCCCCCCCCTTTTTTATTTAATTTTTTTTCTACACAAACACCTATTTTCGGAGAATACGAATCTAAAAAAAAAAAAAAAAAAAAAAAAATCGGCATTTTGAAATTAACCCCTCCCCTTAATTCTTCATTTTAAACTTTTTTCAGAATTTCTTTTTCAAAATATGCAGAAAAATACGGAGATAATGATTCTGAAACAAATTTCCAAAAATATTTCTACTTAGGGTTAAGGGTTGCGGAAAAAAGAGAAAAATGAAGAAATTGGGGGCGGGAGTAGTGGGAGGGGGGGTGACAAAAATGTAAAAATTCCGATTTTTTGCAATTTTCCGGAATTTCCGTACCCGGAAAAGTAGGTTTTTGTCGAAAAAAAAAAAAAAAAAAAAAAAAAAAATGGCGAGAAAATGGGAACGGAAGTCTTTCCATAAGGGGTCAATTTGTTCGACTAAACCATTCAAGAGGGTGCTCCAGCATGGTCGCAGTCCAATGACTGAAACAAGTAAAAGATAAAAGAGCCGTTATTGCGTATGTCTATCTCTGGCACCATCCTCCATTAGGAAAATTGAAATATATTTAAAAAAAAAAATAAAATGTAAAATAAAATTAAAGGAAATTGTCAAAATGCAATCAAGAAGGAAAACAAAATAGGAAGCAGAAACGAGTTTTATGCACAAATTTGATATTTACAATGAAAATAGAGCAAGGTCTTTTCTTACCGTTCCTTTTACACACATTCACACCTGCATTAAGAATAAACACTTATAAGCTCTGTAAAGTCACACACAGACGCACACCTGTTTACATTACTTTTTCACATACACACACATACAATTAACTAAAGAAAAAATACTATCCCACATTATAAAACAGAACATACACACACACACACATACACACATGAGGAGGAGAGCTGGCAGAAACGTTAGCGCGCCGGGCGAAATGCTTTGTGGTATTTCGTCCGCCGATGCGTTCTGAGTTCAAATTCCGCCGAGGTCGACTTTGCCTTTCATCCTTTCGGGGCCGATAAATAAAGTACCAGTTACGCTCTGGGGTCGATGTACTCGATTTAATCCATTCGTCTGTCCTTGTTTGTCCCCTCTATGTTTAGCCCCTTGTGGGTAATAAAGAAATAAGAACACACACACACACACACAAGTGCACCCGCATACACATATACGTTTCTGAAGTAGTAACACAGACACATACTTGAATACACACAACAGATACATACGCTTATGCTACAAGCCATGGCACATTGTCGAGTTCCACAAGTCCAAACGAAAAGGATCTTTTCGGTTTGACCGGCAGTTTTTTTTTAATAATTTCCACTTTTAAACTTCGTATACTGGTAGAATGTGTTTATAAAACATCTTTTTGTCTTGGCTTTATTGAGAAAATTCTAAAGTTTGTAAGATATTTGTAGTTTTTTTTCTTCAATTTCTGCAATTTCAACCAATCAATGACGTCTATTGAGGTGAAAACATTCTGTGCTGTATGAATACAGATTGGGCTTATTTACATTTGTGAAGAAAAAAAGATACTCTTCCCCCCACCCCTAACCCTAACCCTAAAACAGATTGAAATGCAATAGATCGATACTAGGGTCATAATTATGGGTGACAATTTCATATGAGACTGCTAGAAAAAACTGCCGTTCAAACCGAAAAGATCCAACGAAAAAATAAGATATAAAAAGAAAAAAAAATCGTACCTGGCAACAGAGAAGAGAGAGAGAGAGAGAGAGAGAGAGAGAGAGAGAAAGAGAGAGAGAGAGAAAGAGAGAGTGAGTGAAAGAGAGAGAGTGAGTGAGGGAGAGAAAGAGAGAAAGAGAGAGTGAGTGAGAGAGAGGGGGGTTAAAGTGGAAAGTATCTCGATGGTAAGGAGGGAACAAAACGAACCCTAGAAATATTTTTAAAAAAGGGGAGAAGAATTAACAAATAGACAGACGAAATACACAGACAGACGAAATACACAGACAGACAGATAAATATAGAGAGAATGAAATATTCATATATTATATATACGTAGAGAAAGAGAGAGAGAGAGAGAAAGAGAGAGATATAGTGCGCTACATTAATATACATTTCAATATACAGAGAAACAAATATTTGTTATAAGGACTTGTATGACACAGTGAGTCAGTGACACTGAAAATATTTTGAAATTTAGGTCAAAGCCAATAATTATTAAAAGTTTGCAAGTAGAGTCATCTGTGACGATGGCATGGCAAGATTATTGTTTGAAATGATAACAACTCTAACAACAGTAATAACAATCGCTTAGTTTTGATATATCGTCTGAACAGCAGTAAAACACGATGGTGGAATGTAATAATATCATTTAAACTCGTGAATGTTTATGGAGAAGAAGCATTGTAAACACACATGCACTGGTCGGAGTTCACCTCTCTATCGTTAATTAATTAATTATTGATTGTTTTATCAAAGTCTTTCACCACACAACTGTGTAAAGTTCACATGCAACACACATGTACGTATGTGCAGTTAGAAGCACGCACGCACACATATCGATATACATGGGTTAGCGAACATTGGTTAAATGAGAAAAATATGCGATACATTAAGTGTTTTTTTTTATAATAATTTTTTGTTAATTAAAAGCTGAAGCTTTTTGAATACTTTATCATCAACCCAGGTTTCACGTTGCCGTTAATTCAAGAATTTGAAGTATAAAGCATTGCGACAATGTGAAAGAAAAGGTATTCCCAATAAGGCAAAACATGATTACACAGTAATCAAAAGTTCACTACATAGAAAAAAAAAAGACATTGATTTATTTAGTTATCATACACAAAAAACGTGATATAGTCATAATCTTATATATATATATATGTATATAAATATAGATATATATATATATGAGTGCAGTTTAATGCAGGTAAGTTCCAGGCCCAGCGCTACCGGCACACAAAGGTAAACGACGTGCAGACTGGATACACTGGCCCAGGAAGAATTGCAATCTCTGAGTCAAAATCAGTGCGTGACCTGGGCATTGACATGAGCAATGATGCATCTTTCCAAGTGCATATTACTAATCTGGTGATAAAATGCAGACGGCTAGCTGGATGGATTCTCCGAACTTTCAGAACAAGAGAGAAGGAGACACTGATGGTCCCCTGGAAAACATTCGTCCTCAGCCGCTTGGACTACTGCTCCCAACTGTGGTCACCACACAATATAAAACTAACTGCAGAACTCGAAGCAATTCAGAGAAGCTACACAAAGAAGATCGTCTCAACGGGGGCCCCAGATGAACCTACCTCACGACAGGAGACACAGATACGGGCAGCAGCATCGAACTCGCTTGTTGATCAAGTGCCACGTATCAG
>NC_043004.1:101196778-101211778 GCF_006345805.1 Octopus sinensis | reverse complement strand
AACACAAATGCACACGTGTATATATATATATACACAAATATGAATACATATATACGTACACACATATATACTTACACGTATTTACATATATATATACACATATACACACACACATATATATATACAGACACACACACATACAAAAAAGGAAGGTAGCTACTGCGAATGAAGTCTGCTTGTCGATGTATAACTCTTCTTTTCTGTACATGACTATGTTTTAGGGTACGACAAATCCATAAAGAAATAAACTATTTTCGTCATTTGGTATTTGTAGATTCTTCAATAAACATCGACTGGTGAATTCTTGCAGACACTTCCATTGATGTTTATTGAAGAACTTTCAAATACCAACTGGTTAAAATGGTTTATTTCCCACATAATAGATTTGCCATACCTTTAAAAGACAGTTACATATTAAAAAAGGAAAAATCGGTGGTCATTCAGTAAACACTCAAACTGAAATAAAAACGGCCACCTTCCTTGGTTTTTGAATACATGAATATGTTGATAAAAGTAAACTTTAATGCAGATTTCAGTTAATTCATTTTAAGTTTCCATTGTACTGTTATTATCTGGATGAACCTTAGCACAATAAATTAGAGCTTCGAAAAACAATTACCGTCAAGGGACAATTATTTATGAAAGTATAATTACAGAAAGAAGAAAAACATAATATTACTGTTTTAGGAAAGACATTTGGAATTAAAATGATTATTGAGGTTGCAAAATTCCTACAACAATAAAAGCTTAACTTAATCGAATTTCTGCTCTATTTTTTATATCTATGATTCATCAAAAATGAAGGAAGTGAATTTAAAGTATGTTCTTACTTTAAAACAAAACTAGATTATACCATATTATATTTCGTGGTCTATTTTTACGCTTGGAGAGATGTATAGAAATGTATATTATAACCACAAAATTATAATGAAAAAGAGTCTTTCTTTAATAAAGATAAGCATCAATGAACATGGTTTCATATGAAGGCAATTAAATTATGCATTTATTAATAAGGAGTAAATTTCATAGAATAGTGAGTGATTTGAAATCTTATTTATACAAAAAAAAATCTTTCGTGGGGTTTCTGGCAAAAGTAACATTTATTAGTATAACAATTTAAGGTAAATATCCCGAATTAGTGTTGACTGTAATTTAGCTGCTGCCTGAGAGATACGTTTCATTGCGAAGAGATTATATACCAAGACACTGGCTTTTTAATCTTGTACAATATGAGAATTAAATAGATTCAAAACAGATTTCCTAAAATTATTCAATCAGCTGCAGAGAGAGAGAGAGAGAGAGAGTTCTGAGTACACACAAAATACAAAGAATGGGAAAACGTTAAATGAAGCAATCATTCATGATCAATTTGTTAAATGCAGGTGATCTGCTTCTTTTCTGGTAAACGCAAGACGTCACAGTCTAGATTAGATAACCTGCTTTCGATATTATATCTCAAAAAGAAAGCACTACAACGGCTTCCGATTTGCTTTTTTCAGAGAGACAATTAAAAGAATATCTAAGCGTTCTAGTGGTGCAGGAACAGGGCCGCAAGAACTGTAGCTGCGATACTAGTTTTCCTGCAGAAAGAGATTTACCAATTTTTGTAAAGTGCAAATAGCAGCTTCAGCTGAGAATAGAAATTGTTACCGTTCGGTCGGATATTCAACATTGCTTATATCTCGCAGTTTCCATTTCAGATGTGTAGCGAGTAGGAGGTGAAAACATTTCTTGTAATCAAACAGTTACATACAGTAATGGGCACGAAAATTGTCACTGCTTTCGAACGCTGTGAACCCTTCTTGCCCAGAGAAGATTTAAGACCGATAAAATAAAAATAAAAGCGATGTCGCCACTTACAGTGCTTCAACTGCAGCCTAAAGAGATATTTGATCAGAGTTCTCTTTATCTAGAAATTTAAGACTTAAAAACACATCGGTAATTTTTTTAATAGACAACAAAATCCGAAAGATTTATCTGCTACACAGGAGCTCTCATGCTCGGCCAATCTTCATGTATTAAATATTTGACGTTAGTGGAGGCGCAATGGCCCAGTGGTTAGGGCAGCGGACTCGCGGTCACAGGTTTCGATTCCCAGACCGGGCGTTGTGAGTGTTTATTGAGCGAAGACACCTAAAAGCTCCACGAGGTTCCGGCAGGGATGGTGGTGATCCCTGCTGTACTCTTTCACCACAACTTTCTCTCACTCTTACTTCCTGTTTCTGTTGTACCTGTATTTCAAAGGGCCGGCCTTGTCACTCTCTGTGTCACGCTGAATATCCCCGAGAACTACGTTAAGGGTACACGTGTCTGTGGAGTGCTCAGCCACTTACACGTTAATTTCACGAGCAGGCTGTTCCGTTGATTCGAATCAACCGGAACCCTCGTCGTCGTAACCGACGGAGTGCTTCCATTTGACGTTAATATTCATCCTGTAGACTCCTCCAGCATAAATCCGCCCTCGGAGTCTTCGATAGTTTCCGATCACTTTGGAAAACCGGTGCAGCAATTCTGATCAATGTTACTCCATCTTTATAATCGCGCTTTATAATGTTCACGATTGTGTTATTACAGATAGGCTCTTGTAGAATTATCCGGGTATAGAAAAATATTTCTTTATTCTGCGAGCTTTCTACACTTGTTTATTGTCGCATCGAGTACAATAAACATTTTACAAAACGTATGAATGCTCAGGTATTCTGAAAGGGTGCTTTGAGAAAAGTAATACAAACATCTGACCTAACCTACTTCGTCGTCAAATAACGAGAAAAAATGAAAGACGGGGGTGAAGTGAGTGAATGAGTCGAGCGCACATACATATACATGCATTCAGATAGAGAGAAACTGTGGCCTTTAATGAATGTATTTGGAGAACACGAGTTTTGAACAACCGATAATAAGAGGGAAAAGAACGGGAGAGAGAAATAGGACTAAGGGAACAAAATAAGGGATAGTGAGGGAGGTCATAATGAGGTTTTTTTTTTTAGTAATAGTGGGCGTGGTGTTACTGGAGAATACTTGAGGTGGCGTTAAAGGGAGGGGTTGAGGTGTATGTTGTTGACGATGTAATCAGTGGTCAATTAGATTGGTGATTATTAATTCTTGACCAAAGGTCAAATGTTTGAAGCAAGAGGTTAGTGATGTCAACTTTGATCTTGAGAGCTTAGAGGTTGTTGTTGTTGGTGGTGGTGGTGGGATCGAAAGAGTCGAAACAACTAGGCAGTAGTCACTGGAGCTTAACATCGTTTGAGATGTTGGACGGACGGACGGACAGACAAGTCAAGTTGATGGGTAGTTGGACAGATGAAAGGTAGGAGAAACGAAACAGTGGGATAGAAAGAGAGAGAGAGAGAAACAGAGACAGAAAGACAAAGATAAACGGAGAGATATAGAGAGGGGAAAGACAGATACAAAAATACCGAGAGAGAGAGAAAAGGATCTAGTGTAAAAGAGAGACATTGACAGAACAACCCCCGCTACATCTAGCCTGCTAGGATCTGAAGGATATGGCTAAGTGTTAAATTATTGGCTCTATTACGTTAGTCTAGATCCTTCACCACCCCTCTTGTCTCTCTGTATTTGTATACACATCTCATAACGAGGCGGCTATAAAAGATGAGAGAGAGAGAGACAGACAGACAGAGAAGGAGAGGTGAAATAGGCTCAGAGATGTAGATAATGGTGATTGTAAAAGGAAATGTGTGAAACTTCCCCCCAAAACACATACATATATCTTCAAGGGTTAAAATGTATGAATACAAGATGGAGGAGTGAGAGAAGTGTGTGTGTGTGTGTGAAATTAGAGACGCATAGAGCATATGTATGTGTGAGAGAGATGTTGAAAAGTGTGTGAATGATAAGAGATATGTTGAAAATTGTGTCTGAAATTCGCGTATGTGTGTGTGTGTGTGTGTGTGTGTATACGCGCGCGTGCGAGGAATGTGTGTGTGAAAGAGAAATATGTTAATAGGTTCAGTTGCGTGTCGGCTACAAAAAAAAAATATATACTCTTTTACTTGTTTCAGTCATTTGACTGCGGCCATGCTGGAGCACCGCCTTTAGTCGCGCAAATCGACCCCGGGACTTATTCTTTTTGTAAGCCCAGTACTTATTCTGTCGGTCTCTTTTTGCCGAACCGCTAAGTGACGGGGACGTAAACACACCAGCATCGGTTGTCAAGCAATGCTAGGGAGACAAACACAGACACACAAACACACATACATTCATATATATATATATATATATATATACACATATATACGACAGGCTTCTTTCAGTTTCCGTCTACCAAATCCACTCACAAGGCATAACAGAAGACACGGGGCTATAACAGAAGACACTTGCCCAAGATGTCACGCAGTGGGACTGAACCCAGAACCATGTTGTTGGATAGCAAGCTACTTACCACACAGCCACTCCTGCGCATATATATATATATATATATATATATATATAAATTTTAAAAAGGGGGGAGAAAAAATGAGGGACATGAACCCTTTCAAAACAGAATTCAACGGCACAGTTTCAATTCTTAACACTGTATCTGTGCCTGATTATTCACTACAGCAGTAGGGTAAATATTAATACATAGGGTTTCATCTAATGCGTTTCGTCCTACTTAAGATTCGATCGATATAACCCACAGTCTTCAGGTTGTTGACTTGACCAAATGTAAGAAAGGAGACGGAATGTGAATAGAAGAATATAAATGAAACCCTGAACATATTTTACCTCGTCCCACTGGGATCGATGTGTTCAAAATCTAGCGATATTTATTATGCATTCCACCGGAATCGATAACTACTAGTAATATACTTGGCTGATTAAAACAGTTAACACTTTCTCACTCGCAGAATCTTCTTCCTATTATTACATTATCTTTTATCTTTCAACATGAGTCATTAGACTTGCGGCCATGCTGGAGCACCACCTTGAATAAGTCCTAGGGTCGATTGAACAAATCGACCTTAAGATTTTTTTCTTTTTGAAGCAAAGTACTTAATTTGCCGTGCCGCTAAGTTACAGGGACGTAAACACCCCAAAACCAGTTGTCAAGGGGTGGGTGGGAAGAAACTGAGACACACATATATACATACATATATGATGGGCTTCTTTCAGTTTCCGTCTACCAAATCCACTCACAAGATTTTGGTCGGCCTGAGGCTATAGTAGAAGACACTTGTCCAAGGTGCCATGCAGTGGGACTGAACCCGGAACCTTGTGATTTAGAAGTAAACTTCTTACCAGACAGCCACATCTTTTAACTGGTTTAATTCATTAGACTGCAGCCAAGCTAGGGCGTCGTCTAAAAAGGTTTAGACAATTCAACCCCAGAATTTATTTTTTAAGAATGGTACATTCTATCGATTTCTTTTGCTGAACCGCTAAGTTAGTGACGTAAACAAACCAGCAAGCGGTGGTGTGGGACAAAAACACAAGCACACAAGCACACGGCGGGCTTCCACATAGTTTCCTTCTTCCAAATTCATTAATTGGCCCAGGGCTATAGTAGAAGACTTGTCAAAAGTGCCGCGCAGTGGAACTGAACCCGAAACCAAGTGATTGTAAGGCGAGTTTAACCTCACGGCAATGCCTACGTCTATATCAGAAAATATCTTGTATTTTTTTTTTTTGCACCCATGAGGTAAAAGAAAGCGAAGGCTGCAGACATGCATTAGAAAACTTCATTCGTTTAACAATGTAGTTCTTTTTATCGGATGTGAAAGAATTTAAAAGACAGGATAGAATTCACCGAGGCTTGGATTCTGTAAATAAAAGAATATAAAGATCGCACAAGTCCAGAAATTTTGGGGGAAGGGGGCCAATCGATTAGATCGACCCCAGTGCGTAACTGGTACTTAATTTATCGAGGCCGAAAGGACGAAAGGCAAAGTCGACTTCGGCGGAATTTGAACTCAGAACGTAGCGGCAGACGAAATACCGCTAAGCATTTCGCCCGGCGTGCTAACGTTTCTTATTTCTATATTGCCCACAAGGGGCTAAACATAGAGGGGGCAAACAAGGACAGACAATGGGATTAAGTCGATTACATCGACCCCAGTGCGCAACTGGTACTTAATTTATCGACCCCGAAAGGATGAAAGGCAAAGTCGACCTCGGCGGAATTTGAACTCAGAACGTAGCGGCAGACGAAATACCTATTTCTTTACTACCCACAAGGGGCTAAACACAGAGAGGACAAACAAGGCCAGACAAACGGATTAAGTCGAGTATATCGATCCCAGTGCGTAACTGGTACTTATTTAATCGACCCCGAAAGGATGAAAGGCAAAGTCGACCACGGCGGAATTTAAACTCAGAACGTAGCGGCAGACGAAATACCGCTAAGCATTCCGCCCGGTGTGCTAACGTTTCTGCTAGCACGCCGCCTTTCGTCGAACTACATATTCTGGCAACCTCTACCGTAAGTGTTAGAAATACAGGCACAGAAAAAGGGAACAGCCGATAAAATTCACAATATAATTGACAAGCACTTTGTTTTATTCATCTCGGAAAACTGAAGGTTAAGGATGACTTCAGATGTATTTGAACTCGGAACGTAAAAAAACTGGAGCGAACAGTGCAAGTCACTTTTGCTTAACGCTTTATCGATTCTACCATTTCACCGTCTTCATCATTTTCATTATTTTTAACAAATTTTGTAAGGTCGATTAAATCGACTACAGTATTTGACTGGTACTTTATTTTATCAGCCTCGGACGCATGAAAAGCAGAGTGGATCACAGCGAGATTTGAATTCAGAACGTAAAAAAGCCGAAGAAAACCAGACAAAAGGCTAGTAATTCTGAAGAGAGAAAGCATAGTCGATAAAGCTGTACCAGTACTTAAATAATGCTTTATTTTATCCACCACGCAAAGGAGAAAAAGGTAAAATTGCGGCGGGAATTGAACCCAGAACGTACAGAGACAACAGAGATGCCGTAAGACACATTTTGACACAACCAAACGGTTTCTGCCAGATCGCCTCCTTTTATCATCTTAAACAATGGTTTCAGATTCAAGCGTATCGGACCTCGTCAGCGTTGCGGTAGCGCGTCCCCCGGTGGATTCGGCAGGCAGGCACGTTTCTTCCGAGAATATCCTACGCCGAACTTCCGAGGCGGCCGGTATGTTCACTGTGAAAAATATTAGAATGCTCAGAGCGATCCCGTCGGCTAGCAGACGAAAGGTATGGAATGATGGGCGAGGGAGCAGTAAATGCCATCGACCACAGCACTGCTGACAATTTTATCGATCCTGAAGGAATGAAAGATAAAGGTGATTTCGTTGAGATTTGAACGTAGAGCTTAAAGAGTCGGAAAAGAACCGCAAAAGCATTTTCCCCCGATGCTCTAACGATTCCGCCAGCTCGCCTGCATACAGATAAAGGGATGAGTATCGAACAGTAGAAGTGGCAGTAAATAATTCTTTCTATTATAGGCACAAGGCTTGACATTTGAGGGAGGGGGTTAAGCCGATTACATCGACCCTAGTGTTCAACGGGTACTTATCGATCCCGAAAGGATGAAAGGCAAAGTTGAGCTCGGCGGAATTTGAACTCAGAACGTAAAGACAAAATGTCGTCAGCACGCCGCAACCTTGATAATAATATTCTTTTCAAATTTTGGCACAAGGCCAGCAATTTTGGAGACGGGGTGTTCAGCTGGTACATATTTTATCGACTCCCGAAAGGATGAAAGGTAAAGTCGACCTCGGCGGAATTTGAACTCAGAACGTAGCGACGGACGAAATGCTGCTAAGCATTTTACCCGGCATCCTAACGATACTGACAGATCGCTGCCGTCCCGATAATAATAACCCTTTTTACTATAGGCACAAAGCCTGAAATCGTGGGGGAGGAGGGAAGTCAATTACATCGGCCACAGAGCTTAACTGTTACTTATTTCATCGACCCCGAAAAAATAAAAGGCAAAGTCGACCCCGGCGGAATGCGAACTCAGAACGTAAAAACGGACGAAAAACACCGCTAAAGATATTGCCCGACGTGCTAACGGTTCTGTCAGCTCGCTGCCGCCTTGAAAATATTAATAATGATATCAATAATATTAGTATTAGCAATAATATATTGGACTCTATTGTACCAAAGAAAAGAAATGTGTCTCTTGGTGTGAGATTGTACGAAAAGGCATTTGTTTTACTCTTATTCAACACAGCACATCCGTCTCTTTCTATTGAGAAATAAGACTTTTTAGCAGCTCTTAACAATTAGCTATAGCGTTAGAAGTGTGTAGGGTCATATATTAATGCAAAAAGATACATTGGTGTATTTCAAAAGTAAAGCACGCACGCTTTGCCAGTCGTACCTGTATTTCATGTGCATCAAACTCAGAGTAGATCATCACCAGATTGTTCATAGACATATACACATACGTGTGTAATACATACATTCATATACCAATAAATAAATAATAGTAATAAAAGAGAAAGAAACAGAAAATAAATGCGTAGATGCAGATAATACACGTGTACAATTCGAAAATAAATCAAGGTACATACATTAAAATAAACATACGTATTGTATAGTACATATTTCCTGGACATGAATCAATGTTTCTACAATAAAAGCTTGTTTTCATCGAAAGATAGATAGATAGATAAATAGATAGATAAATAGATAGATAGGTATGTAGATAGATAGATAGATAGATAGATAGACAGACAGACAGGCTGACCATCGTAAGAGAATTGTTACACACATAGACCGATGAGGTCACAATTTTAAACCGAAGGGAAATCTACCGAAATCAGCTGAAAATTTGAGAAAACACAAATAACATGTCTCTATGGGTAAAAAAAAAATCTATACACTTGAAAATGTTCTATCATCCGAATCAACATTTAGAGTAACATTCAGATAGAAGCGATAACAAATAATGGGGGTGGAAATAAATAATTCATAATAATAAATAGTGAGAATATATATTTTTTTTTCCGGGTCTCTATTTCTGTGCAATAGTAAACCAGTTTGCTTTAATAAGGACTCAAACCCATTCTAGTCTGAATTGTCCAAAAACTTTTTGATCAAGTGATCTTAATATTTTTATTAAAAATTCTAACGTATCATTACAAAGAGTTTTCTGCCCTAATTGATTAGATAATCTCAGCAGATCTAAGTTTTCAACTCGGTAATTACATATACGACATCCCATCGATTTATACATTAGCGCGCATGTATTCAATATATTGAGTGAATATATATATATATATATGTGTGTGTGTGTGTGTGTGTGTGTGTGTGTGTGTGTGTGTGTGTGTGTGTGTGTGTGTGTTTGTGTGTCTGTGTTTGTCCCCCTAGCATTGCTTGACAGCCGATGCTGGTGTGTTTATGTCCCCGTCACTTAGCGGTTCGGCAAAAAGAGACCGATAGAATAAGTACTGGGCTTACAAAGAATAAGTCCCGGGGTCGAGTTGCTCGATTAAAAGCGGTGCTCCAGCATGGCCGCAGTCAAATGACTGAAACAAGTAAAAGAGTAAGAGTATATATATATATATATAGTATGCAGACTGTACCCCTGAAATATTTTTCCTCGATTATATTGTTTTCATACATAACCAACGGTCCCTACATTCCATCTATTTCTATAACATCGAGTCTTGCGTCTTGCCAAATGAGAACTTAGTTCGCTGGTGAGGTCTGATAAGGCCGAAACTTATCCGTTATCTCCACCAGTTGACTGTAATAAACTCACTTCAATCTAAATTACTTATATTGATCAAAAATTTCAATCAGCTTACCTTTTTCGAATTATTTCACATGCATTTTTTAAAATTACATTTTAAGCAATCCCAGAGGGGAATTTCTGTCTATTATACTAATTGCTTAGAAAATTTTAGTCGATTGAAATTTTTCAACTAACTATATTACATATGTGAGACCCTACCTTTTTATATTTCGTATGCCGAACACTCTCCTGGAGTATTTCCCCTCAGCTGCCAATGTTTAAATATTGCAGTGTCGATCGATTGATGTTCGCGATCGGTGAATTCTGAAACTTTGATTCTGTTTCTTGACGGAAACTCGTTCATCTGTGCTTTTCTGAAGTTTGTTTAAGTGTTTCTGCTAACTTCATTGATGTTTCAATGGTAATTGGTGGGTGGTGTTGGTGAATGCTGGGGGAACTGTTTGCCGATTGGTTGTAGTAAGCTAGGTGTTGGGAGCATCAGGTGATGTCTGGGGGAGAGTTGTAGTAGTTCGGTTGATAAAGGTATAAACGTGGATGTTTGTGTGTGAAATATTTAGTATATAAAGTGAATTTAGTTGTGAAGCTTTTGCTATCATAAAAAAAAAAAATTAATAAATAAAACCTCCATTCAGTGTTTAGCTTTCACAAATGGTATTCATAATGGTATTCACTAGAAACGAAAAGCATTCAAAATAAAAAGCAGTAACATAAAATTCAGACAGGCGCTCCGCACGCGCCGCACACACATATGTAAGGCAGCCGCCGTTCGGTAAAGATGTTAAAGCGTCGGACAGAATGCGCTGCGACGTACGTTTGGGTTTTCTGAGCTTATAAGTTAGAGCACCTTCAACTTTCATCCTTTTGTGGGCCGATAATTAAAGTACTAGCCCAGTGCTGCCTTATCTTGGTTATTCAGCAGGGTTTAAAAGATAAGAAGACCGAGAGTGTTTGTTTGATCGCGACTATACGGGCACCTAAAAATCAGCGAGAGGACGGTACATGCAGAGAACACCGAAGTCATTCACAAATGTGACTGACGATCGCACTGTGTGTGCGTGTACTGCCACGACTCCCACCAACGGCACCTCAAGACTACACACCCAACACTCTAGCACTCTCACAAACCCCTATCACTGCGATAGGTTTCAAAGCACACCCTACCTACCGCTTTGTTTTCATATAAGATGGTAGTGGTTTCTGGTAGGTGTAAGGTTTAGTTAGTCTTCACGTCTAGAGACGAGGATACAAAGGGATTGATGTAGAACAGTCATGGGCAAACTGCGACCCGTGGGACTCTCTGAATGGCACGCCTGACGCAAAAAAGCTATCATGAATTTTTTTAGAAGTGCGGCCCACCTGATGACGAGCAATGCCTCGTGCGGCCCGCTTCCCGAAAAAGGTTGTCCATGCCTGATGAAGAGTGTATCGGAGGAGGTCGATGTAGTAGTGTAATTGTGGTGTTGCACAGGTAGTTGTACAGGTAGTGTGACTGTTGGCTGCGATGTATGTGTGTGTGTGAAGTGGATGTGGTGCCTACAGGGATGTAGCAGTTGAGATTTTACTGGAGTAATGAACGAGAAAGGTAGTAGTGGTGCTTGCGACGGTGGTTGCAATTATGTGACAGTGTTGACTGAAGTGATATATGTACATATCTGCTGCGAAACTGCAGTCTTATACCTACTAAATAGAGAGAGAGAGAGAGAGAGACGAGGGGGGAGACGTAACTCGTGCAGCGCAGAAATCGAATCTAAAATCTCACACACGAGAAACAAGAATTTCAGACGGACGGTAGACTGATACATTGGAATGTACCTTAAATTGAAGCCACCTGTATATGTATTCACGCTCACACACACCAAACACTGACGTCGTCGTTGTTGTTGTTGTTTGACAGTTACTACTAAAGTATAAAACGGGTATATCTCACCTCCTACCCACTCGTTAATTTCAAGTAGACACACAAACACAAAAGATAGAACAGATATATTATATATATATATACATAGGTAGGAAGGTAAAGTATATAAAGACATCAGAAATGAGAAGCTATTTTCTATCCTACTACTAACTTATATTATTGGAGTCTAACGTCATTAACTTAAGCTCGCATATTCTTCCCTTACATCCGATGAATTACCATTTTGTAGAACACACACACACACACAGCTGGCATATGACCCACTCATAATATTTGGTGGCTAAAACTCAAATCTACACTTCGTTTAAAACAAAAAGTACGATGAAATATATTTATTTTTTTTTAGTTAAACAAAATCGCACGGACACACACATATATATATATATATATATATATATATCAAATCCTCACTTAATACACATTATTAATACACCCACAGTTGTCACTTCCAGGCCGAATGACAGGTACAAAGATGGGTAGGGCGATTTAGAATGAGAAAGAAAAACCCACCTCCACGTTTTTCGCCTGATAACGAATGTTTTAATTGAAGCGACAATAAAAACAGATTAAACAGATAAGATAAAATAAATAAATATATAAATAAACGGGAAGTGACGGTACATTAACATGAGTAACGCTATTATAAGTGGTTCTCTTCACTGCCTGTAACTTTAGCCCCTCCGCACACACCTTAGACAAAAAATTCATTTATTCCATTTTAACTGTATACAGTCGACGGCAATCTTTCGTCTCTTGTAGACCTTTCCGTCGATTTCCGTAAAAAACTTCTTTTTTTTTTTACATATGGGCTTGCGGTCTCCCACACCCCATCAAACACACACACACACATGTACATCAATGCTTCCCATGCACGGTAACTTCAAAAGAACTTCCCTCGTCATACAATCGCTTTCTCTTAGTCTCTTTCGCTCTCATTACTTCAAAAGTTCCCGCAAGCCCATATGTAAAAAAAAAAAAATTTTTTTTACGGAAATCGACGGAAAGGTCTACTAGAGACGAAAGATTGCCCAGTCGACAGATATTCAAACCATCGAAGCTATACATAATCTTAAACCAATATTTCTGAAACTAATGCTTTTTTTTCTTTTCTTTTTGTTTATCCAACGATCAATTAAAACACAGTGAATAATAAACCAGCTGTGGAAGAGTCTACACATGTAAAGTGTAATAAGAATCGGGCGGCAGAAAGTAATGGTTAAAAGTCGTCCCAATACACTTCCTTCCAAAAAAGAACACTGACAAAAACAAAGAGATATTAAAATCTACAACTGCTGGCACTCACAACAGATATATATTTTAGTCAGAGCCCACATTCATTGAAGGGAACAAGCGATCCGAGAATATTGTAGAGGACTGCTAGAGGCAATTCCCTTGCAGACGAGGAATATAAAATAACTGTGTCATTAATGTTACACATTCTCTCCCAACATAACACACACGCGTATATACACTGGAAGTATATATGCACAAATATCTACACAACCCATATACATGTACATACAGACATATATGCGCTCATATCTGCATACGCACTAACATACAATACACACACATACACATCTGTTTATATACCAATATACTGACACAAATGCATGTATATACACACACCCGAGCGTGTGCGTATGTGTGTGTGTAATGTGTGTGTACACAACACAAATGTCATTCACCAGTTGGCTCTCGCCTTGAAAAACTTTGGTGAAAGTGACGCCTGTCGCCCTCGACATAAATATTTTCAATGGTGTCAGTCACGCGGGATCCTCCATCGAAACTGTTCGCCAAGAACCCCACTCGACTCCCATCCCTTATATCGGTAACTTCCAATCAGATCTCACTATTGTAAAGTATTTGGACGAAGCTCTTTTGAACCCTCAGTTTATCAACTCCAGCGTGCCTAAGGGGTTTCTTCTTAACCCATCCACACGTTCCCTTCCTTCTATACACAACAACGACCTACTTGCCCTCACGTCCAACAACGCCAACAGCAACTGCTCTTAGGTAGATAACGTTTTCTCTAACCTTAAAACCAAATATAATCCACTCGTAACCTTGACACCACACGCCAAACCCACACTGACACCATGTAGAGAGAGGACCTCGAAAACATTCTTCAATGGAGACATGTCAAACCCGTCTCTTCCAACAGCAAAAGAAAGCAATCGCTACTCATATAAAATATTATCTATCCATAATCCACCTAAATCATTGGCGACACGTAACCAGAGCCCTTACAATCGTTCTAAATGTTGGGAATGGTTATCACGGGTGTTTCTCTTGGGAAAAGCGTATCCATGGCATAGCTAGGACAACGTCCTAACGATTAGCTCTTCACTTCAGGGCCTTAAGTCGCTTCTGGAACCTAACATTCATAGACATGCTTCGAAGGTTCTGTGAAGCCGACAATGGAGCATTGCTCTCACATTAGTGACGGTGAAGCTGTGACACACACAAATACAACCTAGACCACATAAAAAAAATGGTAACCGACTGTCTGGCGTAAAATCATTCACAGACTCTGGCCCGCAGGCACTATCTCCTCTGTCTGCCTTTTCTACAGGTACTCTAATGGCCTCTGCCGCTCGGAATTTGCCAGGATCAAGCCACCTCTTCTCAGACATTCTTGACCCACTTACCTCTGATTCACACATCACCTTTCATGTTTCCAACCTTTCAGTCCATGAACGAAACAATACGCCTTGTATCCCCTTTTATGAACGTCGGCCCTGTGGCTTTCCCTCCCTGTTCCTTTCATTTCTACAGATGTTGACTTGAGAAGGATCAAGAGAGACATTAATTTCCCAGGCACTTCTAGGTATAGAAAGGCCATAGGCACTGCTCTGTAACTCAGACCAATCAAGTTATATGCACACACACACAACATCTTGTGGTATTTGTGGCGGCGATTCGCACCAGAACTCAAATCATGTAGATTTAAATAAACTTTGCCTATAATCCTTCGAGGGTCGATAAAATGAAACGCCAGTCAAATACTTGTGCTGATCTGGTACAGTGAAGCGCAGATCACAGTCAATATCTGTAACTCCGATTACAGGTGAAACAAATACTATACGGAGTATACAGAGCAATAAGACGAAAATCATCTAATTTCACATCTTATAATACAGTGAGTGCATATACACAAACACACACACAAAGCGTGTATGCACTCGCATATATATGATTATATAGAATATAAAAAAATGTATCTAAACATTCATACATATAGGTGAAAATACACGCATATATATAATTATACATACATGCACATGCAAATATACATGTGTATACAGGCATATATAAATATACATATACATAAATATATGTAGATGTATATACATATGTATATAGATGTAAATACAT
>NC_043004.1:101193273-101196678 GCF_006345805.1 Octopus sinensis | reverse complement strand
TATGGACACGTGTGTGCATGTACATATATATATATATACACATATTTTTGTTCTATTTTACTCGTGAATATACATTATACATATATTACTATCTCTCGCTTTAAATTTTCTTTTCAAAGACTGCCCACTCGTATTTTTGTTATATCACATCAGAAAAGTAATAGATTAGTTACGTGAGAAGCGGCAATTGCGAAACTCGGAGAAGTAACGAAGATTATTCTCAGTATTACAATAAATATTTACTCTGTACTTCGACATTGAGTACTGTTTCTTCTTGTTTGTAAACTCAAACGGACGTATTTATGTGTGTGTGTGTGTCTATATTTGTAGTTGTGTATATATCTATATACATTACAGATACTGCCAAATACACTCAATACTTACAGGTATACACAGACGCGCTTATATGTACGCGCAAGTGCGTGTATGAGAGAAAGAGCGTGTGTGTGTGTGTGATCAATACAGTTACACACACATTTATTTATATATATATATATATATAAACTGATAGTTATAGAGATATAAATAGATTGATAAAGAGCTACATGAAAAGATAGATATAAATAGACTGATAAATATAAAATTGATAGAAAACTACCGATTATATATGTATATGATAAAAAATTTCAGATTATATAGGTACTTGATTATATATATATACACACACACACACGAAGTAGATGACAGACTGGCAAATTTCACAGACACACACACACATATGTGCATACACAAACGCATACACACGTGTGTGTGTGTGTGTGTGCGAGAGAGAAAGACCGATAGACAGATTGACTAAAAGATAAGGGAGAGAGATGGCTAGATAGGTAAACTGGACAGAAAATACAGACAAATGGACAGGTAGACAGAGACGGAATGACAACAGTTAAACATACATATCTAGAAGTAAATAGACAACGACAGGTAGATATGAATATGCGCGCGTATATAAATACGCGTGTATAGAGATGTATATATTTGAGCATACCTATACAAGTGCGCCCCTACCCCGAAGCCGTATGTATTTATATACACGTATAGATATGTGTGGATGTATATATGTATAGATGTGTGCATTTGTGCGTGTGTGTATATGTATATATATCTACATAAACACACATATTATTCAAACGTGACGCGAACTGTGACTTCGAAGTTACACACCTGCATTGAGTTCTTTGTCGCTTTAAGCTAGTCTGTATTTTTAGGGCTTCTTATATACACATATACAACCGAACGCACACACACATACATACATACATACATATATATATATATATCAAAATTGAGTCAGATAAATACTGCCTTATATTCAGAAATAGGTATACAATGAGAGACCGATAGATTAATAGAAAACTGATAGAAAGATAGATAGACATAGATAGAGAGATAGATAGATAGATTAACAGAAAACTGATAGATAGATAGATAGATTACAGGCTGATAAGACAACAAAATGTGATATATAGATAAGACAGCCTATCTGTGTATGAGCGCACAAGAAATAAACTTTTTTTTTTGTCTTAATAACTTACCTGTGGGCTTTTCGGGTGATACAAGCCGTATAATTATGAAATTACCCGCAATCAGTAAAGCAGTCAACTTAAATCCAAAATAGAAAGGTAAATTTCTGCCTCCGTTTAGCAAAAAAAAATATAGATCCAAGTGTGGACAAAAGCTGAAATAAATTATTCAGGTGAATATGTATGTATATTTAATTTACATGCAGGTTGTTTTGTGTAATGTAATAAAATAAGTCCAACGGTTCAAAATACGCCTTGAAGAAAAGAACTATGTATATATATGTATATTTGTATATACACAGGCGCACGCGCTCCGAATACACTGAACAGAGATACTGTCCTTTCTCTGACAGTCAGCAGTCTGTGTGCGTGTATGTATACGTCAGTGTAAGTATTGAGATATGTGAGGGCGGTTCTGAAATGTTCGTTAGTGTATACATATGTGTAAATATATATGTGCGCGTGTCTGTGTGTGTGTATATGTGTGTGTGTGTACAGTCAGTCAGTAACTTCCTCCTCTCACCGCCACCAAACGGCGGCCGACTCACTACTTTTGCTGCTGCTGCTGATGATTACAGCTGCTGCTGCTGCTGCGCTGCTCGATAAATATGCTGCTGCTATTGCAGCTGCTGCTGTTCTTCTTCTCCTTATAACTGCTGCTGCTGCTAGTGCTGCAGAGTCACCGTTTGTTTGTGTGTTCGCTTCTCAGAAAGCACGTTGCTGAGTTTTAGCTGACATTAGTCGGCAAGTGCGTGTGTGCGTGCATTTGTTTGTAAGGTAACAAACGGAGTGGTGAATGTCTACATACAAGACAATAACCGTACATTTTTGAATAAGAAGAATATGTCTAAAGAGGTTGCGGGGGAATCTGTGACAAAACCTCTGTGTTGGAAGAGGTTTTTTTTTTTCTGCTTTTATATATATATATATATATATATATATATATATGTAATATGTAAACATTACTCGTTTTGGAAGGTCTGCGAATGCCGGGTGGCGGCGGGGTGCACAATCTCTATCTACTAGCAATATTTATTCCACAAGGAGACGACGGGGAAAGTCCGTACGAAAATGCATGAATAAAATGTGTGTGTGTGTGTGTGGTGTGTCACTATGTGTTGTTTCGCTTTCCAACAGAAGAGTACAAGAGTATTGAGAGTACGCGCGCGTTATGTGAGTGTATGCCTCTGTGTATGTCACAATGTTTATGCTTCTGTGTGTGTGTGTGTGTGTGTTATATATATATGTGTGTATATATATATATATATATATATATATAATATATATAATATATTTTACTTTTATTCTTTTACTGTGTGCAGTCATTTGACTGCAGCATGCTGGAGTTTTACGAACAAATCGACCCGAAGACTTATTCTTTGTAAGCCTAGTACTTATTCTATCGGTTTCCTTTTGCCGAACCGCTAAGCTACGGGGACATAAACACACCAACATGGGGGGGGGGCAAGGAGACACACACACACACACATGACGGGTTTCTTTCAATTCCTTGAACCAAATCCACTCACAAGGATTTGGTCTGCCTGAGGCTATAGCAGAAGACACTTGCCCAAGGTGCCGCGCAGTGGGACTGAACCCTGAACCATGTGGTTTGAAAGCAAGCTTCTTACCAGATAGCCACGCCTATATATATATATATTATATATATATATATATATATATCTATATATATATAGATATATATACATATATGTATATATATATACTATATATATATAACGTTTTATATATACGTTTGTGTGTTGTGTGTGTGTGTACACAGGTTTTATCTTTTACTTGTTTTAGTCATCAGACTGCGGCTTGGCTGGAGCACCGCCTTGACGGGTTCAGTGGAACAAATCGAACCCAGGATTCGTTTGCTAAA
>NC_043004.1:101168273-101190773 GCF_006345805.1 Octopus sinensis | reverse complement strand
ATACATCGTAGCCGATAAAATAAATATCTGACAGAAACAGACCCCCCCCCCCCCCAGTCAACATAACAGAATTAAACCTTCAAAGAGCGAAGACTGGCACGATTAATGATTTAAACATGCACTCATACCTAAAAAGAACGTAAGGGATACTCGAAAATAATTTAGTTTAGAAATGAATGACATAAACATGATTAAAAGAAAAACTTAAAACTTCAATCATGCTTATATTCTTTTCTACTCTATGCACAAGGTTCGAAACTTTTGGAGAGGGAGATCGACCCCAGTACGCAATAGATACTTAATTTATCGACTCCCGAAAGGATCAAAGGCAAAGTCGACCTCGGCGGAATTTGAACTCAGAACGTAAAGACAGACGAAATACCTATTTCTTTACTGCCCACAAGGGGCTAAACACAGACAGGACAAACAAGGACAGACAAATGGATTAAGTCGATTATATCGACCCCAGTGCGTAACTGGTACTTATTTAATCGACCCCGAAAGGATGAAAGGCAAAGTCGACCTCGGCGGAATTTGAACTCAGAACGTAGCGGCAGACGAAATACCTATTTCTTTACTGCCCATAAGGGACTAAACACAGAGGAGACAAACAAGGACAGACAAACGGATAGAGTCGATTATATCGACCCCAGTGCGTAACTGGTACTTAATTTATCGACCCCGAAAGGGCAGAATTTGAACCGAGAACGTAGCGGCAGGCGAAATACCTATTTCTTTACTACCCACAAGGGGCTAAACACAGAGAGGACAAACAAGGACAGACAAACGGATTAAGTTGATTATATCGACCCCAGTGCGTAACTAGTACTTATTTAATCGACCCTGAAAGGATGAAAGGCAAAGTCGACCTCGGCGGTATTTGAACTCAGAACGTAACGGCAGACGAAATACGGCTACGCATTTCGCCCGGCGCGCTAACGTTTCTGCCAGCTCGGCGCCTTGAATCCTCCTTTTATTGCCGATCGAAGTGTGCTGCCTACTAAACTAGTTTACTCACAGTTTATCCAGACAGGAAATATGTTAGTATTAGGGATGTTAAGTCACAAAATTACAAATAATAAACCGATTCATGCATAAAAGTATGTACTCTACAATCAATATATACCCCATAAAGACATCTATTTAATCATATAGTGCATGTGTGTATGTGCATGTGTGTGTGTATGTGTGTTTGTGTGCATATATCAATGCTCACACTCATTTCTACACATACACACAAAGATATATATGAAGAAGCTGATAGAATAGGTCCTAGGCTTTAAATAATAAGTTCCGGGGTCGATTTGTTCCAACAAAACCCTTCAAGGCGGTGCTCCAGCTTGGCCGCAGTCAAAAAGACTGAAGCAAGTAAAAGTATATATATGTATATGTGTGTGTGTGTGTGTGTGTAAGTATGTATGTATATATATATATAATCAGCCGAAATTGCGAGGATGATCCGGTTCTTGACTGAAGATTGAAGGCTTCGAATGTCCCGTTCGTGTTTTTTGTATCGTCTTCTAAATGTTTTGCGTTCTTGTCCCAGTTTGTATTTTTTTACATATACATATAATATATATATATATATATATATATATATATATATATATATATATATATAAATTAATAAATAAATATATATAAAGAAAACAAAACTGGAACAAGAATGTAATAGGCGACGATAAAACATCCGGACAGTTAGACGATACAAAAAAAAAGAAAAAGGACAGCAAAAAACAAGGACGGTTCATTCGGAGCTTCCTAACCTCAGTCGAGTTCCAGATCGTATTTGCAGTTGCGGCCAGTTACACTCGAGGTTGCTCCTATCTGGCCGGCCCCAAGAAAATCTAAGCTAAGAGCACTAGATTCTTTGGAAGAAAGCAAGCGAATGTATACGAAAACAAGGACGAAAAATACGGAGAAATGGTACACTATTACCATTAACACATACACACATATATATATGTATGTATGTATGTATATGTATATATATTGTTAGCCCCTTCACGCAATTTTTTTCTCTCCTTGTTTCTTTTCTGTGTATCTTTCTGTCGAAGAGCGTAGGCTCGAAACATAAAAGACTTGTTTTATTTCTATTCCTGAGCGCCATACTAATACATTGTTCGTTTGTACTCCACCTGCCTTCGTCTTTTGTTTATTTTCGTAAACCTTCCCGTTATATATATATATATACACACATACATACATACGACGGGTTTCTTTCAGTTTTCGTCCAACAAATACACTCCTAAGACTTTGCTTGGCTCAGGGATGTAGTAGAAGACACTTGCCCAAGGTGCCACACAACGGGACTGAACCTGAAACCATGTAGTTAGCAACTGAACGTCTTACCACACGGCCACGCCTGCGCCCACAGCCACACACGCACATGCATGTATGTATGTACATACGTATATGTACATTGTGCGTATGTGTATGTGTGTGTACGTATGTATTGGAAACAAATCTTCATTTACCGTTACGTGAGGTTGCGTTTCGGTTCTTCCAGCCAAAAGATCGGAAACGTGGACCTCGAATTTACGGTCAGTTAAGTCTACAGCTTCCACTAACTGGATGAAACAAATTACATGCTGTCTAAAAGCGGAGCACATAGCTAAATAGGGGTGTGAAGCGATGAAATTGAGAAAGTGAAGAAATACGTTCACCTAGAATAAATATTACCCGTATTCAATGGCATAAAAGACGATCTGACGTATTTGATGCACCACAATTTCAGCTGCGCGTATTCAGGAAAGCGGGAGCGTCAAAGACAAAATTAACTACAAAGAGACACAACTTTACATATAGGACCCGGGATAATTTTTGAAACATTTTCTGGCGGAGAAAACGTGTGTCTTATATGGCATCAAATACAGTTAATAATATATGCCGAAACACGAATGCTGAACTCTGACGCAGAATAAGGGCAAGATGGAAAGCAGGTGCCTCGAAATGTACACTAAGTACAACTGAACAAAAGCCTGCATGTTAATCTCTTCAATAGCACCGTCCCACCAACATTCATATACGCAAATGAGACTTGGGCTTCAACGAAGAAAGAAATAACAGCGACTGGTTATGACGTAGTGGGTCGTGGAAAGATGAGTCGGGAATACCATGGCGGGAGCTTATCCGAAATAAGATTATTCGAGAATGGGAGAATAAGATAATTCGAGGATTTTTTTTTGAGAGGGAGCCAGTCGATTAGATCGACCCCAGTACGCAATTGATACTTAATTTATCGACCCCGAAAGGATAAAAGGCAAAGTCGACCTCGGCGGAATTTGAACTCAGAACGTAACGGCAGACGAAATACCGCTAAGCATCACAAGTTGTACTGAGCCGGATATTCTGTATTATTTGATCACAAGTTGTACTGAGCCGGATATTCTGTAACGTGCATTTGTCAAGTGGTATACAAGTGTTCAGAGGAGATACTCGGAAGATCTAGGCAATGGAAGGAGGACATGATCAAGCAATTCGGGTCCAAATGGAAAAGAAAAGCACAATCAAGTGAAGAATGGTAGCGCATTGTGTGTGAACAAAGAAATCGACGCTAGGACTTATTTTTGTCAGCTTAGTACTTATTCTATCGGTCTCTTTTGCTGAACCGCTTAGTTTCGGGGACATAAATATACCAACATCAGTTATCAAGTGATGGAGGGGGTGGGGGAAAACACAGACACACAAACATACACTCACATAAATAAATAAATAAATATTATATATATGTATAGATACATGACGAGCTTCTTTCAGTTTCCGTCTACCAAATACACTTACAAGGCTTTGGTCAACCCGAGGATATAGTAGAAGACACTTGCCCAAGATGTCACACAATAGGACTGAACCCGGAACCATGTGGTTGGGAAGCAAGCTTCTTACCACACAGCCACGCCTATATATATATATTGGCAAATCAAAAATTAAAAATAACAAAACAACGAAAGTCAAAAGAAGGTCTACATAGAATGTATGACGCTCAGTATAAACTGTAAAAAGACGAGTGAGTGAATAACAATTTGAGTACGGCTCTTCGTCAGAAATAAGAGAGAAGAAAGGCCCAGAGAGAAAGAAACAAAAATCCAAGAAAATCATGTGTGTGGCTATATTTATAAACATAAATATAATTTATTGGGCATTCATTAGATTGACGTTCAAGGAAAGTTTTAAATGGAAAACTAGGAATGATATTTCGAGCATGACTCTTCGTCAGGAAGAAGAAAAAGTTCAGAGAAGAGGAAAACAGAAGAAGGGGGAGATAGTCTGGATAAAAACTCGTGTGTCGTTACATCTCCGAAAACACACACACACACACACACACACATGGGGGTAGAAGTGTCTGTACAAAAGTGTATGTCTTTGCGTTGACGACTGGTGGTGGTATGTTTGCGTTACTAGCAGTTCAGCAAAAGACAACGTTAGAATAAGTACCAGACATAGAAGATAAAAAAAAAAGGTACTGGGGTGGATTTGTTCGACTAAAGATCCGTCAGACGGTACTCTAGTATGTCCGCAGTCCAATGACTAAATACAAGTAAAAATATAATATCCATCTATCCATCAATCCATTCACCCACCCCCCCCACACACACACACACTCAAGGATATCGTTGACATCGACTTCGAAGTTTCGGCCAATGGCTTAAATGGCCGAAACTGGCCGAAACTTCAACAATATCCTTGACACTAATAAATTAGTACCGTACAAAAAGTATAGTGTGACCCCTAAGAATAATGTAAACTTGTTTTTATAAAAAAACATGAAAACAAATACGAACACCATATATATATATATATATAATATTTACTGAATCCCAGTTTTTATGCGCTAAACCACTTGGTGTTAATTGATGTTATTAAATTAATATCCAATTTTTTCACCCTTATTTTTGATTTATATATATATATATATATATATATATATATATATATATATATATATATATACATACATACACACACATACACAAAAACATCGACTGATTTCGAAAATGCTGAAGATATAGGTGTGTGTGAGTGTATATATATATATATATATATGTATGTATGTATGTATGTATGTACAAATATATATATATATAATATATATATATATATATATATATATATATATATAAATAGATAGAGATAGATAGATAGATAGATAGATAGATAGATAGATAGATAGATAGATAGATAGATAGATAGATAGATAGATAGATGTTTGTATGATTGTATGTATATATGTACATATATATATATATATATATACTGGTTATCTTTCTCTCTGTCTCTCTTTGTCTGTCTCTCTCTCTCTTGCGCGCACACACGCGCATAGAAGTGTTCAGATACATGTCTACACAAAATATATATATATGCACACACTCACAGACAGATCTATATGATGTGTGTTCGTGTGTTTGCATCTATTTTGCCATTCAATCAATATTTCATAACACACCTTTCTGAGACGCTGATGATGGGCCCTGTGAGCGTGTGTGCGCTTGCGCTGATGACATCAGGGAATGTATCGATCTTTTACAGATGTGTGTCTGTGTGCGTGTGTGTTACAATCTCTGTGTGCATGTGCGTGTACATAAGCTCACGCATGCATATATACGTACGTGCATACATATATAGTGAAGACGTGTGGCGCTAGTGGTTAAGGCGCTGCTGTCACGATCGCGAAACCGCGAGTTCGAATCCAGGACTGGGAATTTCGTTGCGTTCTTGAGCGAAACACTTCATATTACGTTGCACTGAGATTACTTCGACGTCTGATGTGTGGTAAACCGTGAACCTAGACAAGCAATGTCGATATAACGAAGGGAGTGAGTTTTTCTTTCAGCACAAACATTTGATCGCCACAAACAAATCATCTGAGTAGATTATTCCAGCAAGAAATTGTAAAACCGTCTTTCTCGGAACTCGAGAGATTACCATTATATGTATGTGTCAGTCTGTCTGTATGTGTCTGTCTGTCTGTCTATCTATCTATCTATCTATCTATCTATCTATCTATCTATCTATCTATCTATCTATCTATCTATCTATCTAACTATCTATCTATCTATCTATCTATTATCTATCTATATATATATATGTGACCTCGTGTGTACCGTTGGCGATTTTTTTCCTCTGTCTTCCCTTCTCTGGATCTTTCCTTCTATGTTTCTGACGAAGAGCTCCGCTTGAAACGTTAAACCCTTCTTCTTTCCTTCTTTCCTGAGCGTCCAATAATACTATATTTGTTCCACGTCCTCGCGTTGTTGCGTTTTTTTGTGCTTTCTTGTTTGGACTATCTATCTATCTATCTATCTATCTATCTATCTATCTATCTATCTATCTATCTATCATCTATCTATCTATCTATCTGTCTGTCTGTCTGTCTGTCTGTCTGTCTGTCTGTCTCTCTCTCTCTCTCACTCTCTCTCTCTCTCTCTCTCTATATATATATATATATACATACATATACATATATGTTTATATTTGTACATACTTATACATGTAAATGCATGTTTACGTCCATGAACGTGTGTGTATATATATACATACATATATTATATACTAGCAGTATTGCCCGGCGTTGCTCGGGTTTGTAAGGGAAATAACTATATAAGCATTTTTAGAGAGTTATAGCAAAAAAATGCATTAAAAATGGAATAAAAAAATGATGATAATTTTTTTTTAAATCGTTGACTCAGTGTCTTCAAGCCATGAAGTCGTTGTTCTAAAAGAACGCTGGTTTCCTTAACAACGCATTACGACGTTGATTTCTTTACACTCCCTTCCCCACAGCTTCACGAGGGAGGGAAGGGGGAGAAGCAAACAGGTGCAGCTGTGAGCGTGGACGGCAACTCCGCCGCTATCGACACACGATGCATTTTATGCATTAAAATGGAATAAAAAATGATGTTAAATTATTTTTAAAATCGTAGACTCATCGTTGACGCGCGCTAATAGTCAGACGGGCTCGATATGAATCACGACTATAAGATACCCGAATTTGGTTAAACTGCACCGCAAAATGTGGGAGGAGTTAGGAATCTAAATCGAAGGGGACAGACACTCACACAACTAGAGTTTTATATATATATATATATATATATATATATAATTTCTTGTTAAGATTCCTTATTAAGAAGTTATCCTTAATTGTTATATATATATATATAAATTTATATAAATGAGGACATGGTCGATATTTTAATACCGATCTTATCAGGTGACCAGCATGGGAATAAAAACCTTCAAAGGTAATAATTATTATTAAAATTATAATTTAGGGTATCTAAGAGATACCACCACGCTGGAAATAGCAGCCAAAACTTGATTAATTACGTACCAGTTGCTACTAACGTATTATATTCACTCTCTCACACTCCATTAACACTTACACAAACGTATACATATACTACCATCTCACGCAGCACTCTCTAATAAACACACACACACACACGCACACATACACACACACGAAAAAACATATATGCACTTCCCAACACACTCGCAAAGATTCATACACACATACACACACACACACATGCAGAGGAATTTCGGAAAGTTCACAGGACCCGACGTTTACCCCCTCATAACGTTTTGGAAAATATGTATTTTTTAATGAAAATCTATACAAATATCTTTCAAACGGTAATAGATGACGATTACAAAGAAATTTATTGGCAAAATTTTTGGAAGGCGGCGGGGCATTCTAGAAAACGGAATTTCGGATCAGAGTTGGAATTTCTCCGTTTTGACGGGGATTTTTTTCCCAATATTCTTCACCAAAGTCCTCAGAATGATGGGAGGCATATTTTCACGAAAAAAAGAAAAAAAAATTTGAAAATTCCCGAAGTCCGAAACTATTTTAGCCGTTTTTACACTCTCCAACTTAGTTATTTTTCGGCCATGAAACGACACACAGTGCTTTTCTCCGGACTATCTCTCCATCTCTGAACTTTTTCCCTTTTCTGAAACGTTATTGCCACTCCTATTTTCCCATCTAAATCTTGTACTTCCCATCTAAAACTTGTCTAATATATAGGAGCACTCCGTCAGTTACGACGATGAGGGTCCCAGCTGATACGATCAACGGAACAGCCTGCTCGTGAAATTAACGTGTAAGTGGCTGAGCACTCCACAGACACGTGTACCCTTAACGTAGTTCTCGAGGAGATTCAGCGTGACACAGAGTGTGACAAGGCTGGCCCTTTGAAATACAGGTACAACAGAAGCAGGAAGAAAGAGTGAGAGAAAGTTGTGGTGAAAGAGTACAGCATGGTTCACCACCACCCCCTGCAGGAGCCTCGTGAAGCTTTAGGTGTTTTCGCTCAATAAACACTCACAATGCCCGGTCTGGGAATCGAAACCGCGATCCTACGACCGCGAGTCCGCTGCCCTAACCACTGGGCCATTGCGCCTCCACATCAGTCTAATATATCCACTGTGAACGTCTAATTTTGTTGTTTTTTTCCTGTTTTTTTAAAAATCTTATTTGACTATATATATAGGCAAATCGTGATTTCTCTTGTTCTAGCAAACTTATTTGTACATTGTATAGGTCGTGTGCTCAGAGCCTGATGACTGCTTGGAGACACATGGCAACCAATTTTATCCGTGTCAAGCAGATTCACCGTTCATCCTTCCGCGGGAGACAAAATTTTCCGTTAATCCTTCCATTACCTACTCTGCCACCACCATATGTCATGGGATCCTACTTTTACTGTACCATCACTCGGATCCCCTCATCCCCATTATAACCCTCACTCCAGCCCTGTATCGATTTCCATGGTTGCCTCCCATGCCTAGATTCCACGCTGTCTCGGTGATCTCGTCATCATGTAAGAAATGTCTCCGTTAATTCTTTGATTATATGAGATTAGTCTTTATCAACGATTGAAAATTGCTGAAGAAAACTTTCCGTAAATAGCCAGGCAAAGTGCTTAAGTTTAAAGATTCTCACGAACATGACGTACTTTGGTCCTTCTCTGATAAGAAAAACATCGGTTATATGCATATTTTTCTGGCTTGCCCAGAGTGACGCGAACTAAGTTTCCAGCAAATGTGTTGGTTTTAGAAGTGGTGAGTAACGAAGGTCATTTCATGCCATTTCATGTCTTTCCAGAGGAGTTTAGAATTGATGTTAGATGCGTTGAGGCTCTAATGATAGTTGTTAAACCAGGGAGGAATAAAGTACACTGTGAAAGGTCATGCGTGTTTCAAAAATGACCCAGTATCATTTCAAAAACCTACGTAACCCAAGAATGGATGTCAGACAATTTTTACGATCAAGTAACACCAAATTGTAGCCTCAAAACTTATCAGATTTGAATCTCATGAACACGTACTGTTGGATGATTGTTAGAAGGGAGATTAATCGGTAGCATTCTAATAATACCATAGCTTTATTGAGGGCCACTATTGTCCATATGATGTCTGAAATTTAGAGCAGGCATGGAAACCATTCCGGTCCCGCATGGGAGCAGTCATCGAAATTGAAGACGAATTCGTAGAATAATCAGAAAGCTTATCGAGAAAACATGCATGAAAATTTATTAAAATTCATTTGATTTTTATTTAGATAAGAATTGCTTTATCTAATTACCAAATGTCTTCTCAAATACCTCCCGCGGCACACACACACACACACGTATGCACACACTCATTAACTAATTAATCTCTGTCTGTCTCTCTCAAAACACACACACACACACACACACATATGTAACGATAAATGTTATAGTCGGAAGGGTTACCATTTGTAACGGAGTTAGACGCCAGAGAGCATCAATTGTAACGCTAGATGCAGTAATTCGTTTCGGGTTGTTATCAAAATGTAACGGGTGTTGATGTTGCAGATGTGAAAGAAGTTGATGTCGACTCCAAATTTATTTACCGTTACTTTATGTAAAGCCATGCCTCGACGGGCAGGTATGTCTGATATTAAGTCGGAAAGCATGCGAGGTAAAGAGAGTTAATTTTTCCTTGTATAAGTGTGTATAATGTTCTTGACATTGTATCAGTAGGAAAGAGAAAGAGAGACAGAGTGATGTTGTAGAGAAAAGAAATGAGCAGGTGAGAAAGTGAGTGTGGTGGGACGAGACAATTGTTTTGTTGGCGAGTTACCATAGTGTGTCCCTCCGTGACGTTTCGTTCAGAGACGACGTTTCGTTCAGCCAACTCCCCTGTTTGTAAGGTTCTCGCTAACTTTTTCTTACGGAATTTTAGTATTTATAATTATGCAGACTATCTAGAAAGAGAAGTATATAGCCGAGGACAATGGGCAGCTCGATGTAGGTCGCTTCAACTTTTGATGGCATAGAAGAAGTCAAGACAACAATTGCAGCGTGGAAGGTGTTTGTAAGCCATTTAAGAAACACACAAAAGCCGTTCGATTCACTTCAACATTTAAGTATAATTTGTCAAAATATTTTCGTTGCTAAAATCCGCGACCTGTTCACTGACAAAAATCCGTGCTGCATCAGTGAACAGGTCGCGGTCTTAAGCGACGAAAATATTTTGACAAATTAAAGTTAAATGTTGAAGTGAATCGAACGGCTTTTGTGTGTTTCTTAAATGGCTTATAAACACCTTCCACGCTGCAATTGTTTTCGTTCCAGCACACGATCTCAGATCAAATCACTCGCTATGCAAGTACATCTCCGTACAGAAGTCAAGAGTTAAACGGAAAGTACATAAATTGGCTTGGCAAGGTCATGTGTTGAATAGAACTCCTGTCAACTCTCTCTCTCTCTCTCTACTCTTTTACTTGTTTCAGTCATTTGACTGTGGCCATACTGGAGCACCGCCTTTAGTCGAGCAAATCGACCCCAGGACTTATGCTTTGTAAGTCTAGTACTTATTCTATCGGTCTCTTTTGGCGAACCTCTAAGTTACGGGGACGTAGACACACAAGCATCGGTTGTCAAGCGATGTTGGGGAACAAACACAGACACACACACACACACACACACACACACACACACACACATACACACACACACACACAAACACACACACACAAATACAAGCGCGCACACATATTATATACGATGGGCTTCTTTCAGTTTTCGTCTACCGAATCCATTCCCAAGGCTTTAGTAGGCTATAGTAGAAGACACTTGCCCAAGGTGCCACGCAGTGGGACTGAACGCGGAACCATGTGGTTGGTAAGCAAGCTACTTACCACACAGCCACTCCTTTTCCTCCTTTTCTGTGAGAAAAACGCTGCTGAAATGCTAAGGGAAACTTGCCGATTCAAGTTCAAATCTACTCTATGCCTAAATGAAGTCACTACATACATACTAATTGATTAATTACTGAACAGGAATTCCATAATCACCTTCATTAGCTTACAGCTGTTTTGGCTATATGGATGCAGAACAATTTATAGCGAACGCAGCTGTAAGCTAACGAGGTGATTACGCAATTCCAGTTCTTCTGTTGTGTATTTATTAATTAATATTACACCCTGTGCTTATCTCTTGGTTCGTATAAGAGTCCAGAACGGAAGACAGTAGATCCTCATGACCTCATTGCCAGAACTTAATAAGGCTGTGCGTTATAAGTATACTGAAGTCATGTGTGTGTGTGTGTGTTGTGTGTGTGTGTGTGTATTTGATTAATGAGAGAGGCAGAAGATAGAAGATACAAGAATCCTTATTGATCACAATTGTTTCTACTCATCTAGCATCGATCCCTCGCGGGTGGCATCGATGGTAGATGGGACACTGAATATCTGGTTTAGGTGTCTCCCTCGGGTGACGTTTTTTTTTTTTAACAACTAATACCTCTTATATTCCATCAAGTACGGCAATACTTCGTAAGGTATATCCCCAATTTTTTTTCAACTATTCTGTCCCTTAAACGCCGTTTAAAATGTGATTGTATTTCCTTCTTGATTTGTATACTTCGTCAGGAAATTTGTGAATATTTGAGCATTGTTCTTTTTGCGAATAGCTCCTTCAGGTAGGAAGCTGGTTCTTCATGACAGAACGTTGGCTTTCCTCCTTTATAAGATATGAATTCTTCTTCAGCAAAGAGTGACCCCTCTTCACTAAGGGTGTGCCCTATATCGCATTTTTATAGCTTTTTAAAAGACTTTTCATCGACTCCCTTTTCGTTTTTTCTCTTTTTTTTTTCTCCACGAAGTTGTCCTCTTCTATCATTCAGCTTCTGTCTGGTCCCCATCCTCATAAGTATATAGGGATGTGCTTCTAGGAAAAGGTACTTCCTGGTAATTTAGCATTAGGTGTTATTGTTGTTGCTGTTGTTATTGATGTCATCCTTTTTGTTGTTGTCGTTGCTTTTGGTGACCCTCATTGTCTTTGTTGGTTCCGGCTGGAAGATGGAGTTTATTGTTTAATGTTTCATTCCTAATTATGAGGACGAAGCAATATTATTTGCTGACTCACAAATTGATCATCATCATCATCATTTACCGTGCTACGCCAGACTTCACGGTCCATCATGGCATTACGGAGGTCCTGTTGCTGGATGCCTGTATCCCTGGAGATTACATCAGGGTAGGAGAGTGTGCGCCCTCTGGTATTGCGAGTAGATGGCTTCCAGAGGAGAAGAGGAGAAATTACCTCTTTTTCAGCTCTACAACAATGTCCAGCAAACTGGACTCTCCTACCTTTTACAAGAGATGACACAGGTGGTAGTTTCCCATATATTTGCATTTTGGTTGGATGGCGCTTCCACGAGAGATTTTAAGCTCTCATAAAGAGGCGAGTGTAGGTTCCATGTTGTGTTACGGCCGATAACCTCCATCATTCTTGTTATGGCTTTTTTTTTCTTTTTCTTTTAGGATTTCTCTTCAGAAAGCTCTAAAATGAATTTTGCTTCCTCAGTTAGGCCGTCTACTTTGGACACTGAGTTCTAAGGTCTTCTCTTCCGCACCCAATGGCGTAGCTAAAGTGTGTGCTACCAGGGGCAACCTTTGAGGATGCCACCCTACCAGGTCACCACGCCTACACAAGCTTGACTGATTCAGTAGATCCAAAAGTACTGCTTCCATAAAAATATCGCCCGGCGTGGACCCACCCCTCGTTTCACGTCCTGTCTACGCTACAATCAGTACCCACCACAGAATACAGTTCTGCATACTGTGGTGTCATCAAGATTTGTAATTCATGGTGATTCCACCCGACTGCATATCGCTAAATATTAAATTGGCATTGACCACCTGTCTATATCATACCACGAAGGTAACATCATCATTATCATCGTTTAACGTCCGTTCTCCATGCTAGCATGGGTTGGACGGTTCGACCGGGGATCTGGGAAGCCAGGAGGCTGCACCATGCTCCAGTGTGATATGGCAGCGTTTCTACAGCTGGATGCCCTTCCTAACGCCAACCACTCCGTGAGTGTAGTGGGTGCTTTTTACGTGCCACCTGCACAGGTGCCAGGCGAGGCTGGCAACGGCCATGGTCGGATTGGTGCATTTTACGTGCCACCAGCACGGAAGCCAGTCGAGGCGGCACTGGCTTCGGCCACGATTCGGATGGTGCTTTTTACGTGCCACCTAACCAGAAATGGATATAGTTACCAATGTCCTGACGGTGACCCTTGAGTTTCTCCTTTACAAACAAATACTATCAGACCAATTTATGGGCAGGTGTTTTGCATACTGTTTGGGCTTACACTTTCGCCCTGTCCTATGCTTTAAATGTGATACAGATAGGGTCCATTTATCCAACCCCATTCACAATGTAAGAGATTTAACTTGAAGTAACTTCCAGAACTGTCTCCAGTTTTTATTTGGATGGAACAACTTCCACACTCCGGAACACTTCATTACTCATTTATCCGTAGCAGGAACCTCTGTCCACCAAGGATCTGCAAACTCAAGGAAACAGAAGGAACAACATGTCCAATTCAACTTGGAAGTCATGGCACTAATGGGCTTAAATGAATGTTTTCCCTTCTACTCCTTCTAATCCCTGCTTCATCCTTTAGCTCTCCTCTCCTTTTCATTTTCTCTCTCTCTCTCATTACTTCCTATCAATGCATTCATTCTCATGTTGTTTTGCATTCTCTATCATGTATCCCATTACAACTCCCTATCCAAAACCGTTCTTCAGGGCATAGTTGAGGGAGGGCAAAAAAGGGGCAGACAGAAAATCTTAGTTTGACAACATCAAGGACCGGACAGATCACAACACAGCAAGCCTGCTATGCAAGACAGAGAACAGAGACTAGTGGCAATAGATGATAATGAAAGCTTCTAGAGTGATACCCCAATGACTGGCTGCATCAGTTAAGAGGTTTTGATGATGATGATGATGATGATGATGATGATTAATACTCTTGTCATTTAGAGTTTCTTTCCCTGTCATCCCAATCTCAAAGAGGGACTCTGTCCTAAATTCCAAATGTTGGAAATTCATTCCTCGTGGCAACATTGAAATTCTTCTGTTACTTTTCCAGTAAATACATCTTTTACCAAATCAGACCACCACTAGTCTCATTGGATTCTGTTTTATCTAATTACATACATACATACATACATACCTATATACATATGTATGTATGTCTGTGTATATGTATATGTAAATATATATATGTATATGCATGTAGATATATATATATATACATGCATGTATGTATGTATGTATGTTTGTATGTATATATATATATATATATATTTGCATACATACATACATACATGCATGCATATACATACATATCCATAATATACAAAGAGATAAGTACTATATATACACACACGATGCTCTACACAAACATTAGAAAAAACTGTTAAATTGCTTAAAATTACCACTTTTTCTATTCATGATAATTTTGCAAAATAAATACAAAAACGAAATATTCATGATAACTTTCTCTGGAAATGTCAGTTTGTGAGGGTAGTTGGGTGGGAATGGGGTGGCTGAGTTTGTGGAAATGGTAGTGGAGTCTGTGGCTTCAGATGTGATGCTTCTAAGGCAAGAGATGGCGTTTGTTACAATATGATCTCGTAATGAAGTCTGTAACCAAAGCTGTGCAAGTGGTGATATTTGTGAGATTGCACTTTTGTTGGTGCATGGTGAGGTGGTGCAGAGAGTACTATCTCTTAGTGTAGTAGCACTAGTGGATGGCAGTATAATGTGCGTGTGAATAAGTGGTGGTGGTGGTGGTGGTGGTGGTGGTGGTGATAGTGGGGTAGGTGAATGTAGTTGTTGCAGTTGTGATTGGTGTTGCTGTTGTTGTTGTTAAACCCCAGGTCATACCCTGAACTAAGATCAAAAACATTCCATCATTTTAGATATACCAAAAAACGTACATAACATAATGTGTCTTCTCCTCCTTTTTTAAGATGAAGAGTGTATTTTGAAGGAAATTTGGTTTCTATTTCTAGCATACTGAAAAACCATGTACTTGGCTACTCTCTAGCTTCAGCCTGTGAAGTTATTATCATTTAGCACTTGATCAATCCTTAAGGAACAGACCAACTTTTACTATGTTGAGCTCTTGTTCTATGTGTGTAAGTGACAGAGGTCACATCATTGCTCTTGAATGGGGCACTAGTCCGTCACAGGGTTATTCACAGAGCTGTCTGATGGTGTGTGCACATTGGGGAGTTTCTCGAGGACCTCATAGGCTTAAGGGCCTAATAATGATCTATATATCCTGTGATCTGCAGTCAATAAGTACATACTACAGGGCCTTATGAAGGAGCATGACTCAGTGGCTAGAGTGTTGGGCTCACGATCATGAGGTAGTTAAGTTAAGTTAATTTTTTGCTCAAAAAGCAAAAAGCAAGGCCATGTAGGGTGACATGGAGTTATGTACTGGGTGGTGTTCATGCCAAGAGTTCAGGCCATTTCTGGTCAAGAGAGACTTTGAACCGAGCAGTAGTGAGTTCGATTCCTGGACCGGGCTGCATGTTGTGTTCTTGAGCAAGACACTTTATTTCACGTTGCTCCAGTTCACTCAGCTACTGAAATGAGTTGCAACATCACTGGTGCCAAGCTGTATCGACCCCTTTGCCTTTCCCTTGGATAACATCGGTGGCATGGGGTGAGGAGGCTGGTATGCATGGGTGACTTCTGGTCTTCCATAAATAACCTTGCCAAGACTTGTGCTTCAGAAGGGAACTTTCTAGGTGTAATCCCATGGTCATTCATGACTGAAGGGGGTCTTTTACAGGGCCTAGTGCATTGATTTTCCTGGGGGGCCTATAATGTTGCCAAGATGGCCCTGGTCACTCATTTACAGCTGAAAGAACTGGAGCAAGATGAAGTGTTTTGCTCAAGAACACAATGCAATAAATATACCAAAAGTGTTCATAAATATACCAAAAGTGTTCATTGAAACTAAAAGTGTACTTTGAGGGAGATTTGCTTACTATTTCAAGCATATTGAGAATCATGTAGTTGGATTCTTTGTAAAACCAACCTGTTATTTAGTCCAAGATCAGGCATGGACAATCTTCATCGAGAAGCAGGCTACATGAAACATGGCTCATTATCTGGTAGGCTGCACTTCTAAAAAACTTCAGGGTAATTTTTCACAAGGTGTGGGCATTCAGGAAGTCTCATGGGCCACATTTTACCCATGGCTGCTCTAGACCAATCCTAATCCAACAGAGCTAAGATCAAATATATTACAACAACAACTAACCCATTTTTTTATTCCTATGTGCTGAGACTCCAGAACCATATTATTCATTATGCACTTTTCTAAAACAGTAGAGTGTAATTTGAGTAAATTTAGCTGTTATTTCTAGCTGTACAAATGACCATATAGAGACTCTCTTATTGGCAAGACTTGTGTAGTAGGTTGAAGTGACACATATGAATGTAGTATTAGGTGGATTCTGTGAATGTGGTTGTGATGGTATGTGAGTGCAGTGAGTTTATCAAGGACAGTGTGTAGTGGTGGAGGTGGCAGTGGTGAAGGTGGCAGTGGTGAAGGCGGTAGTGGTATGTGAATGCAGTTTAGTTTATAAGGTGTGGTTGGTAGATAGTGGTAGTGTTGCTTTCTTGTTTGTGGTATTTAACATTGTGACATGTAAATATATATAAATTCTTTTATTCTTTTACTTGTTTCATTCATTTGACCGCAGCCATGCTGGAGCACTGCTTTTAGTCGAACAAATTGTCCCCAGGATTTATTCTTTGTAAGCCTAGTACTTATTCTATCAGTATCTTTTGCCGAACTGCTAAGTTACAGGAATGTAAACACATCAACGTCAGTTGCCAAGCAATGGGGTGGGGAGACAAACACAGACACACACAAATATATATTTCCTTACTTCCCACAAGGGGCTACACACAGAGGGGACAAACAAGGACAAACGGATTAAGTCGATTATATCAACTCCAATGCACAACTGGTACTTAATTTATCGACCCCGAGAGGATGAAAGGCTAAGTCGACCTCGGCGGAATCTGAACCCAGGACGTAGCGGTAGATGAAATACGGCTACGCAGTTCGCCCGGCGTGCTAACGATTCTACCAGCTCGCCGCCTTTTCACACAAATATATACATACATATATATCACTACATCAACTCCCATCTTTCTCACTACCTCTTCCTGAAAACCCTCACCCTTTTCTTTCAGCAATTGGTAGGAAGATGGCTACTTGTCCTGTAGTAGTCATAGTAGTAGCAGTAGTGGCAGTGGCAGTCGTGATGATAACGGTGGTGGTAGTGATTATGGTGGTGATGATGATGATGGTGGTGGTGGTGATGATGTGGTGGTGATAGTGGTGGTGGTGGTAGTAGTAGTAGTAGCAGTAGTAGTAGTAGTAGTATATAGTAGTAGTAGTAGTAGTAGTAGTAGCATCAGCATCAGCATCAGCCGTACCAACAGCAGTAGTAGTAACAATAGTAGTAGTAGTAGTAGTAGTAGTAATAGTAGTAGTAGTAGTAATAGTAGTAGTAGTAGTAGTGATGCTGGTGGTGGTGGTGGTAACAGCAGTAGCAGTGGTGATGTCACTGATGGTTGTCAAAATAGAGTGTTGACAACAGCATCCAGTGGTGATAATGATATAAAAAGAACTCATAGCAGTGTTGGTGGTGGTGAGAGTAGTAGCAGTACCGAAATAGCTGTAGTAATGATGGTAGTAAAGGTTTGTCAGTAGTAGTTGTCATAGTAGTAGTGGTGGTTGTGATATCAAAAGTAGCAGTGGGAGTGAGAGTGATTATGGAAGTTACTGTAAAAGTAGTGTTGGCAGTAGTAGTAGTAGTAGTAATAGTAGTAGTTGTAGTAGTAGTAGTAGTAGTAGTAGTAGTAGTAGTAGTAGTAGTAGTAGTAGTAGTAGTAGTAGTAGTAGTAGTAGTAGTAGTAATAGTAGTAGCAGCAGCAGCGGCAGCAACAGCAGCAGGAGGAGAGTGAGGATGGCCCGAAGAGAGAGATTTATTTGGCAGTGATCTCTGTGTCCTGAAATTTGTGAGCCATGAGGATAATGTCAGATGTTTATGTCATAATAATGTTTCAGAGCAAATGTGGTGGTGGTGGTGGTGGTGAAGTGATGGTGGTGGTGGTGGTGGTGGTGGAGGTGGAGGTGGATGAAATGATGGTTATGGGAGTGGGGATGGTGATGATGGTAGTGCTGGTAGAGACGGTGGTGGTGGTGGTGGTGGTGAGGGTGTATGAAATGGTGGTTATGGGGGGGGAAGATGGTAGTGCTGGTGGAGACGGTGGTGGTGGTGGTGGTGAAGGTGGATGAAATGGTGGTTATGGGGGGGGAAGATGGTGATGATGGTAGTGCTGGTGGAGGTGCTGGTGGAGCCGGTGGTGGTGGTGGTGGTGGAAGAGGTTGGGTAGTGGAAGAGGTTGGGTAGTCTGCTTAAGTAGGTGTGAGGTGGTGGTGGTGGTGGTGGTGGTGGTGGTGGTAGAGGTGAGAGCTGGAGGGCGGGAGGGGGTTGGGAGAATATATACCAGTGACAATGATGGTTTTCCCAGAGGCTACTTATGTATATCTGAGGTAAGGGGGTAGCTTCTGGGTAGGATCTGCTTAAGAAGGTAAGATTAATAAATAGCATAAGAGGAAAACTTAGAGTCTGGCAAAGGAGACTAATGATGGACTGGACTGGTTGGAACACTCCCACCCTAGACCCATTGTAGAATTATTATTTTTTTTTCTACTTAATGTGTTTTGTAGATTGGTAGCTGCTAACTAGGTTGATGACTAGCCGCTTGTTGTTGCTGCTGTGGTTGTTGTTGACTTTGATGATGATAATAAACCTTCCAAAATCTGCAGTTCAGATCCTCCCTCTATCCTGTACAACCCAATAATAAAAATATGAAAGGGATAAATAGCCTGTCTAATAATATTTTTCTGTGATTTTGATTTTGTTCCAAACAAGGCTTGAGGCCACTACTGTGATGTAAGGGACCATAAAGAAGGAAAAGAAAGGAGGCGTTCAAATTCAAAAGATGTCCTATTGACAGAAAGCTTATAGGACTGTAATGCTAAGTTTAGAGGAAAACCAGATGACGGTAATGAGTTCCAGAAAGCAGCAGTTCCAGGAAAGAAGTAATTGGAATGAAAGGACTTACGTATGACTAATAGGAAATTCAATAGGGAAATGACATGCCAGGAAAGAGAAGCGGGTGACATGCTTAAAGGTCTTGATAAAGCAGGAGTTCTCAACAATTTTTTATCTATGGATTCCTTTGGTTCCTATTTGATTCTTGGAGTGGAGGCGCGATGGCCCAGTGGTTAGGGCAGCGGACTCGCAGTCATAGGATCGCGGTCTCGATTCCCAGACTGGGCGTTGTGAGTGTTTATTGAGCGAAAACACCTAAAAGCTCCACGAGGCTCTGGCAGGGGATGGTGGTGATCCCTGTTGTACTCTTTCACCACAACTTTCTCTCACTCTTACTTCCTGTTTCTGTTGTACCTGTACTTCAAAGGGCCGGCCTTGTCACTCTCTGTGTCACGCTGAATATCCCTGAGAACTACGTTAAGGGTACACGTGCCTGTGGAGTGCTCAGCCACTTACACGTTAATTTCACAAGCAGGCTGTTCCGTTGATTCGGATCAATCGGAACCCTCGTCATCGTAACCGACGGAGTGCTTCCATTCCATTTGATTCTTGGGGACCCTCAAAGCCATTCAATATTTAAAATCTAGTTTTATAGAAACTTCTTATGAAATTCCTATTGAACTTGCGGAGGTTGAATTCTGTGAAATGTTAGAGAAAGAAACCCAGCTGTTTCTTGCAATCCATACCAATACATACATAAAAAGCAAAATTATTTAGGGGCCCTTAAAATACTATTGTGGATCTCAGTTTACTAATTTGTTGCATGGGTCCCACACAAAAGTCTTTTATGGACCATCAGGGACCATATGGACTCCAGTTGAGAACTACTGTGATAGAGGGTATTAGACCAGAGAATTCATCACAGCCATGACCATGAAAGCACTTATAGAAAAGACATGATAAAGATACTTTCTGATGATGAGACAAAGATTCCAGTCTAGGAGGAAGAGAAAAGAGGACCCACCATGTTAACAATAAAATCATAATGATGGTGATGATGATGATGATTACTTTTATTGGCCATTAGGGCCCAAGATATTTAGCATAAAAGGATGAAATACTAACACAACACAAATGATAATTCTTTCTAATTCTTTTTTTTTTTTTTGGCACAAGGCCAGTAATTTTGAAGGAAGTAGGGTAGGATGATTAAATTGACCCCGGTATTTGACAGGTACTTTATTTCATTGACCCTGAAAGGATGAAAGGTGAAATCAATCTCAGTGGAATTTGAACTGAGGTGCAGGAATGGCTGTGTGGGAAGTAGCTTGCTTACCAGCCACATGGTTCTGGGTTCAGTCCCACTGCGTGGCAACTTGGGTAAGTGTCTTCTACTATAGCCTTGGGCCGACCAAAGCCTTGTGAGTGGATTTGGTAGACAGAAACTGAAAAGAAGCCCGTCATATATATGTATATATATATATATATTCGTGTGTGTGTTTGTGTGTCTTTTTTTGTCTCCCTCGACATCGCTTGACAACCGATGCTGGTGTGTTTACGTCCCCATAACTTAGCAGTTCAGCAAAAGGGACTGATAGAATAAGTACTAGGCTTACAAAGAATAAGTCCTGCGGTCGATTTCTTCGACTAAAGGCAGTGCTCCAGCATGGCCACAGTCAAATGACTGAAACAAGTAAAAGAGAGAGAGAGAGTCAGAAGAAATGCTGCTCAGCATTTTGTCCAACAAGCTAATGGTTCCACCAACTCACCAATAACAATAATAATGTTTTCTAACATCTGCACACATTGATATATTTGTAGGTGAAGGGGTTTTGTTAATTGAATTGACCCAAGTGAATAACTGATACTCATTTTATTGAGTCTCAGGACTTAGATATAAACTACATCTGCTCTATCATTTCTGCTATTCAACTGTAACAATAAATGGAATATATTCACAGATATGTCCCTGAGTGGGATTATATTAATTTGGCAATATATCAAACAGAATGAGAAATGAGAAGGTAGTCCACAATTTGTATCTGGCAATGGTTGAACTGCATAAAGACTTATATAAATTGACAATTATGTGAAGGAAGATTATCCTGATGTCTTTATCAAACACTGAGAAAACAGAGTTTTGAATGCCAAAATAGAAATCTTCATACCTCTGAACAGAAAGTATTTTCATTGTGAAGTAGAAAAAATTTTTTAGATTGGAATAAATAAGATGCAAGGTATGAAAGTGTTGAAAATGCTATTGATTATTGCCACACTGGGTTTCATAAAGACTAACAGACTAAAACATGATAAGCTTAACAAGAGTTCACATAAAAGTACATCATCATCATCATCATCATTTAACCCTTTAGCATTCAAATTAATATGTCAGAAGTAATCCTTATTCATTTACATTTAAAAAAAATTAATCTGGTATTATCTTGTAGCTTCAAGATTTGAAAGATGTAATTGTTTATTTTTAGAATGACATTGCAGGGTAGGTGTGAGATGCTGGTTCTGGCCAGTTTGAGCATAAAATGAGTAGAATATTCGGGCCGGATATAGCCGGTTTAAACACTAAAGGGTTAACGTCCATCTTTCATGCTGGCATGGGTTGGACAGTTTGACAAGATCTAATGGGTTCAAGGACTGTATTGTGCTCCAGTGTCTGCTTGGCATGGTTTATACAGCTGGACCCCTTTCCTAATGCCAACCATTTTACAGAGTGCATAGGTGCTTTTCGCATGCTATCAGTACTTGTGAAATAACCATGCAGTTTTCAACCCTATGGAACTCAATAGGTGGGGTTTTATATGAGCAGGTGATGGTTAAGATATGAGAGAAGTGGATGGGGCAGAGCAAGTTTTTGATGCAGTGGAGCTACATGGCTACTCACATTTAAGATAAGTGAGAAATGAGTCATCAGTAGCAGCTGTGAAGAGTAAGTGGTGATGAAGTGTCCAGGTGGCACTGCAAGGTATGTGTAGAAATGAGTAGGGACAGAGAAACCAGGAGTGTGAGCAGGTGGGAGTTTGCATAAGTGTATGGGGTAAGGCAAGAGAAAGAGGAGA
>NC_043004.1:101145773-101163273 GCF_006345805.1 Octopus sinensis | reverse complement strand
ATGTATAAGTCTTGAAAAAATTACAAAAATCGATTCCAGGTGAGAATGCGATCAATAAAGCCGTGGGAACGTGCATTTGTAAAATCGTTTTTCTTGGAATAGAAAGAAGTCTATCTTTATTTCTTCTTTTGCCGGTGTCTCAAATTTAGGTTAAATCAGTATTTCTCAAAGGGGAGGCCTATGGGATGGTCAGACAAGTTGTTCTGAGAAAATTTGGTTTAAATGTTTGACAACTTAGCACTGTCCATTTTACTGGGGGCGTTTTGCTCATATATACATATATATACATGGGTGAGTATGAAGGCTCATAGCTCAGTGGTTAGAGTGTCAGGCTCACAATCATGAGATAGGGCGTTCAATTGCTGGACCGGGCTGTGTGTTGTGTTCTTGAGCAAGGTACTTTATTTCACATGGCTCCAGTTCACTCAGCTGTAGAAATGAGTTGTGACGTCACTGGTGCCAAGCTGTATTGGCCCCTTTGCCTTTCCCTTAATTCATACTGGTGGCATGGAGAAGGGAGGATGGTATGCATGGGCGACTTCTGCTCTTCCATAAACAACCTTGCCCAGACTTATGCCTTGGAGGGTAACATTCTAGGTGCAATCACATGGTCATTTCAAGACGGAAGTGGGTCTTTACCGTTTATAGATGGGTGAGTGGACCAATGAAAGAAAGAAGCACTCAGTACATTTGGTAGGAATTACATGTGTTATTTAAAACAATTTGATCTGGACTCCATGCTACTTAAAGTCTTTTAGGCTTCTTACAAAAACTTTAAGTTGCATGGGGCTGAATCAAACTGTTTTAAATAATAATAATAATATGCATATATACACACACACATATAATATATACACACACACACACATATAATATATATGTACATCCATATGCACACACACACATGCACACATACATACGCACATTTATGATGGGCTTCTGTCAGTTTCTTATTTCTTTACTGCCCACAAGGGGCTACACACAGAGGGGACAAACAAGGACAGACAAACGGATTAAGTTGATTACCAGTGTGTAACTGGTACTTAATTTATTGACCTCCGAAAGGATGAAAGGCAAAGTTGACCTTGGCAGAATTTGAACTCAGAACGTAACAGCAGACGAAATACCACTAAGCATTTTGCCCACTGTGCTCACATTTCTGCTAGCACGCCACCTTCTATCAGTTTCTCTCAACCAAATCTACTCACAAAGCTTTGGTTGGCCCAGGGCAATAGTGTATGATACTTGCATAAAGTGCTATGAAGTGGGACTGAATACAAGACCACATGGTCAAAAAAGTAAGCTTCTTAACAACACAGTTACACCCATATCTTTAAAGAAAACCATGTAAAATATTGGTTCTTGAAATGCAATAAGGGTAGTAAATGCAATGTGTAAGTGAACCAGCTCTATAGGCTCTCAAACTGAATATTTTCAAAGAGGGAAGAGAGAAAGACAAAGAGAGCTAAAAGGGGGTTATTTTCAGACTTGGGAATACAATGCTGCTAGTCATAAGCTGATCCTTATTCAGACAAAAATTTAGGGCCACTGAGTAGAATATCCAGTACAGGTTTCATATACACTTAGAAAAATAATTCTGCATTGTTAGTTTTAAGTATATACAGAAATATGTACACTACTTCATATACTTAAGATTAACGATAGCACATAACATATACATATAGCCACTCATTCTATATGTGTATACCCATATATATATTGTGCGTATGTATATAAATGTACATTTGCAAATACCTATTTCTTTACTACCCACAAGGAGCTAAACACAGAGGGGACAAACAAGGACAGACAAACGGATTAAGTCGATTATATCGACCCCAGTGCATAACTGGTACTTATTTAATCGACCCCGAAAGGATGAAAGGCAAAGTCGACCTTGGTGGAATTTGAACTCAGAACGTAGCGGCAGACGAAATGCCACTAAGCATTTTGCCCGGCGTGCTAACGATTCTGCCAGCTACCCCCACCACGCACATACGTGCACACATATATATGTACACACCCTCACATATATACCTAGATTTATGAAGCTGTTTGATGTTTTACAGGTACAATGTATATATGTGTGTGTATGTGTGTGTGTATTTGTGTGGATATAGTTATCAGTATAAGTGTGTATGGGTGTGGTATGTTCTTTTTTTTTTCTTTTTATTCTTTTACTTGTTTCAGTCGTTTGACTGTGGCCATGCTGGCGCACCACCTTTAGTTGAGCAAATCGACCCCAGGACTTATTCTTTGTAAGCCTAGTACTTATTCTATCAGTCTCGCTTGCCAAACCGCTAAGTGTCAGGGACGTAAACACACCAGCATCGGTTGTCAAGCAATGCTAGGGAGACAAACACAGACACACAAACATATACATATATATATATAATATATATATATATATGCCGGCCTTCTTTCAGTTTCTGTCTACCAAATCCACTCACAAAGCTTTGGTTGGCCCAAGGCTATAGTAGAAGACACTTGCCCAAGGTGTCACGCAGTGGAAATGAACCCAGAACCATGTGGTTGTTAAGCAAGCTATTTACCACACAGCCATTCCTGTGCCTATATGGATTTTGTCTAAAGAAATCTATGTATATATATATATATATATATATATTATATATATATATATTTGTACATTCATATGTATGTGTATATATGAATGAATGCATAGCCATGAGCACACATAAGCACACACACATACACATACACATACACACACACACACACACAACCACACACACACATTTGGGTGTATGTTTACCTAAGTAACTGAAGCACACACAGAAAAACAAATATGAAACCAGTAATAATATTGATAAAGAATGTGCTAAGTAGCTGAAGAAAGAGACGGAGGAGATGATGGTGGAAGAAATGGTGACAAACGAAGCCAATTTCTCAACTCCTACCAAAGACACTTGCCCCGATCTAAACATAGCAGAAGTATTTGGAATAACCCTAACCCTTGTTGCTTTCTTCAGCCTCTGAATACCTATTTATATCCCTGTGTCAGGAACAAGAAACCGAGTATTAATTACCCCTAATAAGGTCTCACTCAGTCTTTTGTTAAAAAATGAGGAAGTATCTGGCCCTAACATTCTTTTCCTACCCCATCGAGTTTTGTTGTACTTATATCTGTTTAAACAATGTGTGTGTGTGTGTGTGTGTGTGTGTGTGTGTGTGTGTGTGTGTGTGGTGTTTGTGTGTGTGTGTGTGTTTGTGTGTGGGGTATGAATGTATGTATATACATTCATATATATATTGTATTTGTACATATATTATCTATTACCCTTTTACTCTTTTACTTGTTTCAGTCATTTGACTGCGGCTATGCTGGAGCACCGCCTTTAATCGAGCAACTCGACCCCGGGACTTATTCTTTTGTAAGTCCAGTACTTATTCTATCGGTCTCTTTTGCCGAACCGCTAAGTGACGGGGACATAAACACACCAGCATCGGTTGTCAAGCGATGTTGGGGGGACAAACACAGACATACAAACATACACGCACACATATACATACATATACATATATACGACGGGCTTCTTTCAGTTTCTGTCAACCAAATCCACTCACAAGGCTTTGGTCGGCCCGAGGCTATAGTAGAAGACACTTGCCCAAGGTGCCACGCAGTGGGACTGAACGTGGAACCATGTGGTTGGTAAGCAAGCCACTTACCACACAGCCACTCCTATGCCTATATATATTAATCTATCCTTATGAATAGGCAAGGAAACCAACAATTCCTATGTCTACCTTTATTGTCCTATGTCTAGTCTGACAACCAGAAACTTCACTGGATTAATTCATCTCTATCTCTCTCCCCTTTCTCTCTCTCTTTCTATATATCTACCTGTCATTCATTTGCTCTCCTTCATAATCTCAAGCACTTGTAGCAAAGCAATGAATGCATGTAGTACAGTTTTCTATTAAATCATGCAAAACAATGACAGTACCGCTACAGATGAAGTTCTACAAGTTGTCAAGTGCATAAAGACTATCTGACTTCATAATTCCTTGGAAAACTTAAAATATGTACATAGACACACTTAAGGGTGTGTTTATATGTGTTATATGCAATAGAAGCAGTATTAGATTCAAATAGCTCTCTATGTATCATACCTAAAGTAAATACACCATTGAAAGGCAAAATTACTGTTGTTTTCCTCCAAAGATAACATCCCTTATGGATGTGCTGCATTTGAAAACATAACATATATCAGAGGGAAACAAAAATCATCCCAATAGCAACTAGTGATAATGCCAAATGCATTTCAGCACAGTTGGGCTTTATCAATGGCATGTTCTCACAGTCAGCTGTATGCCTAGATGAGATTTGCCACTAAATTTAACAAACTATTTAAAAAAAGAAAAACAACATATTTTTCAGTAAAACAAAACATGTAAGAGTCAAGCTTTATTTGATGTTCTATGGTTATTTGTTTATTTATCTATTTTATTATTCATTTTAAAATTTATTCGAATTTGTTTAAGAAAGTCAACTTGATATGTCTTCTGAATTGTTCAGATGCAACAGTTTTGAGTAAACCAGCATTTCTCAGACCAACTGAAAATCTTCAGCACCTTTTTTTAAAACAATTTGTGCAAAATAGAGAAAATTTTTTGAGATCGTATTTATTTTTAGCAACAGACCAGGACAAGACTGAGCTCTGCTTCAAGTACAAATATATATAATTAAAAGTGTCTGTGAAGAAACAAAACGAAACAAAATAGCCAGCAAACCAGGACTGTCCACTTCCAAGGAAAATTGCTTGATGAAAGGAATGCAAAATTGAAATATTTGTTTAATGAAACTGACTCAAACAGTAAGCTTTTAGTTTTGTTTATGAAATTTTCAAAGAAGAAATTAATTAAAGACTATTTAGAATTTAATTAGTAGACAAGTAAAGAATTTGACAAAGATTTGATAACTTTTGTGGTTTAATATCATCATTACTTTATGTGGATATTGGCAGAAAATATGATGATAAAATTCCATATAAGGAAGAAGTTAATGAAGACAGTGTGGCGCATAGATACTGAGTTATTTTGAAAATTTGGATTTACAGAGTCTTCCGGCTAAATTTGACAGTTTGCATAAAAAGAAAAGAGAATACAATATCTCATCCAAAAATTGAAGTATTTAAAAAAAAAAAATCAAAAAATATCAACTAGATAGGTGCAGGAGTGGCTGTGTGGTAAGTAGCTTGCTTACCAACCACACGGTTCCGGGTTCAGTCCCACAGCATGGCATCTTGGGCAAGTGTCTTCTATTCTAGCCTTGGGCCGACCAAAGCCTTGTGAGTGGATTTGGTAGACGGAAACTGAAAGAAGCCCCTCCAACATCGCTTGACAACCAATGCTGGTGTGTTTATGTCCCCGTAATTTAGTGGTTCGGCAAAAGAAACCGATAGAATAAGTACTAGGCTTACAAAGAATAAGTCCCGGGGTCGATTTGCTCGACTAAAGGCGGTGCTCCAGCATGGCCGCAGTCAAATGACTGAAAAGAGTAAAAGAGTAAGGAGTAAAGAGTAGATTGTGACTGAAAGTTAGCAGTCTACTCAAAGCAGCTATCCCCAGCTTCCACCACAGCCGGCCTCAAAACAGCTCCAAAATCTGGTGTTTGTGTTCTTCACCGAATCTCTAGGAAGGTCTTCAAACACCTCTTTGATCTTGATCACCAGTTCAACCTTGGTGTTGCAGGCGGAGGAATGATAAAGCGCTGAGTCCTACTGTCATACATATGGCCTCCCAGCAGTAACCCGTGTGTGATGACATCAGCAGCTGGGGAGCTGACCAGAACTTGGGGCTGACCGGAAGAGGAAGGGGTAGGAGTGACGTTTGCACAAGCAGGGGAGCATTGTGCCTTTTTTGATCAGGGTAGCCAACAGAGCTGGACGTGTGAGTGCTTTGTCAAGGTAGGGGAGAAGTAGCTGCTATTTTTAGCATCGGGGTCAGGCCACGTGGAAGGGTTCGTTATTGCTGGAGAGGTCTGCATCGACGAAGAGAAGGTAGGTGTCCTTATTTCAAATCTCCTGTATACACCACAACCCACTCCAGCCAGGGATTGACCACGGTCTCCAGCAGCTTCACAGAGCCATATGAGTTGAGCCTAAGGCTCAGATGAATCGTGACATGCAGATGCAGTCAGAATGTCTGCTGTGTCCTTCCTGGTGGCCGCCATGGCTCTGTAGTCTCGGTTGCAGATGTCCATGTTACGTCTTACAGCCTTTACAGTGTTTACAGAGCACTGAGGAGCAGTCATGATGCCTGCATTTTATCACTCGGTGCAAATCATCATGATACAGGTAACTTCCGATATCCAGATGGATTCTGATCCTCCATATCAACTAACTTTTTCTCAACTACACTTTTAATCTTTATGCTTTGCAATGCCATTGACTGTTCACCAATACATTAAGCTGTTCCAGAGAAAAAAAGAGATAGAAAAATCATCAAATTTAGCCCAAACACTCTGCATATATAATTTTGAAATATTGGTGATCATATTCAGAAAACATGTCATTTAGATCTCTAGTTTAAGGGGTATAACTTATTAGAACATCATTGAATAGATTTTCCCCAGACAAAATAGCATATTTGAATAATATTGAGTAAACATTAATTAAATAAAAGTTAATTATGTATATATCACTAAAAAGTTAATGAAACAGAATTGGGTAGCTAAGATCTACAACAGCATAAATGATTAGAGGATACGGCAAGCAGATTATAAATTAAAATGGTGTAAATAAATAGATTAGAAAGTGTTGATTAAAGTTGTTTAAAGAAAAAGACAAATATTAATTAAGGGGTTTACTTCAAGTTAAATACGTAGATGAAAGATTTACTTCTTAAATTGGTAATTTCTAATCTTTCATCTAACTATAATAGTTTAACTTAAAGTAAAACTCTTGATTAATATTTGTCTTTTTCTTTAAACAACTTTAATCAACATTCTCTAATCTATTTATTTACACTATTTTAATTTATAATCTTCTCCCCACATCCTCTAATCATTTGTGCTGTTGTAGATCTTAACTCCCACCGCCATAATGATTCATTAACGTTTTAGTGATACATACATAATTAACTTTCATGTTAATTAATATTTATTTACTATTATTCAAATATGTTATTTTGTCTGGAAAAATCTACTCCAATGATATTCTGAGAATTTATTATGCTCCTTAAGCTAGTGATATCAATGAAGTGTATTATGAATTCTATCACAAATATTTCAAAATTATTTATAAATCCAAGCTTTCAAAATAATTCACAATATTTGCAGTGTGGAAGGTGTTTGTAAGCCATTTAAGAAACACACAAAAGCCGTTCAATTCACTTCAACGTTTAAGTTTAATTTGTCAAAATATTTTCGTCGCTTTAAGACCGCGACCTGTTCACTGACAAAAATCCTCGCGGTCTTAAAGCGCTGAAAATATTTTGACAAATTAAAGTTAAATATTGAAGTGAATCGAACAGCTTTTGTGTGTTTCTTAAATGGCTTACAAATACCTTCCACGCTGCAATTGTTTTCGTTTCAGCACACGATCTCAGATCAAATCACTTGCTATGCAAGTACATCTCCGTAAATCACAATAATTCACATTAGCACAAACATGGCTGTGAGGTAAGAAGCTTGCTTTCCAAACACATGGATCTGTGTACAGTCCCTCTGAGTGGTACCATGGGCAAGTATCTTCTGCTATACTCTCAAGCCAGCCAAAGACTTGAGAGTGGATTTGGTAGACGGAAACTGAAAAAAGCTCATTGTATACGCGCGTGCACGCGTGCGTGAGTGTGTGTGTGTGCGTGTGTGAATCTTTGTGTCTGTGTTTGTTCCCACCCACCAGTTGACAACTGGTGTTGGTGTGTTTACATCCCTGTAAGTTAAGAGCTTGGTAAAAAAGATCAACAGAATAAGTACCAAACTTTAAAAGAGAACAAGTACCGGGGTTGATAAGTTAGACTAAAAATTTGTCAAAGTGGTGGTGCCCCAGCATGGCTGCAGTCCAATGACTGAAACAAGCCAAAAAATTAAGAGATAAAGAATGTATGCGACATTCTTTCTCCATTAACTTCTTCCTTATGTGATGTCAGTTTTATGATCATTTTCTAAGTCTATACCCATATATAGTCTTGATTATATTGATAAAGTGGAGGCACAATGGCCCGGTGCTTAGGGTAGCGGACTTGCGGTCGTAGCATCGCGGTTTTGATTCCCAGACAAGGCATTGTGAGTGTTTATTGAGCAAAAAACACGTAGAGCTCTACGAGGCTCCGGCAGGGGATGGTGGTGATCCCTGCTGTACTCTTTCACCACAACTTTCTCTCACTCTTTCTTCCTGTTTCTGTTGTACCTATATTTCAAAGGGCCAGCCTTGTCACACTCTGTGTCACGCTGAATCTCCCCAAGAACTACATTAAGGGTACACGTGTCTGTGGAGTGCTCAGCCACTTGCACGTTAATAAATGAGCTGCGACGTCACAGGTGCCAAGCTGTATTGGCCCCTTTGCCTTTCCCTTGGATAACATCGGTGGTGTGGAGAGGGGAGGCTGGTATGCGTGGGCAACTGCTGTTCTTCCATAAAACAACCTTGCCCAGACTTGTGCCTTGGAGGGTAAAGTTCTAGGTGCAATCCCATGGTCATTCATGACCGAAGTGGGGTCACAACAATATTGATACACAAAACTTATCGAAACCTTTGTCATGTTCTTTAGTTGTTGACTTCTGTGGCTCAGGGATTCCAGGATAGCTGGTTCATTGCTCCACGATTCACACTGTCAGCTGTCCAGATCACCCTTAACTGTTGAATGAGGTACACTTTGAAACTTGAATAGGATTACTGTTATACCGAACCATTTTAGGAAAAAGGCGCGGGCATGGCTGTGTGGTTAGGGAGCTTGCTTCCTAGCTACATGGTTTCGGGTCAGTCCCACTGCGTGGAACTTTGGGCAGGTGTCATCCACTATAGCCCCGAGCCGACCGGAGCTTTGTGATTGAATTCGGTAGGTGGAAGTTACTGCCGTGTGTGTATGTGTGCGTATAGCTGCTCAGTGCCTCTCCGAAAGAGAGAGAGGGGTACATTCTCTGACTTTTTCCAATATATATATGAAACATTATCAATATAATATATTTCATGTAAGTGTGTAGTTGAAACACTGGAGGCTTCAGTTTTTGTCCATATTGAATTAAAAACACAATTCTCACGGTCACTTTTGAGACGACTTCCTGTCACCTCGCTCTGAACAATACTGTGTTTTCTTGACACAATACGTCTACGGAAACGGCAGCTTCTGGCATTTTAGATACGCACATACATTAAGTATGTTATTTATAAAACGGTGTGATTTATAAAAAGATATTCCATACAAAGCGGCAAAGATAGTGTTAAATATGTATAAAAAAAAACTATCAAATTATGAAATAAGGCGCAGGAGTGGCTGGGTGGTAAGTAGCTTGTTTACCAACCACATGGTTCCGGGTTTAGTCCCACTGCGTGGCACCTTGGGCAAGTATTTTCTACTATAGCCTCAGGCCAACCAAAGCCTTGTGAGTGGATTTGGTAGACGGAAACTGAAAGAAGCCCGTCATATATATGTATATATATATATATATATATATATATATATATATATATATATATATATATATATATATATATATATATATATATATATATATATATATATATATATATATATATATATATGTGCGTGTGTATTTGTGTGTCTGTGTTTGTCCCCTAGCATTGCTTGACAACCGATGCTGGTGTGTTATGTCCCCATCACTTAGCGGTTCGGCAAAAGAGACCGATAGAATAAGTACTAGGCTTACAAAGAATAAGTCCCGGGGTCGAGTTGCTCGACTAAAGGTGGTGCTCCAGCATGGCCGCAGTCAAATGAATGAAACAAGTAAAAAAGAAAGAAAGAATAATTTTGTATCCGACTTAAATACTTGAGGGACTTCATATTCACACCATACACACACACACACACAGTGGTTGGATTTTCTACATAAGTATGTGTGTGTGTGTATCTTATGACATGCATATATTTTATGTGTGTGTGTGTGTGTGCATATATACTATATATAGACAAACAGACAGAAACAAAGAGCCTTTTCTCAGTAAAGAACAACTATGCAAACATAATAAGCTGGCGTTTTATCCTGAACAACTTTTAGTATGACGCTATCAATATCCTGATAATGTCACAACGTGACAGTCAGCGTACAAGATCAAAACACTGGCTTCTCATTGTCCTGCAGAGGCAATTGCAGGAAATTTTAAAATAGAACTACACTTTTGTCAATTGGCACTTTATTTTCACAGTAAGTGATGTTGGTGTGAATATCTTAAGGTATTTCATCGTCATCATCATCATCATCATCATAATCATTGTTTAACGTCCATTTTTCCATGCTAGCATGGGTTGGACGATTTGACTGAGGTCTGGCGAACCAGATGGCTGCACCAGACTCCAATCTAATCCGGCAGAGTTTCTACGGCTGGATGCCCTTCCTAACGCCAACCACTCCGAGAGTGTAGTGGGTGCTTTTACGTGCCACCGGCATGAGGGCCAGTTAGGCGGTGTCATATTTTTGTGTGTAAGTGTGTGTGTGTGTGTGTGAAACAGAGGAGAAGATTCTGTAGAGTTATTAAAAACGAGCATTCAGAAACTTAGATCCATATCTTGGTTTCATTCCTTGTCGAAGCATTTTCCCTTTAGTTAAACTAAAAATGCTTTTTGAATAGATATAGACATCTCACAAATTGTTGATTTCCATTTCTGTATAAATCTAAGCCCTGTTGCTTATGAAAAACTGTATTCTAGCAAAAGAAACTGATAGAATAATTACTAGGATTAAAAACTAAAAAAAAATGTATTGGGGTCAGTTCATTTGATTAAGATTCTTCAAAGTGGTGACCCAGCACAGCCAAAGTCTAATGACTGAAACAAGCAAAGAATATAGATATTTTTTTATGTGAATTATATTATTCACACACACACATTTCATTTGCTCCGAATATTCATTAGAGGTAGTCACTAAGGTAATGCAGACAACAGTGAAAGTGGTTGTTATGAAAGCATAGAAAGCACAGTTTTAAAAACACAGCCCTTACTTCTGGTAGCAACAAAGAGGTTTCTTTCTTTAAGTGTGTAGGGCAAATTGTATGGTATTTGTGTATCCAGGGTGATACTGTATGCTAGCAACACATTTGTGTTGAATGAGGTAGATGTACAAATACTAGAAAGAAAATGAGTTACACATGATTTGGGAGAGGTTAATGTCAACATACATAAATGATTAAGCACAGGTGAGCTGAGACAAAAATATATAAAGAAATAAAAGAAATTTTTTTAATGTGTACCAGGAGAGTCGGTCATAGTGTGTGAGAGACAGGAAACTGTGTTTGTAAGGACGTTATGATGCGTATGAATAACGACAGTTGGGTGAAGAAGTGTCAAGTAATTCAAGTGGAAGGAGCCGGCAGTAGAGGAAGACTCAAGAAGATATGAGAAGTGGTGAGGGCAGATCTCAAGATGCTGTTCTTCATGAAGGAGATGATGATTGAATGCAACAAGTGATGTGTTACTGTACTAGAGTAGACCCCTCTAACACAAACTTGTGTTACGGATGGAAAAACAGATGTACGCTGTTATATAGGAAGTTTTTGAGATGTAGCTTTAGCATTGTCAAAATCACCATCAGTAGGTATCATGAATATTACAACAGACACCAACTAAAGGCAGTAGAAGCACCGAATGACAGACAAGTGCTCGAATCTTGGCATGCTATTATAAATATACATACTGTTTACTGTTTGCTTTACTTGTTTCAGTCATTTGACTGTGGCCATGCTGGAGCACCGCCTTTAGTCGAGCAAATCGAACCCGGGACTTATTCTTTGTAAGCCCAGTACTTATTCTATTGGTCTCTTTTGGCGAACACCGCTAAGTGACGGGGACGTAAACACACCAGCATCGGTTGTCAAGCAATGATAGGGGCACAAACACAGACACACAAATATACATGCACACATATATATATATATACATATATACGACGGGCTTCTTTTAGTTTCCGTCAACCAAGTCCACTCACAAGGCTTTGGCCGGCCCGAGGCTATAGTAGAAGACACTTGCCCAAGATGCCACGCAGTGGGACTGAACCCGGAACCATGTGGTTCGTTAGCAAGCTACTTACCACACAGCCACTCCTGCGCCTAGAAAGTTTTTGAGATCTAGCTTTAGCATTGTCAAAATCACCATCAGTAGGTATCATGAATATTACAACAGACACCAACTAAAGGCAGTAGAAGCACTGAATGGCAGACAAGTGCTCGAATCTTGGCATGCTATTATAAATATACATGTATAAAAATGATATCTTCAATGGTGTTCTAATGTCTTAATGAGCTATAATATATTCATTTATTCATTGTTGTCCACCCCTATCATCATTCCTGCTCACCAACCAATATATCCAAGTACCAAATTTAGTGTTACTAAATTTTCTATGGTTTGCTTGCTTCATAGATTGACTGAATGTCTGGCTGTGGTATTACAAAAAAAAAAAAAAAAAAGAACAACAAAAACAAAAGAAACTTCTGAAACTAAGAAATACAATTTTTAAATAAATAATTTCAAAGTAAAAAGAAAATGTTTAGATATTAGACATTACAAGCATCAATTTGAGATGAATTGATACTTATGATAATGTCTGATATCTTTACATAAAAAGAATACTGTTTCTTTTGTTTTCTTGACATATTTTATTTTTAGCAAGCTATTTGAATATCAAGTATGCAGCTCAGCTCTCTCCATTTAACATGTTATACGCTGAGCAAGCTACAGGTTGTTTGAAAAACAAGATCAGCAACATCAAAAATGAAAAGTGATAGCAATATAATTTATTTCAGATGTTGGTTGCCATAATAGTTACAAGTGTAAAATACAATTAAAATGCTGATCACATATGTAGAGAAGAATTTTTCTGCTTTTATGTATCAACTTTTTGGCTGATACCGAATCAAATATTTATTTTAATTATGTAACAGAATAAGAGGAACGGGGTGTATATCAACCCATGGTGCAACTTATACAATCATCATATTTATGTATAAATCTCCATATCTGCATATTAAGATATACATATGTGATTCTATACACACACATGCATGAAACTCGATGCTTTAATGTCAACAATAAATTCGGTCTTTATACACACTCACAATAAAATGGAACTGAATAAGCACCTAACAGTTACTTGAGCTTTCCTGCTTATTTAATCATCATAGGGAACAGCTTCTTGCAGCTTTATTACAGTTGTAAATTTCTAAGTCTAGACATACGGTATGTTGGCTAAATTAGCCAGAATTTTTGCAGACAAATCTCTGTATATTTATGGGCTGGGCCACCATATATATATTCTATTCTATACATATATATATAGAAAGATAGATAGATATAGATAGATAGATAGATAGATAGATAGATAGATAGATAGATAGATAGATAGATAATAGATAGATAGATAGATAGATAGACAGATATATATATATATATAGATAGATAGATATAGATATATATAGATACAGATATATAAATATATATATATAGATAGATAGATAGATAGATAGATATAGATATATATAGATACAGATATATATATATAGATAGATATACATAGATAGATAGATAGACAGATAGATAGACAGATATATATATATATATAGATAGATAGATAGCTATATATATATATAGATACAGCTATATATATATATATATATATATATATATATATAGACAGATAGATAGATATAGATATAGATAGATAGATAGATAGATAGATAGATAGATAGATAGATAGATAGATAGATAGATAGATAGATATAGATAGATAGATATATGTGTATGTGTGTGTGTAATGCAATCATTGTCCATAACATCAGTTTAGATATACTGTCTGTTATCCATAAAATTATCGTCCTACAAAAAGATCAAAGAAACCAGCCGGGAGAAGATTGCTGGAAGGAACAATCATAAATCAGGAAACTTGTGTTCTTAATATATAAACAACCGGATGTGAATGACTGATACCTGTAAAATTATATGGCAACGAACTTCATCCATTTTGCAAGGCATTCTACATACCAAACTTATAACTTATTACTAGTTCAAACTTCTTGCTAAATGGTCATAAGCATTTCTAACTTTCGGCCAGCATTTAATGTAAGGTGGGCCAAAAGTCATGTACCAGAACATTTGACGTTTTAGTTATTCTTTCTTTTGTTTTCTTGTTTTTGCTTGTTTCAGTCGTTTGTAAACCTAGTACTCATTCTATCGGACTCTTTTGCCGAACCACTAAGTCACAGGGACGTAAACACACCAGCATTGGTTGTCAAGAGATGTTCGGGGGGGGGGAGACAAACACATACATACATACATACATGCATACATACATACATACATGCACACATACATGCATACATACATATACGATGGGCTTCTTTCAGTTTCTGTCCACCAAATCCACTCACAAGGCTTTGGTTGGCCCGAGGCTATAGTAGAAGACACTTGCCCAAGGTGCCACACAGTGGGACTGAACCTGGAATCATATGGCTGGTAAGCAAGCTACTTACCACACAGCCACTCCTGCACCTCTATTACATTATATTACGTCATTGTTATTATTATTATTATTATTATTATTATTATTATTATTATTATTATTATTATTATTCATTTTAAGTATCTCTTCTTCAAGTAATCTCATCTACATTCACCCACTTGTCCATCTCTTATATATAATATAGATTCAAATAAACATGTGAGTGTTCCTATAAGCTCAGAACAATGCATTCAGAAATTTGCTGCATGGAACTCCTCATTGCCCTTATCATCATTATTAACATAGTTATCATCATCATCATCATCATCATCATCATTATCATTGTTATCATCGTTGTCATCGTCATCATCATCATCATTCTTTTACATCCATTTTGTGTGGTAGCAGTGCTAGGATGGGATGCTATAACTGGAGTCATCAAATATTCAACAGTATTGCTTGTCTAGGCAGTTGGAGTTTCTTTTCTGGCTCAATTTTTATGGTTGGATGCCCTCTTTATGGTTGGATGCCTTACCACTTTACACAGTGTATTTGGCCCTTCTTTACACGGTGTCTCACTAAGGATGTATCATGTCCAAGACAAGACTAAAGAGTCCTGTCAGCTTCACAGAGCTTATAGGGTAAAGTTTTGTCATGGCACCAGCACTACAGGGGTATCCATGTCCACAGCATTGCTAAAGAGTATTCATGATCCTTCTAATCATCCATCAACCCGTTTACAGAAGCAAGTGATCAAAAAGGCAGATAGAAAATTGATGACAAAAGATCCATGTGTATGTTTGTGTGTGTGTGTGTGTGTGTGTGTGTGTATGTAGTCTTTCCTTGTGTCAAATAGTTGTTGCTATTGTTTAGCACCAAGTCAGCTTTGTGAGCAAAACCATTCCAAATATGACTATCCCCAATCATTTTGAAGATATAAAGAACAATCGCACACAGACTCCCTCTTTGGCTCATTAAGAAGCTGATTTGATCTTGGTCAACCCCAATCCTGCAGGCCTATGATCAAAGGTATTCCAGTCATGACCATCCTGTCTTTTTAATGCAAAGTATCCTGGACTACATTATTTGATGTGTATTCTTTCCTTTTCAAGTGGATGAACTGTGATCTAAGGCTTATTTGGTTGCTATTTCTAGCAAATCAAATGACTACATAGAGGCTATCTCATTGGCACATTGTTGTGAAGGGATTAGTCAAGCCTTTTGATGCCAACATGCCTGAGGACCCCAAGTTCAGTAATACAAACACCCTGCTTTGTTTTTGTTTTTTTTTGGTCTGAATCAAAGCATTCCATCAAAAGTTCTCACATGGTGCTACAAGCACATACATATTATTAGTGGATAAGAACTATCTGGCATGGGCACCAGCACAGCATGATCATGTGATTTCAGCATGCTGTGCTTCCTCAGTGACAAGTGTCTGCTTGCTGCATACCAGCCAATGATATATAGAAAAACAATGACATTTCAGTCACTGATGCTGCAAATAGCCAGCAGGCTCTTTAAAAAATAAATATTAGCGATAGAAGCAGTATTGATATAAAATAGTAACCTTTATATCCAATTTAATGTGGGTGTATTATTAGAACATGAAGGCACACGGTTTAGTGGTGAGGCTATTCGGCTCGTGATCGTAAAGTCGTGAGTTCAATTTCCAGCGATGTGTTGTGTCCTTGAGCAAGACACTTCATTTTACGTTGCTCTAATCCACTCAGCTGGCAAAAATGAGTAGTACCTGTATTTCAAAGGGCCAGCCTTGTCACACTCTGTGTCCCACTCTGTGTCACACTGAATCTCCCTGAGAACTCCGTTAATTTCACAAGCTAGCTGTTCTGCTGTTCCATTGATTGGATCAACTGAGACCTTTGTCATCATCACTGACAGGGTGCCATTTTATTATTATAAATAAATAACGGTGTTGCCCCAGCATGGCCGCGGCCTTCGGGCTAAAACATTTTAAGGGATTTTAAGGATTTAAATGTGCCCATTTAAAGCCTAGCCAGGCTCATGGGCCCGGTTTCCCGGTTTCCATGGCGTATGTGTTCCCCAGCTGGACAGGATGCCAGTCCATCGCACTGTTACTCATTTTTGCCACCTGAGTTGACTGGAGCAACGTGAAATGAAATGTTTTGCTCAAGAACACAATGCATTGCCCGGTCCAGTCCAGGAATCGAAACCACAATCTTACGATCATGATGCTGACACCCTAACCGCTAAGCCACGGCCTCCACACCATTTTATTATTAGAACACCAAAAACTGTAGTATTTGGCATTCCATCAAAATTCCATGTTACATGTCAAACACCAGCTTAGTAGTGATTCCATCATGTCCTAAATTCTTCATTATTTTCAAAGCTAATTGAAACAAAGGCAGTGCATTTAACCCTTTAGTATTTAAACCGACCTTTCCGGCCAAAATAGCTAATCTGTTTTATGTTCAAACTGACCAGATCCAGGCTCTCACACCTACCCTACAATGTTATTCTACATTAAGTAATTACACCATCAACATCTTGAAGATATGAGATAATGCGGTGGAGGCGCAATGGCCCAGTGGTTAGGGCAGCGGACTCGCGGTCGTAGGATCGAGGTTTCGATTCCCAGACCAGGCATTGTGAGTGTTTATTGAGCGAAAACACCTAAAAGCTCCACGAGGCTCCGGCAAGGGATGGTGGTGAACCATGCTGTACTCTTTCACCACAACTTTCTCTCACTCTTTCTTCCTGTTTCTGTTGTACCTGTATTTCAAAGGGCCAGCCTTGTCACACTCTGTGTCACGCTGAATCTCCTCGAGAACTACGTTAAGGGTACACGTGTCTGTGGAATGCTCAGCCACTTACATGTTAATTTCA
>NC_043004.1:101128273-101143273 GCF_006345805.1 Octopus sinensis | reverse complement strand
AAAGGACCACGTTTCGGACTTCTCCCATCTTGCAAGCTCTGGGACGGAGACCGTTCGCTCAACAGCAACAGCAGCAAGACCAGCAACAAGATTAAAGAATTGGATAGTGCCGCAGCCAGTTTAACTGCGGTCTCTTGTGATCAATGCAGCACTTTATGAAAGGCCACTGATTTGAGTCATTTGACGAAGTTGAAGAAGCCTGTCAAGAATTTTGCAATTCAAAGCTGAAGAATTGGTACTTTGACCAAATCCGAAAGCTTGCAGATCATTGGCAGAACACCATGGGAAAAGATGGTCTTTATTTTGAAGGATAGTTGTTGTTGTTTTTGAATAAATTCTTGCATAAAAGATCTTTATTTTAACACGGCGCACAAACTGTTTCCTCAGCCTAGTAATAATGGTTTCAAATTTTGGCATAAAGCCAGCAAGTTCGGCGAAGGGGAACTAGTCACTTTCATCGACCCCAGTGCTCTACTGGCACTTATTTTACTGACTCCGAAAAGATGAAAGGTAAAGTCGACCTCGGTGGAATTTGAACTCAGAACGTAAGGACAGACGAAATGTCACTAAGCATATTGCCCAGGATTCTAACAATTCTGCCAGCTTGCTGCCGTAACAATAATAATCCGCTCTACTATCGGCACAAAGACTGAAATTTAGGGAAGGGGGACTAGTCTATTACATTGACCCTAGTACTCAATTGGTACTTATTTTATCAACCCCGAAAGGATGACAGGCAAAGTTGACCTCAGCAGAATTTGGACTCAGAATGTAAAGATGGACCAAATGCCACTAAACATTTTGCCCGGCATGCTAACGATTCTGCCAGCTTGCCACCTTAATAATAATAATAATTATTATTATTGTTATTACTCTAGGCACAAGGCCTTAAAAATTTTTGGGGAAGGGGGCTAGTCAATTACATTGACCCTAGTGCATAATTGGTACTTATTTCATCAACCCCGAAAGGATGAAGGGCAATGTCGACCTTGGCGGAATTTGAACTCAGAACGTAGAGGCTGATGAAATACCATAATCTTAGTGTATTGCAAAAATCGGCTTTACTTGGAACAGCACAAATACTGTGTAAAGTACTGTCTGCCTGAGACCCTTGTGGTTCGTTGATAGACGGTACAAATCCCTGATGTCTTCAATAATAATAATGATACGCATGCATGCACGCACACGCACACACACACAGCTGCTTGACACTGACTGATTAGTGTATCTGAGTCGTGGAGGCGCAATGGCCCAGTGGTTAGGACAGCGGACTCGCGGTCATAGGATCGCGGTTTCGATTCCCAGACCGGGCGTTGTGAGTGTTTATTGAGCGAAAACACCTAAAGCTCCACGAGGCTCCGGCAGGGGATGGTGGTGATCCCTGCTGTACTCTTTCACCACAACTTTCTCTCACTCTTTCTTCCTGTTTCTGTTGTACCTGTATTTCAAAGGGCCGGCCTTGTCACACTCTGTGTCACACTGAATATCCCCGAGAACTACGTTAAGGGTACACGTGTCTGTGGAGTGCTCAGCCACTTACACGTTAATTTCACGAGCAGGCTGTTCCGTTGATTCGGATCAACCGGAACCCTCATCGTCGTAACCGACGGAGTGCTTCCAAAACTTGACACTGACTGATTAGTGCATCTGAGTAAGACAATGCACCAATCTGTTGATTTTGACACAAATTACAAACTAATTGACAAATAAAAGAGATTCTTAATCAAATTTCACTAAATTAGAAATTACGGTTATTTGTCCAATTCAAAACGTCAGAGACAAATCAAAATTCTTTATATTGCCCTCTGTTGATATAATGGAGAAAAGTCAAATTTTTTAACTCTTGCAATATCAAACTGAAGATGACCACATGAAAACAAACGTTTCACGTGGCGGGTTTATCTACAAGTACAGTCCAACAATTTTGAACAACTGTCCTTGTGATGTACTGACGATCCAGCTATTTTGAGAAATCTTTATATATAAAAGTAAGGATGGGTGCTGTCTGTCTCCTACGATTTAGATTCCTAACTACTCCCACATTTTGCGGTGCAGTTTAACCAAAACCGGGTATCTTATAGTCGTGATTCATATCGAGCCCTTCTGGGTATTAGCGCGCGTCTACGATGAGTCTACGATTAAAAAAAAAAATTACCATCAATTTTTCCCATTTTTAATGCATTTTTGGCATATATAAGGGAAGTAACTCTCTAAAAATTTATTATTAAATCTCAGAACGTAAAATGCTACAGTAACCCCCCCCTTTGTGGTTAGCCATATTGAGATGGCTATTATACTTTACACCTCTAAAAATGCTTATATAGTTATTTCCCTTACAAACCCGAGCAACGCTGGGCGATACTGCTAGTAGCATCTAAATCCCTTTCAAACATACCCAACTTTATGCCAAGACAAGAAACGAAGAAAGACAGGATGTTGAAAAAGAGAACTATCAGCAAAAAGTAGAAATACGTATAATTGGGAAAATATCGTGGTGTCAGTAACAGAAAGATTACGTTTGAGTGATGTCAAACTCTTTGTTTTTCTTCCAAATTCAGTTTCTGTTTAATCTTTCTTTTTCTCTTGTTATCCCTGCCTCCCCCCCTCTCTCTCTCGCTTGATGAGTTGAAAAGAATGAGGGACAGCCGTAAAGAGAGAGAACAGATGGAAAAAGAGGAAGAGTTATATATCGGCTTGTCTACGTTTTCATTGCTATCACCCCGGGTAGCTTTTAAAATTATCATTGGATTTCACTTGCTTGAACTTCGTAGAGTACGCTTGTATAAAATTAATTCTTAAACATTAAATTTGGGGCCTCCACCTTCCATGCAACAACACATTTAGCACTTCAACGGATCATGTACTAACAAAGCGTTATTGGAGGGTGAGTCAGAAAGTAAAGCAACCTTTATTTGTATAACTTTCTGAGTCAGTCTCGTAAATGTTAACGGAAATAGAAAAGGATTCAAAAGCAAGGAGCCTCAAAATGGTATACCGAACGGCAAAAGTAACCAGCAGCTCGATCTCAAAATATTGTGGTCATATCTGATGAAATAGCGGTCGTTTCATAGTTTCCGAATGCTGGACAGACATACATTCTGATAAATCGTGTGTGTGTAACACGTTTCTTGTCACAATTGGACAAAACCATTTTTTAACCACAGTGAACGATTGATATCATCGTCCGTGCTTATGTTTAGTAGCTTCCACAGTAGAAAGACACGCATATAACCTCAGCTAGCGCTCATGACACCTTCCCTATAAGTACAGCGTTAGATGAAACAATGTGATTCGGGGTCATTATAGCATAACCTAATTAGAGCCACAAGATTGAGAGGGTATTTTCAATAAGTGAAATACTCACAAATATAGGTCATAGACATAGCTGAACAATTGAAAAATTCAGAGACTTGGGATCTTTTCAGTTTGACCGGCAGTTTTTAAAAATAATTTCCACGTAACTAAACACTTTTAAACTTCGTATACTGGTAAAATGTGTTTATAAAACATCTTTTTCTCTTGGCTTTATTGAGAAAATTCTATAGTTCGTAAGATATTTGTTGTTGTTTTTTCTTCAATTTCTGCAATTTCAACCAATCAATGGACGTCTATTGAGGTGAGAACATTCTGTGCCGTATGAATATGTCTCTCGTTTAAGAAACAGATTGGGTTTATTTACATTTCTGAAGAAAAATAATACCCTTCCCCCTAACCCTAACCCTAAAACAGATTGAAACGCAATAGATCGATACTAGGGTCATAATTATGGGTGACAATTTCATATGATACCGCTGGAAAAAACTGCCGTTCAAACCGAAAAGATCTGAGACTTGTTGTACCATCCAAACACTTAATAACTTTCGATAAAATTATAAAATAGACAGAAAGCTTAATTAATTAAGATCTAATGGATCCCAGGACTAATTCTTTGTAAGCCTAGTACTTATTCTATCGGTTTCTTTTGCGCCGAACCGCTAAGTTATGGGGACCTAAACACACCAACATCGGTTGTAAAGCGATGATGGGCGGGGAGGGGACATAGACACAAAAACACACACACTCATATTATATATATATGACGGGCTTCTTTCAGCTTTCGTCTACTAAATCCACTCACAAAGCTTTGATCGGCTCGAGGCTATAGTAAAAGCAGTTGGACCGAACCTGGAACCATGTGCTTGGGAAGCAAGTTTCTTACCACATAGCCACGCCTATGCCTATTTTATTTACCCCCACGAAATACTCAGAAAAGTAGAGTTAACTGCTTGACCTTTCAATTAACAAACAAGCATTAATAGGGGATTGAATAGCTCTGTTGAAATTTGGAGTGACTGTAGAACAGTTCTTGATAGCAATCCTAGTTCACGACTTGTTCTTACTTGATCTCAGAACGATGAAAGATGGAGTCATTTTCGGTAAGATTTGAATTCAGAATTAGCGGTATTTAAGATACCTATTTCTTTATTACCCACAAGGTGCTAAAGACAGAGGGGACAAACAAGGACAGACAAACAGATTAAGTCGATTATATCGACCCCAGTGTGTAACTGGTACTTATTTAATCGACCCCGAAAGGATGAAAGGCAAAGTCGACCTCGGCGGAATTTGAACTCAGAACGTAACGGCAGACGAAATACGGCTACGCATTTCGCCCGGCGTGCTAACGTTTCTGCCAGCTCGCCGCTAGTCCGACGTCAAATCCTTAACAAAAGTGGGTCAAAAAAAAAGAAAACCATTAGGACGGTAATTTTTTGTTGTTGTACCTCGGAACGGTCAGTATGTCAATAACAAACACACGCACTAGTTCTATTTCACTTCTTTATTAGTCGTTAATTGGTTAACTACTTACCCAACTACCTAATCGGTTGTTTAGTTAACCATTTGGTTGTTGAATTAGTCATGGTTATCAAAGACATTTCGTCTCCATATGTGACCTCTTCAACGATATACTCTTTCGACATAGAATGTTCACAAGAAATGCTGTCCCCCACTCACTTCCACACAAATGTATACATAATAATATCAGCTTTGTTTAAAAGTATTTAATACCCAAATTATTATCAGAATGAATATTTCAAGCTGAAAGATTCAACGTAATTTGCTACTTATTCCAAATATTTTGTTGGGAGCGGTTTTTACAGCAACTGTACGACACATAACTATAGCTATCTATCTGTCTGTCTATCTATCTATCTATCTATCTATCTATCTATCTATCTATCTATCTATCTATCTATCTATCTATCTATCTATCTACCTACCTACCTACCTACCTACCTATCGATCTGTCTGTCTGTCTGTCTGTCTGTCTGTCTGTCTATCTATCTATCTATCTATCTATCTATCTATCTATCTATATATATACTGTCTATCTATCTATATATCTATCTGTCTATATATCTATCTGTCTATCTATATATCTGTCTGTCTCTCTATCTACTGTGTGTGTGTGTGTGGTACGTAAGCACCACCCACGTTGATACGGAATCCTACGTTCCTCACTTATCTTACCATAATGCAAAATTCTGCAAGGCGATGTTCATTTCCACCCCCACCCCCACCCCACTTATTTCCATGTCATAAAATGAGATGTTGCACCAACAAATTTATTTCGAGGGGGGGGGGAAGTAGAAAAAACAACAACAACAACAACAACAACAAAAAAGAAATAAAGCAAAAAAAAAAAAAAAACGAAACCTACCAGCACCCTTAATGCACGTAGTACAATATGAATGCATGAAAAAAAAAAAAAAAAACCAAAAAACAAAAAACAAAAAAACATTTGAAGGGAAATGATAAGCCGAATGAATAAGAATTCAATGATAATCGCAGAATAGAGTATGTCCACATTACAAAAAGCCAAAACCCCCAAAAAACTGCAGTGTGATCGGAGGTGTTGCAATGGAAGTTATTTGAAGGAAGAAGAGCATTATTCTCTTTAGATCATTATCAGGCTGCAAGAGCGAAGAACTTATCCAATATTATTTGATGTTTTACTAACGCAAAAATGAAAAATGAAAAACTGAAAAACAGTGGAAGAATGATGTCAAGAGGCGTGAGTTGGGGGCGATGCGGGTGATTCATACAGTGCAAATGGGATGCATGATTAAAGTTTATAGCATGACCCAGAACAGTTGAATTGGTGCACAAAACAGAGAAGTGTGGGGGCGGGGGCACGGGTGTGTGGGGGGGTGTTGGCGAGCTGGCAGAAACGTTAGCACGTCGGGCGAAATGCTTAGCGGTATTTCGTCTGCCGTTACGTTGTGAGTTCAAATTCCGCTGAGGTCGACTTTACCTTTCATCCTTTCGGGGTCGATAAATTAAGTACCAGTTACGCACTGGGGTCGATGTAATCGACTTAATACCTATGTCTGTCCTTGTTTGTCCCTTCTATGTTTGGCCCCTTGTGGGTAATAAAGAAATGGGTAGGTGTTGGCGAGTATGTTGATAATAATAATAATAATAATAATAATAAATAATAATAAGACATTGTTTTGTCTTGCTATAAAAGATGGGCTGCAGCAAATATTCTGCTGAATACCACAGATTTGCTTGTCAGTTGTTTGGCCTAAACCAGTTGAGCATGTCCTTTAGTGGCTGACGATATGTGCATCTCTGATCACGAGCAGAAGTAGTTGGGGAGCATCATAGCCATGTGTTGAAAGGAATTCTAGGAGGTTTGGATAATTCACCTTTGGAAACATGGGTGGCTCGTTCAACATCCTTAAAGAACCCTTATTCAGGGACCTTTTGAGCGGAATGTGCTACTCGACCAGAAGAAAAATCTGACTGGGCCCCACCTGCAAAGTCATGCGCTGTTTATCTTGATATGAGATCACCATGTCGCGCACATATGGTTGTGATGCATGTGTCTGGTGTACCCTTATCAGACGGGTAGTCGTGATGGGTATACTGGGCTTTGTATATTTTACCCCAGTATCACTTTGATGGCATGCACTGCTCTCTGATTCAATAATAATAATGATAATGAGTATGATGATGATGATTTTATTTATTTGCAACAAAGGGTTAAAAATGAAGGGGAGAATACAAAGACAGATATAAAATGGGGAGGTTTACTTATAATGAAATGATTAAAAAAAAAAGGAAGAAAGTACACACTGGAAAAGAAGGGACATATGCATAGCATACAAAGGTTTAAAAAGGGGTTGGGAAGGATGATGGAGATGTAGCCCTCTGATACAGGAAGGCCTTGTAGGGATAATCGAATAAGAGGAAGAGAGAAAACAAGGTAGGTATTGGCAAAAGTGTTGGTGAGAGAGGAACGACAAATAAAACGGAGAAAAAAATACGGATCTTTTCGGTTTGAACGGCAGTTTTTTCCAGCGGTGTCATATGAAATTGTCACCCATAATTATGACCCTAGTATCGATCTATTGCATTTCAATCTATTGCATTTCAATCTATTTTAGGGTTAGGGTTAGGGATGGGGGGAAGGGTATCTTTTTTTTCTTCACAAATGTAAATAAACCCAATCTGTTTCTTAAACGAGGGACATATTCATATGGCACAGAATGTTTTTACCTCAATAGACGTCATTGATTGGTTGAAATTGCAGAAATTGAAGAAAAAAAAATCTTACAAGCAATAGAATTTTCTCAATAAAACCAAGAGAGAAAGATGTTTTATAAACACATTCTACCAGTATACGAAGTTTAAAATTTTTTAGTTACGTGGAAAAGATGCAAAAATACATTTAAAGAATTGAATTGGTAAGCTATAAGCAACAAAAACATACAGAGAATGGGGGAGGAGGAAGATATGGGAGGGGAGAAAGGAGGTTAAGCCGAGAATTTTAAAATGCCACACTAAATACATATTATCTTTTATCTTTTAATTATTTCAGTTACTAGACTGCGGCCATGCTGGGGCACTGCTTTCAAGAACTTAGGTCAATATAAAGATCCTCACCCGGTAACAAAAACAAAAATTAACCAGCCTAGTGTGTGTGTGGGGGGGTTAACAAGTATGTGGAAAACGAATAAGAAAAAAAAAATGCGCGTTGACGACGCTGTGGTGGAGAGGGGACTTTCGGAAAATTCACAAGATCCGATTTTTCCGTCATAACTTCCGGTAAGATTGATATATATTGATCTTCTTTACGGAATTCCACGTTTTTGGTTATGGAGGATCCGATTATGTAAAAATAATTTTCGAAAAATCGCATTTTTAAAATTTCAATTACCCCCCCCCCTCCTTATTTTTTCACTTTTCCCGGAAATTTTTCTTTTTGCGAAATACGTAGAAAAAACGAAGATTATGATTCTGAATAAAACTGGTTTGTAAAATTTCAATTTTTCAAAAAATAAATAAATAAATAAATAAATAAATAAATAAAAAAAGAAAAAGAAAATATGATGGATTTCTTTCAGTTTTCGTCTACCAAATTCGCTCACAAGGATTTGGTCGGTCTGAAGTAGAAACCACATGCCGAAGGTGCCACGCCGTGGGACTGAATCCGGGACCATGTAATTGAGAAACAACCTTCTTACCACACAGCAACGCCTGCGTCATATGTGCACCTTGATTATAGTTTCTTTTTGTTTTAAATTGTGAAAATTTATGGGAATTTCGGAAAAGCCGTATTACAGGCTGTATCCCGAAATTATTATTATTTTACATAAGTATAGGATTTCTTAACCAGAGTTTCTGGAATATCGGTGTAAACACACACACGTTGTTGATTATTATTTCTTTGTGGTTCTCAAACGTTCTCACCGTCACTATTTTACTTTCTTCAAGAAAATGATTTCTTCTGTGAATTTCTCATTCTCCACAAAGCTCTGAGTATTGGCTAGGTCGGTGTTTATCGTGTGTGCGTATATATATATATAATTATATACGAGTGGCTGTGTGAGTGTATATATATATAATTATATACGAGTGGCTGTGTGAGTGTATATATATATATATAATTATATGCGAGTGGTTGTGTGTGTGTATATATATATAATTATATATGAGTGACTGTGTGGTAAGTAGCTTGCTTACCAACCACATGGTTCTGGGTTCAGTCCCACTGCGTGGCACCTTGGGCAAGTGTCTTCTATGTAGCCTCGGGCCGACCAAAGCCTTGTGAGTGGATTTGGTAGACGGAAACTTAAAGAAGCCCGTCGTATATATGTATATATATGTATATATATATATGTATCTATCTATCTATATATATATATATATATATTAATGTGTTTGTGTCTGTGTTTGTCCCCCCTAACATCGCTTTACAACCGATGCTGGTGTGCTTACGTCCCCGTAATTTAGCGGTTCGGCAAAAATGACCGATAGAATGAGTACTAGTCTTAGAAAGAATAAGTCCTGGGGTCGATTCGCTCGACTAAAGGCGGTGCTCCAGCATGGCCGCGTGGAAATGACTGAAACAAGTAAAAGAGTAAAAGAATCTTTTATTTTTCTTATATATATATATATATATATATATATATATATTATATATATATATATATATATATATATATATCAAGATTAATCAGCCGAAATTGCTAAGATGATCTGGTTCTTGACTGATGACTGAGGGCTTCGAATGTCCGTCTGTGGTTCTTGTGTCGTCTCTGTGGTTTGTTTATGTTTTGTCCATGTCTGTAATTATTTTTACTGTTTACCTATATATATATATATATATATAATATATATATATAATATATATATATATATATATTATATATATATATATATTATATATATATAATATATATATATATATATTTATATATATATATATATTTATATATATATATATATATTATATATATATACTTATATATTATATATATAGATATAATATATATATATATATATATATATTATATATATATATTTATATATATATAGTATTACACACACACCCCTCACACAACACAAGCTTTGACAAAAAACGATAAGCGTCAAGTATTATTTAAGTTCATTTGTGAAGTCTGTCAGAATGTGTAGGTAGTATTGAGGTCAAGAACAAGAAATATTGTACATGAAGTGAAATAGTTCGTCTGGTATTTCCTTCACATTAACAGGTGTATGTTTTCTACCTGGAGCTATCTTTGTCCCTTACCCAGATTTTTTCCCTCCATTTTCTTTCTGTCTTGTTCTTTTTCATAAGCTCTTTACATTTGTAGTTGTTGTCATCGTTGCCATGGCAGGGGTCTATTGTTTTTATATCTGAGAGATTTACTGCTTTTTCCTCGGTTTCTCTTTAAGCCAAACACGCAAATATCACTCACACACACAAGCTCTGACCGTCCCCTCATTCCGTTCCCTGACACGCCTTCCCTATCTTAGCCAATTGCGCCTTTAATTAAAGAATTTCTACTCGTATATATATATAATTATAACTACCATGACTCATTATAGGTGTATCTTCGAATATTGTTTATTTAGATGTTGCTGATAGGACTTAATGGGACAAGATTACTACTCTATTCCCGAAGTGGCGGCGGTGGTGATGGTAGTAGTAATAGTAGTAGTAGTAGTAGTAGTTGCCGTACCCCATTAACTACCTTATATGCACATGATAGTGTCCTACAATCCAGGTCAACACAGTATTTAGGATTGTCAAGTTTTTTCCTTCTTTGAGTGTAACAGTGAATAAAGGACTGACTCAATTTACGTGCAAAGTTTGATATTTATTAAACTTGTGTCTGTGTGTGTGCGTTTGTCGAGAATGCTATCGGTTATGAATGCATACAGGGAAATATTTAACGAAGTAAATTTGTTAAATTTTTAAAATAGTTTTCACTTTACATGGGATAAGCTGTAACATATCTCTCTACAGCTATTTTTTCTTTTAACCCTTTCAGTACTGTATTTATTTTGAGATGCTCTGGGTTTCTTTTAATTAATTTTAAATAAAACAGAGAATTTAGTAAAATAACTTAGTTATCATTAAGCTAGTGTTAGGAAAATAAATTGGGACTAAGGCTTGGTGGAAGATTTTAATTCAAAACTTATGAAAACGAGACATTTAGTACTCAGAGCCAGAGCCGGGTTGGTAACGAAAGGGGCAGTGACAAAGAACCTTAGTGAGGACAGTGCTGCTATTTGGTTAGAACTTCTTATGTGTTCCACCTTTCAAAATAAATTGGTATCAAGTCGATTCAAAAGAGTTGTTTTCCGCATTTTAAAGTAAAATATTTTTCTTGCTAGAAATTCTCATCTTTCTTTTTACCTCATGAAATCTCATTCTATTTTATGTTAATTATTTTTTTCGAAAGAACCTCTTCTATTACACACACACACACACATACATAACTATATATATGTATGCAGATTTTACGGGTGTGTAAAAACTCCCTTGATTTTACTAAAAGTTATGTATACCTATTTCTTTATTACCCACAAGGGGCTAAACACAGAGGGAATAAACAAGGACACACATAGGTATTAAGTCGATTACATCGACCCCAGTTCGTAACTGGTACTTAATTTATCGACCCCGAAGGGATGAAAGGCAAAGTCGACCTCGGCGGAATTTGAACTCACAACGTAACGCAGACGAAATACCGCTAAGCATTTCGCCCGGCGTGCTAACGTTTCTGCCAGTTCGCCGCCTTACTAAAAGTTATGTATACCATTATATAATATGTTTTGCGTATTCCCACGCGGAAGTAACAAATGAAACTAACTTTATTCCTTTGTAAAGTGGTACATTGGATCAAAGCAAGTAACATGAGACTACTTAATGCTTTCAAATATGCAATAATAGAAATTAATCTCTCTACACATATATAACACGTAATATATTCTCTTCTACTCTTGGCACAAGGCCCGAAATTTTGGGGGAGGTTAAAAATACGTAGGTACACATCCAGTAGTATATGGGATCTTTGATATCCCTTAGATGATTTCTTAACCTCTAACTCATACAGACATACTACACCACACACCACCACACCACTCCACCACCACCATACCACACCACTCCGCACACACTAACACTGACCACATCCCAGCACCTTCACCATCATCCACACACCTACACATGCACACACGCACACGTCAATGTCACCAGCCTTCTTCTACACGCACGTACACGCTCTCACATACATACGCACGCACACCTTCGTTTTGGGATCACCACTACTTTATTGTCTCCCCTTCATCCTAGCTCTCCTGTGTGACCCCTCTGTCAGGCATTCACCATGATAGATCGCTAGCCACTAAACATTTTCTATTTTCTCTCCCTGTTTATTTCTGTGTTCCTTTCCGTCGAAGAGCGTAGGCTCGAAACGTAAAAGACTTTCTCACTTCTCGAGCGTTAAACTAATACATCTGCTTGTTGTTTACACACTCGTCTTCGTCTTTTGTTTGTTTTTGTAAATTCTCACAATATTATTGTATATATATATATATATATATATATATAGATATATATAATATATATATATATATATATAATTCTTTTAGGTGTTTCAGTCATTTGACTGCGGCTGTGCTGGAGCACCGCCTTAAAGGTTTTTTTTTTAAGCCGAAGAAATCGACCCCTGGATTTACTCTTTGTAAGCCTAGTACTTATTCTGGCGATCTCTTTTGCCGAGCTGCTAAGTTACGTGTACATAAACACACCACCATCGGTTGTCAAGCGATGGTGGGGGACAAACACAGACACAAAGAATCACACACTCACACACACACGCACACATATATATACACACACACATACATACAACCGTCTACCAAATACACTCACAAGGCTTTGGTTGGGCCGAGGCTATAGTAGATGAACCCTACCCGAGGTACCCCGACGTGGGACTGAACCCGGAACCATATGGTTTTGAAGCCTGATACATACATACATACATACATACATATATAGATGTATATATATATATATGTATATATATATATAGATGTATATGTATATATATATATATATATATATATATATGTGGTATGTAGGTTAGTAGAGTTATAGGTTGGAATAACTGTCTAAGTGATAAAAGTATCTGTTATACTACCGGTGTAATTTCTCCAGTTTCTGTCTTTATATATATATATACGTGTGTGTGTATTCAGAAGGCGGTAAGCATGCGTACAAAAATCCATCGTATGAACAATGGTTTACGCAAACAGAAATAATCATATCTGATGCAAGTATATCAAATAAATAAATGATACGTACAAACCTCCGGTTAGAAATAGCAGTAGAGTAAACATGTCAATTTGAATACAATGACATAAACAGAAAAATGACCTGCAGGAATGACCTGCAAAGAAAGATATTTACTATTAACTAGATCAACTCACAGCATTTGCTTTCTTTCCTTAGAATGAACGTTAGCCATGGAAATTGCGTAAGATGAATTTCCTACTAAATGTTCGGGAATTCTTCATTAAAAGGTACTTTCCTTAGCTGTACGATAACTGAGCCAATTTGTCAATGCTACTAGCTTTGTTTTTAAGGGATTTAGAGCAGTCATGAGCAAACTGCGACCCGTGGGACTTTCTGAATAGCAACACCTAACAAAAACTAACTGGAATTATTTATTATTCTCTCTTTTACTTGTTTCAGTCATTTGACTGCGGCCATGCTGGAGCACCGCCTTTAGTCGAGCAAATCGACCCCAGGACTTATTCTTTGTAAGCCTAGTACTTATTCCATCGGTTTCTTTTGCCGAACCGCTAAGTTACGGAGACGCAATCACACCAGCATTGGTTGTCAAGCGATGTTGGGGGAACAAACACAGACACACACACACATATATATATATGTATATACATATATACGACGGGCTTCTTTCAGTTTCCGTCTACCAAATCCACTCACAAGGCTTTGGTCGGCCCGAGGCTATAGTAGAAGACACTTGCCCAAGGTGCCACGCAGTGGGACTGAACCCGGAACCATGTAGTTGGTAAGCAAGCTACTTACTACACAGCCACTCCTTTTAGTAGTGCGGCTCGCCTGATGGTGCATGTTGTTTCAAACACCTTGTCTGACAATGTGCTATGTCTCATGCGGTTCGCTTCTCGAAAAGGTTCGAATACTCTTAGTGGAGCCTTAAAAGACAGTGTTCACGTCAAGTTCACACTAATCATCTCCCGTTCGCTTCTTGACCAAAACTGGTCTTTCGAGCTTGGCTGTAGATTCAAACCAACCAAATAAATATTATGGCAGCAAAATATAGAATTCGTTATGTGACTGCTCTTAGCTAACATCATAACAAAACTTGATGCTCGTTGCTACATTCGGGCATATGGCGTAGGGGTTAAGAGCGCGGACTACTAACCCCAAGATTCCGAGTTCGATTCCAAGCAGTCACCTGAACAAGAACAATAATAATAATAATAAGAAGAACAACAACAATAACATCGAAAAATACCTTAGGAATGAGAACCCAGGTTCGAAATTTCCCCCAAGACACCTGAAGAAGGCTGGAGGGTATATCAGCGGAAACGTTGTGTTAACAACAAACAAGATGAGGACAAATATCCGTCGTACGGAAATAATGTAAATTGTTTGTTGTTAACACAACGTTTCCGCTGATATATATATATATATATATATATATATATATATATATATATATAACCCATGGCCCCTACCTGGGACGTAGTCAGTCCACCTGTGCATACCTTCCTTCTTGGGACACTTGTGAAGACCTGTTGAGGCAAGTGAAAATCAAACCAAATCAAAATCGATGAACATCAATGGAATTTGTATCTTTGCGGTAACAGTGCTGGTGGCACATAAGAAAACCATCCGAACGTGGCCGTAGCCAGTACCGCATCGACCGTGCCGGTGGCACGTAAAAAACACCATCCAAGCGTGGCCGTTCGCCAGCCTCGTCTGGCACCTGTGTCGGTGGCACATAAAAAACACCATCCGAGCGTGGCCGTTCGCCAGCCTCGTCTGGCACCTGTGCAGGTGGCACATAAAAAGCACCCACTACACTCACGGAGTGGTTGGCGTTAGGAAGGGCATCCAGCTGTAGAAACACTGCCAGATCTGACTGGCCTGGTGCAGCCTTCGGGCTT
>NC_043004.1:101113273-101123273 GCF_006345805.1 Octopus sinensis | reverse complement strand
CAGTTGTGGGTAGGTACTGATTTAGTTGTCGACCACCTGATATGTTACACATACTAGATTACATGATGACTGTAGCAACCAGAGCTATTTGACACACCCATCCATTCCTGCCACCCCCATGCCTGTCGCTTAGCGGGTGTGGTGGACGACACTGCCCCCTCGCTATTCGACAGTGCAACCCCAGGATCTTTTCGGTTTGAACGGCAGTTTCTAACATAATTTCTAGGTAACTAAAAAATTATAAACTTCGTATACTGGTAGAATGTGTTTATAAAACATCTTTTTCTCTTGGCTTTATTAAGAAAATTCTATAGTTTGTAAGATATTTGTTGTTTTTTTCTTCAATTTCTGCAATTTAAACCAATCACTGACGTCTAATGAGGTAAAAAACATTCTGTGCCGTATGAATATGTCCCTCGTTTAAGAAACAGATTGGGTTTATTTACATTTGTGAAGGAAAAAAGATACACTTCTCCCCACCCCTAACTCTTACCCTAACCCTAACTAACCCTAACCCTAAAACAGATTGAAAATGCAATAGATCGATACTAGGGTCATAATTATGGGTGACAATTTCATATGACACCGCTAGAAAAATCTGCCGTTCAAACAGAAAAGATCCCTCCCCCATATTTACTCCACTTTAGTGACTCAACTTTAGCATTGTCATAAAATTAGTGCCCATCCAGGATATTCTGAAGCACCCCTAGGCAACAAAGTCTAGCGACAGGCCAGTCCCTCTTTGACAGAAGATATAAAACTCAATACATGAGTATACATACATTCCCCGGTCCCATTTAAAAAAAAAAATCTGTTGTAATTTATGTAAGTGACTCAAGGGTTGAAACTTTCACGTCCGCAATTTATTAAACGCTTCATTATCATCCCTTGTGAAAAAAAAGGGATTAAAGGGCCAAGATCAACTTTTTGTCAATTATAAAAATATATATAAGCAATGACATACCAAAAGGATGTGTTGGTCTACTCCCGTAAAAACTCAACATAATATACATCAAAAGCGCCACTCTTCCCATTTCTAACCACGCTATAATATAATATATAATACATTTATGCAGGCTTGTGTGCATGTACACACACACACAGAGGCATGAAAGAAAGAAATAACCACCCATGTTTTTATGAATAAATATGTGTCGATTTTTTTTTTCAATGCATTATTATGACTAACATTTGTTTCTCTTTGTTTACATTGTGATACACCCATCCTTTAGCAAAAAATTCCAAAGCAGTTTCTGGTTTCCAAAGAGTACGGATTGTTGCTCAATCTCAAGGGTGATTATTATTATTATTATTATTATTAATAAAGAGATAGGAATGTAGACATACCCCTTTCTATTGTCAACAAAATAAAAATCTAACTTTATAAAAACACTTAAGATAATTATTGAAATAAGAACTATTCGACTCGGGGCTTCTGAAAGATGTCTTCGTTCTGTTTAAAGAACTCTTGAAAACAACTCTATAAAGGCTTCTGAAGTGATATGAACCATCAACCCTGCCACCCCCACCGCTCAAAATTAGCGCTACCAAGGCTGACGACCAATGCTTTGTGAACAAATTTGGTAGACGGAAACAGTGTTGAAGCCCATCGTATATGTGTTTGTTTGTGTGCGTGAGTCCTCAACTTGACAAAAAAAATTATTTACGTTCCAGTAACTTAGCGATTCAGCAAAAAGGAACCAATTCAATAAGTACTAGACTTCAAAAATAAGTCCTGGATCGATTTGTTCGACTAAGGCAGTGGTTCTCAACGATTTTTTTTTTTTACCTATGGACCCCTCCGATTCGTATTTTACTCGGATAGACCCTCACAGTCATTCGATGTTAAAAATATCCCGTTATATTTTCATGAATAAATATTATTTGGAATTGTATTTTAAAAAATTTGGTTAAAATACATTGTAAGAATATCACAAATTCATTGCTCATAAATTTTAGCAACAAAATCTTCTGGATCGCCAAGAGTCATAGGGACCCCGGTTGAGAACCACTTTCAAAGCAGTGCACCAGCATGGCCACAATTCAACGACTGAAACAAATAAAAGATATAAAGTGACTAATGAGACGAGCAGCGAGTTTCTGGCATTGTAGCATCGCATAATGCTTTCTGAAGACTACACTAGTGTTTTACGCCAAACATGGTCAGAAATACTTCCGTTACAATTTCAGAAATTAGTGTTAATCTTGAAGCAGCTGAAGAAATATCAATAACGCATTAATTGTAAAGAAATCAATTGTTCAAAGTAAGTAAAACAAGCAGATATAAAGGAATACTTATGAGATGAATAAAATAGAAGATTCTGATGAAACTTGAACGCACATCTCCAAGAGGATGGAATATGTTTAGGAAATGTAATTGTTACACAAACATATCTATGTGTATATGTAGGTATACGTGTGTAGAACACCCCCCCCCCACTTTTGGCACTATTTGTTACTAAACAGTATGAGCTGTGTCTAAAGCGGATACGCGAATGTGTATCACTCCGCTGCATATTGACAGTTCGTAAAACAAGTTAAGCAAAAATAAACACGTAAAACAATAACAATGCCTTCATTGAGTTGTCTATTATCCCATCAAGAACGAAACAATGCATAACAGTAGTGTTGTGTAGTCAGCGCTGGATTAACCATTAAGCGAAATAAGCACGTCCTTAGAGCATCAAGGGAAGGCGGAGCACCACAGAAATGGTAAATGGTTTACAATACAAAAGAAATCACTTTCAACTTGCTAAAATAATGTTCGATGTTATTTATATGATCGGAAATATAATTTCGAAGTGTTCATGGTGTTATAGTAAGGGTCTGATCAAAAACTTTGCAATTAAAAAAAGTAGGGAAATTCTTTTCAAATATAAGTAAAGTGGAAGTATACAAAAATAATCATGATTTTTCTTTTTTATTGTTAGTTTTGTTTCATTTTGAAAAATGAGAATTTATTTTATGGTTTATTATTGTTTATAATTTGAACTACTTTTATACGGGGTCACCAAAATCTTATAAGTGCTTAGGACCTCTGTGGATCTTAATCGGATCCTTGTCATTACACTACGATGTTAATGAAGAGATGTGTGTTCAAGTCCTGCCAGTTACTCGCATTTCAGAGAAGTTAGGAATTCATCAAGAATATGTAAGCAATGTCACCTAATAAGATAAGAATTGTTTATTTATAGGCGCAAGCAATCTTTCATGTAAAATTAAATGTGAGAGGTCAAGACGCAATTCGTTATGTCTAATTTGATAACTTAGTCTCAAGATAGATTTAGATGAAAATTTACTTATATCATTTTCAGCGTCATATTATATTTATGAGCAACTTTTAAGAATGTAAATGAATTTGTGTTATCTTCCTCTTTGGTATTAGCACAAATGGTGACGTCATCTAAACAGAAGTACGTGCCTTCCAACATGTTATTAATAAAATAGTCTGTAATCCGTTGGAGACACATAGCACTGTTTTGTAAGTTTGTAACTAAGGCGTTTAAACCCGATACAATCGACTGTTTGCCTCGTAAATACTTTATCCTTGGAATGCAACGTAACATTGTGGTACGCACTACGGAAGTCGATCATACTAAATGTTTTGTCGGACGATATTTTCTTGGCTAAGTTGTCTCAGTTAAGAAGTTTGTTAAGCATATAAGTGGGTAAATTTATTAATACTTTGGAAGAAATCAACGGATGTTGCACTGCTGCCGAAGAAGAGAAAACGTTTTAGAGGTTCGATTCCACTTCAGTGAAGATTATTACGCCGTTTTGAACAGAAAGAATAGAGCTATAATCTGAGAATCTTTCATGGCACTTTCTAAAACATGAGCTCGATCTACTACATTCGAAGTCAACGTTCGCGTTTTGTTTTCCAACAGTCTGGTTCGTATACCGGCATAAGAAATCCTGGTTATAAATAAATCACAAATATGCATCGTCTCTGGTTAGGTCATCTGTGATGCTTTTAAAGTTACGTATAAGTCAGGTTTCTGAGAAGACCTTACGTATCTATCAATTAATTGGTAGAGTCGATTGCTTGCAAAAAAAGCGAGCTGCACTTGCGTTGGCTTGTTCAGTGATTGCGTATTTTTGAAGCGGTTAAAGGCATCAGTGTAAGAAGTAAGCTGGGAATTAGTTTTAAAATTTTCTGACCAAACAGGGTATATACATACATACATCTACGTCTGTCTGTCTGTATGTATGTATGTATGTATGTATGTATATATATATGTATGGATGGATGTATGTATGTATGTATGTATGTATGTATGGATGGATGGATGTATGTATGTATGTATGTATGTATGCATGCATGCATGTATGTAGGTATGTATGCATTTATGTATATATGTATGTATGTATGTATGTATGTAGTATGTATGTATGTATGTATGTATGCATGTATGTATACATGTATATATGTATGTATGTATAATTCATCTGTGTGAAGGTAAATTGGTACGCACGTGCGTATGCATGTGTGTGTGTGTGTGTATGTGGGGGGATGCAGGCGTATTAAGTAACCAAATTAACAAGTTAACAAGGTAGACTAGTTTCTAAGATGATAATGCAATATGATGATGAAGATGATGATAACGATGATAAATGTGTCGATGACAACAACACCAGGGATGTTGATACCCTATCTATCAGCTATAACAAGACCAGCCAGCTGAGAAATTATTGTTTTGCCTATCGTATGATGAATGTATACACCTGACACACATTCCAACTGTTATACAATATATATGTCGTGCATATATATTGTATATTAAAAGATTTACATATTCAACTACATTCATGCTACACTCACACACACACGTACGCACACAATTCTCTCGCTTTGTCTCACCTATTTCCACACTATATGTATGTGTGTGTGTGTATATATATATAAATACACACACATGTACAATCACACATGCATAAACAGTTTGTAATTATGGTAAAATACTACAGAAAGAAGATGCAAAAAACCTTTGTCTCTGTAAGTGTCTATTTGTCTGTCTGTCTATCTATCTATCTACCTACCTATATACCTATCTATCTATCTATCTACCTACCTACCTACCTACCTACCTACCTACCTACCTACCTACCTACCTACCTACCTATCTATCTATCTATCTATCTATCTATCTATCTATCTACCTATCTATCTATTTATTTATTTGTCTATTTTTCTATCTATCTATCTATCTATCTATCTATCTATATATATATATATAAATATCTGTCTATCTAGCTATCCACACACACACACACACACACCAAGATACATAGTACGAAGCACACACAGATCAACAATTACATATACAAACCCACACATATGCATATACATATGTACACACATAGATATGCACAGTGTCATACTATACATATATCCTCATAAATTTGGTGGATTCTTGACAAACCAGAAAAAAACAACCTCTAAACGAAAAGAAACACCAGTACATCCTGAAAACTGAATGCTTTTGAAACTAAATGCAAGAACATGTTTTGAAGGTTTAATCATTCTAAATAGGAAAGATATACAAATTTTCTTTGAATAGTGTAAGGTTCCAAAGAATTTAGAATGACAGAGATGCCATCTTAAACTGGCATCTTCAGTGAAAACATAGAGAAAATTCTTCTGTTCATTTAAGTAGGGAGGAGGTAAATGGTGTAAAAGGGGTCACACCCTGTTTTATGATGGGGTGAAACAAGGGGAAAAAAAGAAAAAAAAAAGGAGGGGGCACAAATACAAGGAGTAGTTGTTGCTTGAGAAACTCACAAGAAACTGAAGTTAGCTCAAAGTGAAGCTGCTGTATAATTCTATATATTTTGGTACAGTAAAAGAAACATCTTACAACAGCTAAACAGAGATTGCTAAATAGATAGATAGATAGACAGACAAATTGAAAGACAGACGGACAGACGGACAGATAGATAGATAGATAGATAGGCGGTGAGCTGGCAGAAACGTTAGCACGCTGGGCGAAATGCGTAGCCGTATTTCGTCTGCCGTTACGTTCTGAGTTCAAATCTCCGCTGAGGTCGACTTTGCCTTTCATCTTTTCGGGGTCGATAAATTAAGTACCAGTTACACACTGGGGTCAATGTAATCGACTTAATCCATTTGTCTGTCCTTGTTTGTCCCCTCTGTGTTTAGCCCCTTGTAGGTTGTAAAGAAACAGATAGATAGATAGATAGATAGATAGATAGATAGATAGAAAGATAGATAGATAGACAGACAGACAGACAGACAGACAGATAGATAGATAGATAGATAGATAGATAGATAGATAGATAGATAGATAGATAGATAGATAGATAGATAGATAGAACAAATGGTAACAATATCCTCAGAACTCTAAAGAAAATAGATTTTACTGTGGATTGTACCTGGTGATGTATTATGTATCAGTGGCACATCAAAAGCACCCAGTAGTCTGTGGAATGGCTGGGGTTAGGCATCCAGCTGTTGAAACCATGCCAAAGTAGATATTGGAACTTGGCACAATCCTTTGGTTTGTCAGCTACTGTCAAACCATCCAGTCCAAGTCAACATGGAAAATGGACATTAAACGATAATTATGAGGATGAAAATGAAGAGGATAGTGGTGTAAGCACTCCGTCGGTAACGACGATGAGGGTTCCGGTTGATCCGAATCAACAGAACAGCCTGCTCATGAAATTAACGTGTAAGTGGCTGAGCACTCCACAGACACATGCACCCTTAACGTAGTTCTCGGGGATATTCAGCGTGACACAGAGAGTGACAAGGCCGGCCCTTTGAAATACAGGTACAACAGAAACAGGAAGTAAGAGTGAGAGAAAGTTGTGGTGAAAGAGTACAGCAGGGATCACCACCATCCCCTGCCGGAGCCTCGTGGAGCTTTTAGGTGTTTTTGCTCAATAAACACTCACAACGCCCGGTCTGGGAATCGAAACCGCGATCCTATGACCGCATGTCCGCTGCCCTAACCACTGGGCCATTGTGCCTCCACAAAGAGGATGGTAATGATACACCAGAAAGAGGGAAAATAAAAGGAGAGAAAAAGCTGCAGTTCTGACGAGAGAAGGGTCGTGGGATCAACTTGCAACTGGCACTAAAACAGGGGTCTATCACAGTACAGTTGGCACTAATGAAGGAATATCATAGTAGAGTACCACAGACAACTCCCATACAATTATTAAATGGTACTTGAGGAAGATAACTTGGTAATGGATGTTGGTATGAAGTTTGTTGAATTTAGAATTAGTTATTGTAGATGCAAACCAACACTGCCTATACTCAGAATCCAGGTAAATTAGTAAGGTGGGCCAGAACTTTTGGAAGGCTCTGTACTGAGGATAAATTTAGGATTAGTTCAACTTAGCATTGCGAGGTAACTAACAAGTTGGAATACTCAGTTCTAATCACTGACCCTTTGCATACAATTAGTGGCTTTTGTAAATCTTAATAATTATTACGATGATTAAGGGTCATGAACTAGAAGAACTGGTTGAGTGCTAGGCAAAATTCTGTTTAGATATTTGTTATGTCCCTTCATAGTCTCAGTTTAAATTCTGTTGGGGGTTAATAAAACATACCAGTAATATACTAAGAACTAAATCAAGTGAATCTATACTTTCTGTTTAATCCTTTAGTATTCAGATTACTCAAATGTGATGCTTATTTATTCACATTATTAAGAATTACTCAGGCATTGTCTTGTACCTTTAAGAATTCAATGATGTGATTACTCTTTACTCTCTTTTACTCTTTTAATTGTTTCAGTCATTTGACTGCGGCCATGCTGGAGCACCGCCTTTAATCGAGCAACTCGACCCCGGGACTTATTCTTTTGTAAGCCCAGTACTTATTCTATCGGTCTCTTTTGCCGAACCGCTAAGTGACGGGGACGTAAACACACCAGCATCGGTTGTTAAGCAATGCTAGGGGGACAAACACAGACACACAAACACACACACACATATATATATACATATATACGACAGGCTTCTTTCAGTTTCCGTCTACCAAATCCACTCACAAGGCTTTGGTCGGCCCAAGGCTATAGTAGAAGGCACTTGCCCAAGGTGCCACGCAGTGAGACTGAACCCGGAACCATGTGGTTGGTAAACAAGCTACTTACCACACAGCCACTCCTGTAATTGTATATTTTTCGAATGGCTTTGTAGAGTAAGCATGTGATGCCAGATCTGGCCATCTTGACCATAAAACAGGTAGAATATTTGGGCTGGATATGGCCAGTTTAAATGCTTTGAGTGTGTAGCCATATGGCAATGTAATAAATAATTGATACCATGATGGTGGTCATGAGGAATTTAATAGAGCAGTCATGGACAAACTGCCATCCGTGGGTGGCATGTGACCAGCAAGACCTTCTGAATGATATATGTTATAAAAAGTTACTTTGAGTTACTTTAGTAGTGCAGATGACTTGATGATGAGTCATGTCTCTCAAAATCCACATCTCAAAAATGGTTTTGCAGTTATGAAAGTTTGAAGCTGCATTGTACAGAGTTCAAATCCAATTAGGTTTTATCATCCTTCTTCATGTTTCAGAAAAATAATTACCTGCGAGATTCTAGACACAATTTATATATATATTTCTGCTTTCTACAAAATGTTCTTGTGTGAAATAAATCCAAAATCATTGTTATCCACTTAATTGTATATTAAAAAAAAAAAAATTCACATATATAAAAGATTTTAGTTCCTATAGACACCTTTTATATAAAATTCTTAGAATATTCTTTTAGAGAAGAAGATTAAGTGCGAAAAATACATGGGGGTGGGGAAACAAGAGCATACAATGTTTATGTAAAGCTACAGATTAATTTTAAAGTGGCTTTACCTAATTTTGCAACTGTATCATACACGTAACTCAACTTAAAAGTCTTATGTCTTTTACATGTAAACTAATGGTGGTATGTTTTGATTTAATCCCCAACATAACATATCAAAATACTATGTGTGCATTTGAATGTATGCGCAGATGCACAAACTATTAGATAACTAGTTGCTGTTTGCTGAAAACTGTATAGGAAACACCGAAGAAGAATAAAGGAATCAGGAAAACAAAAAGGACAGAAGCAATATCAGTGCCACTGAGAAATCCAATACTGAATAAACAATGTACAGGGAATGATTGACAACTGTGTTTATACAATAGCATTAGACTTACATAAACAATGGGACACAAAACATACAACTCATAGAGATCAACTGCATCCAATAAAAACACAGCACAGACATCATGGTGGTATAGAATATTATCCTACATGAATGTAGCGAGTTTCGACTGATGAGGTTTGAAAGCTTCAACCATTGAAAGATGATTTAAGTTTTCTTCCTGGAAAGCAGACAAAGTATAGAAAATGGTTGGAATTATCATCTATCTATCTATCTATCTATCTATCTATCTATCTATATCTATCTATCTATCTATATCTATCTATCTATATCTATCTATCTATCTATCTATCTATCTATTATCTATCTATCTATCTATCTATATATATATATATATATATATATTATATATATATATATATATATATATATATATTATATATATCTATATATATCTATCTATCTATCTATCATCTATCTATCTATCTATCTCTATCTATCTATCTATCTATATCTATTTATCTGTCTGTCTGTCTGTCTGTCTGTCTGTCTGTCTGTCTATCTATCTATTATATATATATATAATATATATATATATATATATAATATATATATATATATAATATATATGTATACATGCATACATACATATATATATGTGGTGTGTATGTTTATGTATGTGTTAGATGTTGTAATAAAACTTGGTGTGTGATAAAACTGAATGAAAATAGGATACACCCACGGGGCTATATATTATAAGATACATTCATGGGGCAGGTTAGTTGAATAAAATAGATTTAAGAGAAATGTAGAAGAAAGAAAGAAAATAGATAAAGTAAATATGAAATGTACATATGCGTGGGTGTG
>NC_043004.1:101109645-101113173 GCF_006345805.1 Octopus sinensis | reverse complement strand
CTAGATGCCCTTCCTGTTGCCAACCCTTACCTGTTTTTCAAATAAGAGATTTCTTTTTTTATATTTCACAGGTCTTTGAAAGTGTGGAGTCACTACTCATAATATCAACAAGGAATATAAACACCATTCAATATTTTACTCAAACAAAGCTATAGGATGTCAGTATTCAAACATATTTCCAAGCTTTCACACACACATGCAACCACGGCTATGTGGATACAGACTTTGCCATATTACCATAGGGTCTTAACCCTTTCGTTACTGTATTTATTTTGAGATGCTCTGTGTTTCTTTGAATTACTTAAAATATAACAAAGAATTTAGTAAAATAACTTAGTTATCATTCAGCTAGTGTCAGGAACATAAATTGTGACTATGGTTTGGTGGAAGATTTTAATTCAAAACTTATGAAAACAAGACATTTGTACTCAGAGCCAGAGCCAGTTTCAGCCGGGTTGGTAGCGAAAGGGTTCAGATTGTTAAAGTTATCTTTACAGATTTTCTATTGAAATTATAACTAGCACTGATTTGCTTTGATATTTCATATTCAAAAATGTGTAGAGATGACCCTAACAAGGGATTAAATAGCACTGCTAACACAGTAGGACACAGCATTGACTTATAAAGTGTTTAACCCTTTCGTTACCAACCCGGCTGAAACCGGCTCTGGTTCTGTAATACAGATGTCTTGTTTTCATAAGTTTTCAGTTAAAATCTTCCACCAAACCTCAGTCACAATTTATGTTCCAAACACTAGGTTAACGGTAACTAAGTCATTTTACTAAATTCTTTATTATATTTAAACTAATTGAAAGAAACACAGAGCATCTCAAAATAAATACAGTAACGAAAGGGTTAATATACTTTGTACTATATTATGGTTACTCTTTTACTCTTTTACTTGTTTCAGTCATTTGACTGCAGCCATACTGGAGCACCGCCTTTAAGTCGAGCAAATCGACCCTGGGACTTATTATTTGTAAGCCCAGTACTTATTCTATCGATCTCTTTTGCCAAACCGCTAAGTGACGGGGATGTAAACACACCAGCATCGGTTGTCAAGCAATGCTAGGGGGACAAACACAGACACACAAACACACACACACACATACATATATATATATAGATATACATATATATGACAGGCTTCTTTCAGTTTCCGTCTACCAAATCCACTCACAAGGCATTGGTCAGCCCGAGGCTATAGTAGAAGACACTTGCCCAAGATGCCACGCAGTGGGACTGAACCCGGAACCACGTGGTTGGTTAGCAAGCTACTTACCACACAGCCACTCCTGGTTGCATAACGAAATATGGTATCCCTACAAGTAATTAACATGGTCTTAAGCACTATCACCCTGTATTGCACCTTGAGGAACTGTCTTTCTCTATTTATCTTATTTTGCAGAAGCTTATCTTGGTTTCCATGGTGGCATTCAAGCAACTAAGTATAAGACTCTTCAATGAATGGGATGCCAGCCAGTTGTGGGTTCAATGTACAGGTGAGTCTGGCACAGATTCGAGTTGAGGGTACTGCAGCGTTGTGAAATACAGTATCCTGCTCAAGGACACAAGGGCATTACCCAGCTGGAGAATTGAACCTACGACCTAATGATTGTGAATTACAAACCTAAGCCACCATAGCGTGAGTGTGTGTGTGTGTGTGTGTGTATGTGTGTGTGTACTGTGTGTGAGTCTGTGCATATATGTGTATATGTATACATATCATGTACGTATATGTAGGTATATGTATGTAAGTATATATGTGTGTGTGTGTATACAAACATGTATATAATATGTATGTATATATATGTGTATGTTGATATATATATATATATATATATATATATATATATATATATATATATATATATATATATATATATATTATATAAAGCTGTGTATATATATATACCACACAGCTTTTAATGAGATCTTCATACAAACGTTATACAAATATACATATGTAGTATGTATGTATGTATGTATGTATGTGTGTATGTGTGTATGTATGTATGTATGTATGTATGTATTAATGTATGTATGTATGTATGTATGTATGTATGTATGTATGTATGTATGTATGTATGTGTGTGTGTATGAAGAAGATCTAAATGAAAAGCTGAGTAAACATAACTGTATGAATACCATATCCTGATGTGAAAGGGTGATATTGTTAGATACAATGTCTAGAAGTTGCTGATAGCACACCTGTATAAGCTTAGAAATATTATAAAAGATTTGACAATTGATGAAAGGCAGGTAAAACAGATAAGCGATTTATGCCACACACATATACTGATGAACTGAATAACTATTTCCTGTTAATTATTTGTAATCAGTCTCTTGTATCAATCAGCATATCATTGACTCTATTGATTTAACTTATGGAGGTTTTGATTCTGATGCCTTTCTCAGGAGCATTAGTGGTAGAAGGCAAACTGGTTCTAAAAACCAGGTATAACTATGTTTAGGTTGTTTGGGAGTTTATCTGATAATTATAGCACTTAATGGAATGGCTTGTAACATAAAGCTTAGACATAAAGACAAAATAAGCAAGCAGACAAATAAATTATTCAGTGATACACAGCCTAGTTGTTAGGGCGTTCTGTTCATAATCCTAAAAATGTTTGGGTTCAGTTCTTATAGTAGGTATAGCATGTTGTGTCCTTGAGCAAGTCCCTTCATTGCAGGTTGTTCTAGTTTACTCAGTTGAGACTGTGTAGCAACTGAGCTGTGCTGCAGTTCTTTCTTCTTTTATTTGGCATGAAACTGGTTGTACCACTGAGTCAAAGGGTAGGAGAGTCGAGATTGAGTCTATGTCTATACAGCTAAAACAATTAGCAGAAACATAGTACATGTTACTAAGCCATTCTTGTCCACAGGTGATGACTAGCTCTTTATGTACACCACACACACACACACAAACTCAAGCACATGTTGGTGCATGGGTACATGGTTATGAAGTTTCTTTCTGCTCAAGTGATCTCAGGTACCATCCCATTGTGCACCACTTTTGGGGAAGTATTATTCTGCAACAGATTCTGGCTGACCATTACAGTGTGTGTGAAGTTTGATGGAACTTTATAGAAAGTGTGGCTGTATGGTATAAATAGACAAATAAATAGGTGCAGCAGTGGCTGTGTGGTAAGTAGCTTGCTTATCAACCACATGGTTCCGGGTTCAGTCCCACTGCAAGGCACCTTGGGCAAATGTCTTCTACTATAGCCTCAGGCCGACTAAAGCCTTGTGAGTGGATTTGGTAGACGGAAACTGAAAGAGGCCTGTTGTATATATGTATATATATATATATATAATATATATATATATATATATATATATATGTGTGTGTGTGTGTATATGTTTGTGTGTCTGTGTTTGTTCCCCAACATTGCTTGACAACTGATGCTGGTGTGTTTATGTCCCCGAAACTTAGCAGTTAGGCAAAAGAGACAGATAGAATAAGTACTAGGCTTACAAAGAATAAGTCCTGGGTTCGATTTGCTATAACTAAAGGCGGTGCTCCAG
>NC_043004.1:101089645-101104645 GCF_006345805.1 Octopus sinensis | reverse complement strand
TATATACATATACATACATGCATGTTTATGTGCATGGGTTACTATGTTTGTGTGAGTGTGTGTGTGAGTGTACAATGTAACCATGTATATGAATGAGCATATGTAACCATGATTTTCATGAAGATGATAATTATGATGATGGTAATGATAATGCGTCAACTTCCTACTACGCAGCTAATCTCTTTCTAAGAATGGTGTCAGAGTACTTCATAGTAACACTAAGAGATACAAAACGTGCTTCATTTTAGTGCCTAGAAAATAATTCTTCCTCTCTCGTTATGAAGTGATTTTCTGAGCCCCATAGCCATCCTTGCATCTCTGTGAATACAAGTAAAAATTCCTCTAGAATTCAACATAACTTATTCAGTCCCCAAATCCAACACGATTATTGCGTTTTAAAATCCAATCTAACGATTCAGCGGCAAGAGTTAACCCAACTCATCCAGTCTTAAAATTCAACATAACTCTACCGTTCCAGACAGAACTCAGCCTAACTATTAAAAGCTAGAATTCAACCTGACTATTTAATCCCATTCCAATTGAGAAGTTTTGCATATTCATACAATGACATTTCAAAGTTTCGGCTTTGGTGTAATTTCTTAAGCTACTGGCTCCATATTTACCTCCTCCACTATCATATTAAGCTTGTTTTTTCCTGTTATTAATGCAGGATGGTGTCAGGAGAGACGAGGTATAGATCGCAGTTAGATTGAAAAGTTACTTTGTTTTTTATTAGATTATGTTTTTTTCTCTGGTATAAAAGCGACAATCTCTGTGTGTGTGTGTGTGTTTTTTTTTTCTTTTTGCCAAGTTTAATAATTCATAACATCGACTTGAAATTTAGCTTTATGGTTAATAATGAAGGAGATAAAAGCAGAAAAAACCCTAATTCATACACACTCAAACAAACACCCAACATACATACACAGATACCTGTATGTATGTATGTATGTATGTATGTAAGTCTCTATGTGTTTATATATTCATATAAGTGCGTGGAAATGCATACATATGTATGTAAGTATACATGTAATGCAGATCTATCTATCATCTATATATCTATCTGATATATATATATAATAGATATATATATATAATATATATATATACATACATACATATGTGTATATGTATATATATATACATACTATGTATATATATGTATTATGTATGTATATATATAATATATATATATATATATATATATATTATATATATATATATATAGATAGATAGATATATATACATACACACACACACACATATATATATATAATATATATGGAGAGAGAGAGAGAAATGAGACACTCACTTCCACACATACACGAAGTATATATTCAATATGATAGATGCATGGATGTGTGTATATATATATATATATATATGTATATATGGACACAAGATTGTTATTATGGTATATAGCTGTGTATATAAGTATATAATCATATATCTGTCTATGTATGTACATAGCTTCGTATGTATGCATAAATGCATAAATGCATAAATATCTTTCTGAAGATAAATATATGTCTGGATTTTGATATTTATAGTAATGGCTGCAGGCAATGGCAGCTCAGTTAAAGAGTTCCCTTAACAACTATGAGGTTCTAAGCTCAATCTAATTGCAAGGTGATCATCATCATTGTTCGACCGTGGTCGAGACAATGGAATTTACGATGCTATGCCAGACTTCACAGTCCATCATGGCATTACGGAGGTCCTGTTGCTGGATGCCTGTATCCCTGGAGATTACATCAGGGTAGGAGAGTGTGTGCCCTCTGGTATTGTGAGTAGATGGCTTCCAGAGGAGAAGTGTAGGAATTACCTCTTTTTCAGCTCTACAACAATGTCCAGCAAACTGGACTCTCCTTACCTTTCACAAGAGATGACACAGGTGGTATTTCCCATATATTTGCCTTTTGGTTGGATGGCGCTTCCAAAGAGATTTTGAGCTCTCATAAGGAGGCGAGTGTAGGTTCCATCCAACCACCTCTCAAGCTTCTTTGATAACGTCCAGGTTTCTGAGCCATATAGTAGAATTGGTTCGACTGTGGCTTTGAAGATTTCAAGTTTGAAGTCTCTACTTAGATTTGATGACCAGATCTTATGCATGTCATTACAGGAGTGTCTACCTAGGCCTCGACTTGACCAGTACTATTCGGTTTATTGTATTCTTTTACTTTTATTCTTCTACTTGTTTCAGTCATTTGACTGTGGCCATGCTGGAGCACTGCCTTTTGTCAAACAAATCGACCCCAGGACTTATCCTTTGTAAGCCTGGTACTTATTCTAAAGTAGCTCCAGCCAGAAACTGCCTCCAGATCAGAAGCTCAGTTAGATATGCTTTTACCACTTTATGCTACAAGGATCATGAATCCAGCCTGAGTAGTGGTTTTGAACCAGGGTTCTTGTGACCCTTGAGGGCCCATATAAAATTTTTGGGGGTCCGTGCAACAAAATAGTAAATTGGAGATTTACACTAGTATTTTAAGGGCCAATTTACGGTATGTATTGGTATGTATTGCAAGAAACAGCTAAATTTCTTTCTCTAGCATTTTACATAGTTCAAACTACACAAGTTAATGTGCGAAAAACAAAACAGGAATTTTGAAAGAAGTTTCTATAAAACTAGTTTTTAAACATTGAATGATGATAGAAGTCATACAGAATAAAATAGCAATCAAAAGGGGTTCATAGGTTAAAAATGGTTGAAAACCCCTGAGCTAGAGTCCTGACAGAATCTATGTTAATATTTATAGACACAAATAACTGCTCAGTCTTTCTCCTCTGGGAAATTGATAGAGTACTAACCAAGAAGGCAGTGGTGGTGGTGGTGGTGGTGGTAGTGGTGGTGGTAGTGGTGGTGGTGGTGGTAATGGAGCTCACATATCTGAGACAGGATAGAATTATCAATTTAGAGGATAAAGATATTAAATATGTAGGGCAGGAAACCAACTACAATACCATGATAATAAGGGACTTGGGTGTGGTAAAAATGAAGGAAAAATTGGCTCCATAGCTACAATCTCTTTTAGGCAATCCGACTCCAGTGGAACTGGTAGACTACTTGTGAAGGACTCAGCCCTGATTTCCATAATCAGAGGAAACATTGTCATACATATACATACATGCATACATGCATATATATATATATATTATATATACATACATACTTACATATACATACACATACACACACATATATATATAGATATACATATATATATACATATATATACATACATGTACATACATATATACATACATATATATATACATTTATATACATAATGCATATACATAAATATACTTATATATAACACATATACATATATACATACATATATATATACATAAATATACCTATATATACACATATATACATATATACATACATATACATACATACATGTATATATATATGCATATGTATATATATATATATATATATATATATATATAATATAATATATATATATATAAACATGCATATGTATATACATATATATTTACATTCTCTCTTTTTCTCTGTGAATGCAAAGTTAACAGCCTGTGTAGTTAGATTACTGATGATGTGAAGAAAATTGTCAGTAGTAAAGATAGGGTAGAGGTGATTGTCATATGCAATAAAGTGGTGGTGGTAGTGGCGGAGGGGGGGTGGGGGTGGAAGTGGTGGCTGGGTGGATGGGGTAGGTATACTGCTTTCTCCTTCTTAATGAGAAACTAAATACTAGTGGGGTGGGTTTAAATATCAGAGTTAGCTGGAAGGCCTGGCAGACACAAATACAACCAGCCAGACACATAAATACACATACACACACAGTGTATATATATATATGTTATGTATATATATATATATATATATATATATATATATTATATATATATATATATATATATGTATATATATATACATATATATGTATATATATAATATATATATATATATATATATATATATAAATGCATACATACATGCGTGTGTGAGTCTGTGTGTGGTTGTGTGTCTATGTATATAGATGTAGACAGATAGATAGATAGATAGATATGATATAATATAATATGAAAATGATTTAGACAAAGATATTTCAGAAAGTGAGGTTGACAAGTAGGGTTGGGAAAAGTGATATTAACTAAATGGAATTATTAAGTTAAACAGACAGACATTAAGTGGAAGTTGGGAGACATAGGTGAAAAGGCGGGGGGAAGAAAACCTTTAATGAACCTTAGTGTGGTCCATAGAAATCACAGTTGTCGACCAGACCACTTAATGTGAGAATCCTTTGAGTCAAAATAAAATTGCTACCATTATTCAAGATACATATAAAAATGGTGAACTGGCAGAATTGTTAGCATGAGTGGCTATGTGGTAAGTAGCTTGCTAACCAACCACATGGTTCCGGGGCATCTTGGGCAAGTGTCTTCTGCTATAGCCCCGGGCCGACCAATGCCTTGTGAGTGGATTTGGAAGACGGAAACTGAAAGAAGCCTGTCGTATATATGTATATGTATATATGTGTTTCTGTGTTTGTGCGTCTCTGTTTGTCCACCTAGCATTGCTTGACAACCAATGCTGGTGTGTTTATGTCCCCGTCACTTAGTGGTTCGGCAAAAGAGACCGATAGAATAAGTACTGGGCTTACAAAGAATAAATATCGGGGTCAATTTGTTCGACTAAAGGCGGTGCTCCAGCATGGCCGCAGTCAAATGACTGAAACAAGTAAAAAAAAAAAAATTGCCTGACAAAATGCTTAGTGGTATTTCGTCCATCTTTACGTTCTGAGTTCAAATTCCACTAAGGATGACTTTGCCTCTTGTCCTTTCAGGGTCAATAAAATTAGTACCATTTGAACATTGGGGTCAATGGTATTAACTACCACTCACCCCTGAACTTGCTGGTCTTGTACCAAAATTTGAAACCATTATCTAAGATGCTTATAAAAGTGGTAAACTGGAAGAATCCCTAGCATGCTGGATGAGATGTTTAGCGGTATTTTTCCTGTTGGTATGTTCTGATTTCAGATTCCAACAAGGTTAACGTTTGCTTTTCGTCCTTTCAAGATCAATGAAATAAGTACCAGTTGAGTACTAGTGTTGATATAATTGACTGCACCCTTCTCCAAAATTACAGGCCTTGTGCTCATAAGAGAAAGGGTTATCTAAGATACTGTAGTATGGGGAACTATTAATACAAGGGACAAAGTGTGATTCGTCTTCCTCTCAGTGTTGACTCTCCAGATGGGTTAAATCCAAGATGTACCCTACCCACTTGGCCTGTCGCTAGAACTGATCACTAATTCCCTTTCTAGCTTGCTTGTCTCTATGTGTCCATCCACTCCTACTGCCCGATGCCAAAAAGAGCCATGCTGGTTCTACTTGTGTATGTGTATGCATGTATGTGTGTGCATGTATGCTGTGCAAGTGCATAGAAAGCATATGGCTGTGTGTGTGTGTGTGTGTGTGCATGTGTGTTGGGTATAAATGCAAAGTTTGGAGTATGATGCATGGATGGGTCAATATTCATAAGTGCAGAGTGTTTGGACGTGTGCACATGTGCAACTTGAATTATATTTTGTCTACATGAGAGTGTGCATGCATGTGTGAATGTGCATATATATATATATATATATATATATGTATATATATATGTCTGTCTGTCTGGCTATAGCAGAAGACACTTGCCCAAGGTGCCACGCTGTGAGATTGAACCCAGAACCATGCGCCTATAGAAAGCATGCCAAAGCAGACAGTAGAGTTTCATACTGTCTTCTTGCTTACTAATTCCTGTCAAACTGTCCAACCTCTGCTAATATGTATTTCTTTATTGCCCACAAGGGGCTAAACATAGAGGACAAAAAAGGACAGACAAAGGGATTAAGTCAATTACATCGACCCCCCCCCCCCGTGCGAAACTGGTACTTTATTTATCGACCCCGAAAGGATGAAAGGCAAAGTCGACCTTGGCGGAATTTGAACTCAGAACGTAACGACAGACGAAATACCGCTAAGTATTTCGCCCGGTGCGCTAACGAATATGGAAAGGGGACATTAAATGAAGTTGATGTTGATTAACACTTATTTCAATAGATCAAATAGAGGCACCTTCACCTTATATTTTGATGCTGTTGCATGATAGATAATGTAATAATAATGATATAATAATAATAATAATAATATAATAATAATAATAATATAATAATAATGAAATTATTGTATACAGTGCTCAGGTGCACCACAACTTGTCAAAAGTGCATGTAAAGCATATGCAATAATGTACAAATGTCTGGGAAGTGAACAGTGTATGAGTCAGATACATGCTTGCATGTGTATGGAGGGAAGAAAATCAGATGTAGTGTTGGTGAATCTCAGGAAGCATGGAAGTTTTGAAGGATGCAGTGCTCCAACAACTAACAACTGATGCCGGCAGTTTGTTCCATCCTTCAGCAACTCTTAGCATGTAAAAAATGTTTCTGAGAGTCATGGGAACTGTGCTGTTTTCTGACTTTGTAAACATGTCCATGGGTGTTAGATGGGTGGAGTTTGAAAAGGTGCTCAGAGTTATTGTTTGTAAGATGGTTAATAATTTTATGGGTGTCTGCCAAGTCAGCTGCCAGACGTCGGAGTTTCACTGTATCCATGTCCAGGGAGGTAAGGCGTTCAGAATATGGAAAAATGCCTGAACATTTTTTGTAGGATGTGAGTCTCTAGTATACTTTAGGAGTACTGCATGTATAAGCTGTGTTGTGTTGCTATGTAACATGAAGTGTCCTGTGTAGTAGCTTTGTAGTAAACAACATTTGTAACGGTGGATGTGTAGTATTACGGATTATCTCCAGTCATCACTTGGACTATATATATATTATGTGTAGATCTATGTATGTGGAATGTGGGTGTATATAGGAGGGCCTAAGATAAAGTGGCAATAAAAATGCCAGCATTAATACAACTGTTGAATAAGAAACAATTTCCAGATAGTCATCTTACAATGTATGTGTAGATGTGTCAGTGTGTGTGTGTATATATATATATATATATATATATATATATATATATATACACACATGTACATAGATGTGTGTGTGCTTGAAATTATAAGAATATCTGTATCAGTTTGAGTGGGTATGAGTCTGCCTGTACACCTATGTATAAATGTGTACACATGTACATGTACACTTGGGATAAAGGCATTGTTTGTGTTTGTGTAAACACATATGTATTTGTATATATATATTATATATATATATACACACACGCACACATTATATATGTATATGCCCATTGAAGATTATACGTGTTCCTGTGTATGAGTATGCATTTATATATAGCGTGTGCTTATCACGCGATATTTTGTATCTCTGACTTAATATGTAAGTATCAGTGTCATATATATATATTTCTCCGATACACACACACACACACATTTCTGTGTGTGTGTGTGTGTGTGTTTGTGTATGAGTCTGTGTTCATACACCTATCTTCATCTTTTGTTTTTCTTTAAATTTCAACAATATATATATATATATGTATGTATGTATGTATGTATGTATGTATGTATGTATGTATGTATGTATGTATGTATGCATGTATGTATGCATGCATGTTTGTATGTATGTATGTATGCATGCATGTGTGTGCGTGAGTGTATGTGTGACCTCGTGTGTACCATTGGCGATTTTTTTTCCTCTGTCTTCCCTTCTCTGGATCTTTCCTTCTCCTATGTTTCCGACGAAGAGCTCCGCTCGAAACGTTAAACCCTCCTTCTTTCCTGAGCGTCCAATAATACTATATTTGTTCCACGTCCTCGCGTTGTTGTGTTTTTTTTGTGTTTTCTTGTTTGGATTAACTATATATATATATATGTATATATATTCATATATATATATTTATTTAGCTTTTTAGTGCATTCAGGTATGAATCTGTCACCTGCTCAAACTTACCTAATTGCAGTTATCTTTCTAATTTCTGATGGTTCTGCTGAAATCTAAGACCAATGCCATACTTTAACCCTAGTCTCTCAAGCTAATACTTGCTGCCCTTTCAAAGTTTTGTAGACACATGATCATAAAGGAAGAAACTGTAGGAATAAATCCAGGAAGCAAATAGTGTAAGATATCAATGCTGGATTCCAGCCTTGGAGGAATTGCAATTGGCTTAGACATCAAAGGGACAAGTGGACAACATTTAAGGCAGACAGTATTTGAGGTACCAAGAGGATATCTTCATTTGACTGAGAGGCAAAGCGTCATTCACCATCAATCATTTACCGATGCACTATGTCCTCTTACTTTGACTGAGAGGCAAAGCGTCATTCACCATCAATCATTTACCGATACACTATGTCCTCTTACTTTGACTGAGAGGCAAAGCGTCATTCGCCATCAATCATTTACCGATGCACTATGTCCTCTTACTTTGACTGAGAGGCAAAGCGTTATTCACCATCAATCATTTACCGACATACTATGTCCTCTTACTTTGACTGAGAGGCAAAGCGTTATTCACCATCAATCATTTACCGACACACTATGTCCTCTTACTTTGACTGAAAGGCAAAGCGTTATTCACCATCAATCATTTACCGACACACTATGTCCTCTTACTTTGACTGAGAGGCAAAGCGTCATTCACCATCAATCATTTACCGATGCACTATGTCCTCTTACTTTGACTGAGAGGCAAAGCGTTATTCACCATCAATCATTTACTGACACACTATGTCCTCTTACTTTGACTGAGAGGCAAAGCGTTATTCACCATCAATCATTTACTGATACACTATGTCCTCTTACTTCTAACCAGGGATGGAGCTAGAAAGTGAGTGGCCTGATTTGAGAATTGTCATTGGGGTTCCTCTACTCTACAAAAGCTGAAGATTGATGATTTATGCTTCGTGTAGAACATCAGTCCCAGTCAAAAGGTATTGAGGGCATGAGTCCCCACCATTACCTACATCATCATCGTTTAGCGTCCGCTTTCCATGCTGGGATGGTTGGACGGTGCAACTGGGGTCTGGGAAGCCAGAAGGCTGCACCAGGCTCCAGTCTGATCTGGCAATGTTTCTACGGCTGGATGCCCTTCCTAACGCCAACCACTCCATGAGTGTAGTGGGTGCTTTTTACAATACTAAAATTTCATCATTGTGTTCTCTGATCGAGTATGTGTGTGGGGCCCTCTTACGGCCAGGGCCCAATTCGAACAGATCTATCTAATTGGCTCAAAACTGGCCCTGCTTCTACCACAGCTACACCACTTGCTGCTTCCTTGAACTAACAAATTGCGAGACACAAAATTCATTTGGCATTTCTTATGCTGTTACTTTTGCTGTTTCATCTCTCTCAACCCTATTCTAAACACTTTTCCAATTCCATTTCTGTAGAACTGTATTGTCTCAGAAATCGCCTCCCTATTTATGCTTTCTTTAAAAACATGTCGATCATCAATTAAACTATCCTCTACAATGAGTGGCAGGTCTGCAAAAGTCTATAAGAGATTGATTACTCTTCTCCTTAGCTATAAAATATGATGTTAAAAAAAGACGTTAATAAATATTAACATCAAGGAAAGGAAACGTTGTGGTTTATCAACAGCAACAAAAGCAGTTTTACTTTCAGTTGAGGTAAACATGAACAAAAAAATGCAAACTCTGGTAGAAACAGCCAACTACAAACACAAGTATCAGTAAAAACTGGCACTAATTCTAGGCACGTAGCTGTCCACCCATATAAGTTCATATCAATTTAGAAATTAAGCTGTAACAAGCAGCAGTAGCAGCAGCATCCACAGCAGCAGCATTGTTTTGGGTGGGAGTCATCTTCGGCCAAACAACAGCCAGTTATAGAAAAATAGCAAAGTGGAACTGGATAAGTTTTTTTATAGTTTCTGTTTTTATTCTCAATGGAGATAACAGAAAATGCTATAATACATTACAATAATCCAATAAATAGCATTATCATTATATTGATAGAGCTCTTGAGAAATGCCTGAACTACAGACTCTCTCATTCCCTCTTATAAAGTGCAAGGCGCTGTAATTACCGCTGTTAGAAATCATTGATAGCATTAAGGGTATGTGAGTTGGGACGAATATCAAAGTGTTCCCAGACTTGTTGCTTTATAAATAGTTAGTTCAATGTATTAAAATGCTGAGTTCCAATTATACCAGTGCTTTTATTCTTTCAAGGTTAGTTAAATTAGTACTTGTAATAAACTAATATTGTTTTATTTGTTTATTTTCTTCTTTTTAAAGGAAGGGTTTTGTGACTATGGCTGGGTGATTAAGAAACTTTCTTTGCAATCATGTAGTCTTGAGTTCAGTCCCCCAGTGCAGCACACCTTGGATAAGTGTCCTCTACTATAGCCCCAGGCCGACCAATGACTCATGAGTGAATCTGGTAAATGGAAATTGTGTGGAAGCCCATCATATACATATGTGTGTGTGTGTGTGTGTCTGTATGTGTATATAATTTATATACACACGCGCATATATGTTGTTTGGCTAAAGATGACTCCTACTCATATATATATATATATATATATATATAGATATTATATATATACCTATATATATATACATATATATACTATATATAACATATATATACATATATATATATATATATAATATATATATATCTATATATAAGACAGTTACAATGAATACAGAGATTAGTATATCTGCAATATTTTTATGTTTCTTTTGTCAATTATACAACATATTTGGTTTAAATATGACTGACATATGTTTCTGCTGCATTGAGGATTACCGATTGCATCTACACCTAGCTAATTTTATCTATGCAAGGTCTGTCCACAGATGGAGGTCTGAAGCAAACTGAACCTGGGGGTGGAAAGACACATCCGGTTTGTGGTTGGTGGGAAAAAAGTCAAAAAGAAACTGGGCAAGGGCCAAGGTAAGAGTTATGTCCCTTGGCACCAAGAAGGCCTCTGGGGTGTTGCAAAGCCCCAAGGGTTTTCTAGAAATGTGTGTATGGATTAGGAGTTGGTATTGTTATAGAATTGGAACGTGTGTAGTGTCTTTAGAGGGATGGGGTTAGTGGCAGATGTCCCACTAGTGCTCACTCCACCCCAGTGCAAAACTGATTGGTAAGATTGGCTGTAATGGACATGTAATTACTGTACACTTTGATTAATGTGTGTGTGTGTGTGTGTGTATATGTGTATATATGTACCGTTGGCGATTTTTCTTTTCCTCCGTCTTCCCTTCTCTGGATCTTTCCTTCTAAAGACACTACACATATAATACCACTGCACACGTTCCAATTCTATAACAATACCAACTCCTAATTCATACACACAGTGTCCAATAAAACTATACTTGTTCCACGTCCTCGCGTTGTGTTTTTTTGTGCTTTCTTGTTTGGATTAACTGTATATATATATGTATGTATGTGTAAAGTGAGTGCATGTATTAGATAGATAGATAGATAGATAGATAGATAGATAGATAGATAGATAGATAGATAGATAGATAGATAGATAGATAGATAGATAGATAGATAGATAGATAGATAGATAGATAGATAGATAGACAGACAGATAGACAGATAGACAGATAGATAGATAGATAGATAGATAGATAGATAGATAGATAGATAGACAGATCGACAGATAGATAGATAGATAGATAGATAGATAGATAGATAGATAGATAGATAGATAGATAGATAGATTGAATATATCCAATGTGATTAAGTAGATAACAGTTCTGAAAAAAGCTCTCAAAACATCAAAACATTTAGAATGTAGAGTATATGAATATGTATAATTTATAAAAAGAATATCTTACATGTTATAACTTGTTTCACTACAAGACATAGTTGTTTCTTCAGAGATACGGATTAATATATAAAATTTAATCATTTAAATAGTTAAAGACAAAAAAAAACAAATGTTGGAACGTCAAAACATTAAAACAAAAAATGCAAAAAAGAAAAACCAACAAAACACCCAGAAAACATTAATCAAAAAGAATGAATTAAGCAGAGAGGTAGATGTGCAACAATGGAGATAGTGGGAAGCTTGTCAGAGATAATGATAAATGAAGGTGAGGGCTATGAGCAAGAGAGAGAATATAAAAGAAATGAAAAGAAAGAAGTGTGAACAGAGTGAGGAGAGATGTAAGAACGAATCCAAGAGCTGTGGTCGTTATGTGATGTATGTTTATGAGGTACAATTAAAACAATAACAAAACTATTAATAAAATAATTATAAAATTTAAATTAATATTTTGATTCAGAGCCAAAACTCAGAATAAACTGAAGGTTGTTTTCAATAATTACACAGGTCAGAAATTTGCAGTTTGAAATTAATGCAGTTATATAAGTATTTAATAATTATTTATATCTTGTATATGAAGACAACCATGTATTTCGAGTTATGGAAAGAAGAAAAGTTTCGTTAAGTTTAGGAAAGAGAATTCAGTTTATATGAAAATTTTCTCGTTATGGCATAATTCATGTATATATAAGTGGAATATATGAGAATCAATGAAATTAATGTATTAGACACATCATGTAAGTAGAGAAATAATATTCATATAGATATGACATGGGACACTTCAAATATACATAAAAATACATACACTTACACACACACATACATATATATATATATATTTCTTTACTGCCCACAAGGGGCTAAACATAGAAGGGACAAACAAGGACAGACAAAAGGAATTAAGTCGATTACATCGACCCCAGTGTGAAACTGGTACTTTATTTATCGACCTCGAAAGGATGATAGGCAAAGTCGACCTCGGCGGAATTTGAACTCAGAACGTAACGACAGACGAAATACCGCTAAGCATTTCGCCCGGCATGCTAACGTTTCTGCCATATATATATGCATATTTATGCATATACATATATCATTTCATCATCATTTTAATGTCCATTTTTCCTTTGCTCACATGGGTCAGGCGGAATTTGTTGAGTCAGTTTTTCTACAGTTGGCTGTCCTTCCTGTTGTCAACACTCGCCTGTTTCTAAGTGGGGTAACATCTCCCCATTGCCAGATATTTTCATGGAAGATTGAAAATGAAAGACACTGCCTATATGATTCTGATGCTTATTTACAACCGTCATTTGATCACATAACAGCAGGGCAAGGAAATGCTAACACACACACACACACACAAACGCATGCACATGCACATGCTGAGGACAGAACTATAGTAGAAAGACTTGCTCAAGGTGCCATGCTGTGAGACTGAATCTAAAATCATCTGGTAGGGAAGCAAACAGCTGAACATATATATATATATATACATATATATAAATAATATGCACCTAAATAATACTCACCCCACCCTAATTACACAACTAACCAATCTACCACAAGCAAACCTCTACCAAATGAATTTACCAGTGCAAGAACAAAATTTCAATGTAAGAATTACCAATTTGTTTACATTACCATCACATATGTATCAATCATTTTCCCACCCTAACCGATGCATCTATCCATACTCGCATTCTGAAGAGATTTACTTACTCCTGTAAATCAAAACGATCGTAAATGCCACCCTCATCTCTGCTTCTTACTTCTTTGTTAGCTATTTAATTAAAGACATGCCAGCATAAACCTTGAGTTACCCATTGTCTTTATATCCATTTTTTTCTCTTATACACACATATATATATATATATATATATATATTGACGTCAATTCTTCTAACGGATTTAAAAAAAAAACACTCATTATCGCTTTGTTTTACCATGTAGGCAATCATCGAAATTTTTGTTTGTCTTCTTGTCGAGAGAGGCTCCCTTTCTTTCCTGATGAGAAGATTGCATAATGCACCCTTTATTCCTTCGGAATAAAAATATGCTGTCTTTGAAACATGTGTCGAGAGTAAAGGAATTTTGTTAACATCCTCGTTCGACTCCATTCTTTCATTTATTTATATATACATATACATATACATAGGTCAGGCCATTCTTGAGTGCTACTTATAATAGGCAACCACCCAGTACAACCCGTTATATGGTCAGCAACTAAACCACTAACCAAACCAAGCCTGCTTAGTGAGGCGGGTGATTATTGGACATCCCAAGGGATGAAAACCAAGACCTGCCAAAGAGCAGAGGAACTCATTAGATTCAACAGCCAGCCAATTGAGATCAGATAGTCTCATAGTATACTTGTACCAATTGTAGCTGTTAGTAGTAACAAAAAGTGTGAATGGTCCGACAGAAGGCCATTATCACCTTAAACCAGTCACTGTATATACATATAAATTAAATGTTTAAATGAAAAAAGAAGAAAGATAATATTAATCTTTTTTTATACAATTTAAACCATAAATCTTTCAGAACAAATTGTATCAAGTTAGAATAGATATTTTGTGTCGGTGGCACATAAAAAACAGCATCCGAGCGTGACTGTTCGCCAGCCTCGTCTGGCACTTGTGTCGGTGGCACGTAAAAAACACTATCCGAGCGTGGCCGTTCGCCAGCCTCGTCTGGCACCTGTGTCGGTGGCACATAAAAAACAGCATCCGAGCGTGGCTGTTCGCCAGCCTCGTCTGGCACCTGTGTCGGTGGCACATAAAAAACACCATCCGAGCGTGGCTGTTCGCCAGCCTCGTCTGGCACTTGTGTCGGTGGCACGTAAAAAACACTATCCGAGCGTGGCCGTTCGCCAGCCTCGTCTGGCACCTGTGTCGGTGGCACATAAAAAACAGCACCCGAGCGTGGCCGTTCGCCAGCCTCGTCTGGCACCTGTGTCGGTGGCACATAAAAAACAGCATCCGAGCGTGGCCGTTCACCAGCCTCGTCTGGCACCTGTGTCGGTGGCACATAAAAAACACCATCCGAGTGTGGCCGTTTGCCAGCCTCATCTGGCATCTGTGTCAGTGGCACATAAAATCACCCACTACACTCTCGGAGTGGTTGGCATTAGGAAGGGCATCCAGCTGTAGAAACACTGCCAGATAAGACTGGAGCCTGGTGCAGCCTTCTGGCTTCCCAGATCCCCGGTC
>NC_043004.1:101062145-101079645 GCF_006345805.1 Octopus sinensis | reverse complement strand
TTCCAGGCCTGATAGGACTTGTTTATTTTTATTGTTATTTAAAACAAAAAAAAAATGTTTTATCATTTATCTCTTACTTGTTTCAGTCATTTGACTGCGGCCATGCTGGGGCACCACCTTGAAGGGGTTTTAGGTGAACTAATTGACCTGAGGAGACTGACTTATTTTTTTAAAGCCTAGTAGTTATTCTGCCAGTCTCTTTTGCTGAACTGCTAGGTTATGGGATGTAAGCACACCCACACTAGTTGCATATGGCGGCAAGCTGGCAGAATCATTAGCACGCCGGGCGAGATGCTTAGTGGTATTTCGTCTGCCGTTACGTTCTGAGTTCAAATTCCGCCGAGGTCGACTTTGCCTTTCATCCTTTCGGGGTCGATTAAATAAGTACCAGTTACACACTGGGGTCGATGTAATTGACTTAATCCGTTTGTCTGTCCTTGTTTGTCCCCTCTGTGTTTAGCTCCTTGTGGGTAGTAAAGAAATAAGTTGTCAAGTGGTGATGGTGGTGGGGGGACAAATACAGATGTAAAGATACATGATACACACACACACACATGCACACATATATATGATGGGCTTCTTTCAGTTTCCATCTACCAAATCCATGCATGGGGCTTTGGTCAGCCTGAGGCTATAGTAGAAGACACTTGCCCAAGGTGCCATGCAGTGAGACTGAACCTGGGACCATGTGATTGGGAAGCAAGCTCCTTATCACACAGTCACAGCTGTGCCTATTCATCCAAGATGTTCTCATGTGTTTTGAGATGCTGGGCTGTGATTTAAGGAGATTTGGCTGCTATTTGCAGTAAATCAAGCGTCAATGAAGAGGCCTCCCTGTTGACTAGTATTGAAAGCTTGTCATTCATTCTGACAAAGGGACTCCTTTGTATCCACAATTTGGATTTCATGTCTTTGAGTTGAAATCCTTTTTACTGCTTGATAAAGTGTGTATGTGTGTGCATGTACATGTGTGTGTAAATGTAATGTAAGTGGAAGGAGGAAGAGCATTCAAAACTAATGTTAAAACAACAGACTCATTACATATATATATATATATATATATATACACACACACACACACACACACATATATATACATATATATATATGTATGTATGTATGTATGTATACAGAAATGCATATAAACACCTACACACGTGCATGGGTATATTGTTTATTTTTGTTGTTTGTTTATAATAACACATTACTATGGCCACACACAGTTTGTCAAATTCTGCAGCTCCCTTATTTACTAATTGTTGTAATTAAGTGTGAGAAACAGTTAAACATGGGCTTAGACACCTCCTTCACACACACACACACACACACACACATTACAAGGGAGTGAGAAAAAGAGTGTGGAAGAGGGATAGAGACTTGAACAATAACAGTTACCACAACAACAACAACCAGAAATGTGGCTGGCAGATATTTCACACCATGGTTGATATTATTTTTACGCCACTGAGTACAATAGAACAATAGAGAAAAAAGTGACATTACCTCTCACACCTCAGATACCACGACCACCTATTTCCACTGTCAGGGAAATGTAATTAATTAATTTTTATTTATTTATTTACTTTATATTTTCAACTAATTTTCATCACACAAATACTGAGGTTCAGATAATTTGAAAATGCTACTTGACTCAAATGCTGCAAGAGATATATGGCACGAGAATGGAAGGAACTAGAACTGTTCAGTTCCTGAGGAGAAACTTAAGGGCTTAATTTCACTGTAATCAACTGATGTTATCTTTATATATAAAAGTCAAGTTGTGTGTCTGTCTCCTACGATTTAGATTCCTAACTACTCCCACATTTTGCGGTGCAGTTTAACCAAAACCGGGTATCTTATAGTCGTGATTCATATTGAGCCCTTCTGGGTATTAGCACGCGTCTATGATGAGTCTACGATTTTAAAAATAATTTACCATCATTTTTTTCCATTTTAATGCATTTTTTCGCTATTATATAAGGGAAGTAACTCTCTAAAAATGTCTACGATGAGTCAAAGATTTAAAAAAAAATTTACCATAATTTTTTTTTCATTTTTAATGCCTTTTTTTTGCTATTTTTTGGCTATAACTCTCTAAAAATGCTTATATAGTTATTTCCCTTACAAACCCGAGCTAGTTTTATATATCTAAAAAATTTTTTTTTTGCTTATTTTAACATTTGAAATATATTATATTGATAATTTATATCCTTAACTAATGAAGTCGTCACTATCATGATCTTAATGTCCATTTGAGAGAGACATTTAGGCCAATCCTGTTTGAGGATCTCTTTCTCAATCTGCTCCCAATTTGCTTTGTGAAAGTTTAGTTTGGAGAGAATTCGGGTGCTTTGTATAGGCTGTATGTCTGCAGGAGCTTTTGGTCCAGACATAGACAGCTCTATTATATTGTGATCCGAGACCAGCATCGGTGTCACTTTAACATTATGGGTGCCAGTGGCACGTAAAAAGCACCATCCGTTCGTGGCTGTTGCCAGCGCCGCTCCTACTGGCCTCGTGCCAGTGGCACGTAAAAAGCACGATCCGTTCATGGCCGTTGCCAGCCTCGCCTGGCCGCCATGCCGGTGGCACATAAAAAGCACCATCCGATCATGGCCGTTGCCAGCTTCGTCTGGTCTCCGTGCCAGTGGCATGTAAAAAGCACCCACTACACTCATGGAGTGGTTGGCGTTAGGAAGGGCATCCAGCCATATAAACATTGCCAGATCAAACTGGGCCTGGTGCAGCCTTCTGGCTTCACAGAGCCCGGTTGAACCGTCCAACCCATGCTAGCATGGAAATGCGGACGCTAAACGATGATGATGATGATGATGATGATAATGTCCATATTGTTTGTGAAGCTGAGATCCAGTATATTATTTGCCCTGGTTGGTTGCAGCATGATTTGTTCCACGAAAGAGGCATTGGTAAGGTGGAGCTGGGACTCTGCTTGCGCTTGCTGTTGGTGTGTCTTTCCTGGGAGAAGCTGGGCATCCCATATTTGGGAAGTTAAAGTCACCCAGAAGGAAAACATTAATGTGCTGTTCCAGTCTGATGAGAACTTCTATCTTTGCTGGGCAGTCTTCAAATTTGTCTGTATGACTCGGAGCATCTGATGGGCCATATGTTCTTTTATTTTTTTAATTTTATTTGTTTCAGTCATTTGACTACGGCCATGCTGGAGCACCACCTTTAGTTGAATTAAATCGACCCTAGGACTTATTCTTTGTAAGCCTAGTGCTTATTCTATCAGTTTTTTTTGCCGAACCACTATGTTACAGGGACCTAAACACCCCAGCATCGGTTGTCAAGTGATGTTGGGGGGGGGGGACACAAACACATATACACAACATACACACACACACACACACACATATATATATATATATATATACATATATACGACGGGCTTCCTTCAGTTTCCGTCTACCAAATCCACTCACAAGGCTTTGGTCAACCCAGGGCTATTGTAGAAGACACTTCCCCAAGGTACCATGCAGTGGGACTGATCCCGGAACCATGTGATTGGTAAGCAAGCTACTCACCACACAGCCACTCCTGCCTGTAGTACCAATGTAGTACATATAACAATATTAAGTTGTCTTATGTATACAATTTAAGTGTCACTCACTGAATTAGAATATGACAGCAGGTCCTGGGGTGTGAGGTACTCTCAGATCTACACAGCAACTCCACTGTGGCTCCTCTCCTTTCTATCTGAGCGTATGTCAACATATTGTGGTATATGCATTTCTGCATCCCCTATATCAGGTCTAAGTTGGGTTTCTACAATTGCCATGCATAAAGCTTGATTGCATGCCACAAGGTCTTTCAGGAATGAGATTTTTGATTCACAGTTGCCATATTCAAAAGAAACATCTTTGTGAAGTGTGTGTGTTGGTATTAGTGGTGGCCATCTTGTATCTGTTAGTGGTGGTGGCCTTGTGCAGTGGCAGGCACAGTTCCAGGTTTGGGTTTGAAGCCAGGTCAGTTGTTGGAAAATCTTTTGTGCCATGCACAAAAAAGATTGCTGTTCAGCTGCTGCCCTTTTCGCACCTGGGTGAAGCTGGTCGTTTGCTAGGCCACACGCTACATCTGCAAATTGTCTTTCGGAAGTAGACAGTGTGCTATTTTTACTTCTAACTTATGTAGAAATTTAATTAATAGTTAAGTTATACTGGGGATTAAAACTAAAACCAATTATGTTGCATTTGACAGGGCAATGTTCATTAGACATCCAGTTTATGCATGCTTACACAGATTGTACTGGAATCTACAGGTGTATACACACACAAACACACATGTACGCACAATACATACAGGATTATATGACATGGTCTTGGCCCTCAGTTTCCAGTGGAGTCACAAGGGAGCTGGACATGACATACAGTACACCTGTTTCTTCCAATCTGTCTCAGTTGTGTGCTACGGCTTTCCAGTCGTGGCTAATGAATGGACTCGCCTGTCCATTCTTTGATGCATGTCATCATCATCAACATCATCATCATCACCAAAATTGTCCTCATCATCATCAACATTATTATCATCATTGTTGTTTTGTCATCATTATTACTATCACTGTTGTTGTCATCATTGTTGTCATCATCATCATCATCATCATCGTCGTCGTCATCGTCGTCATCATCATCATCATCATCATTTAATGTCTGCTTTCCATGCTGGTATAGGTTGAATGTTTTGAGAGACCAGACAGCAATATTATTTTCAAATTCTGGCACAAGGCCGGCAATTTTAGAGGAGGGGCTAAGTTGACTTTATCAACCCCAGTGCTCAACTGGTATTTGTTCTATCAAACCTGTAAGGATGAAAGGCAAAGTCAACCCCAAAGGACTGACAAAATGCCGATAAGCATTTTGCCTGGTATACTAGCGATTCTGCCAGCTTTCTGCCTTGCATGTTAGCTATACTGAACACTGAATATTAACCCATTAAGGGTCGTGCTGGTTATTGTTGTTGTTATATCTGAGTCCTATCAGTCAGCTCTGATAAGAAGACTCATGGTAGAAGAGATGGTTGATCATATATTAAGAAGAAAGCCAGAGATTCAAAAGATAAGCCATGCTTTGGTTTGATTTGGAGAGTTACTGCTTATTTAGGAGGTACCACTGATGGACAGAATGACCTTTGGCTATGGTGTGAGGGTGGTGTAGTGAGGTTATGCGATGATGCTAAATGTCTGGTGCTGTGCAACATGGTGTGATACTGTGTGGTACTCTGTGTAGCACTCTGGTCATGTTGTGTGAAATAAAGCTTGAATGGTTGCAGTGTCTAAACTTGGCTGTTTAGAGTGTGGAATAGCTTTCTGGTTATGTTGTGTGATAACAATATTTTCTGGGATCTCTCTCTTTATTCTCTTTTACTTGTTTCAGTCATTTGACTGCATCCATGCTGGAGCACCGCCTTTAGTCGAGCAAATCGACCCCCAGGACTTATTCTTTTGTAAGCCCAGTACATATTCTATCGGTCTCTTTTGCCGAACCGCTAAGTAATGGGGATGTAAACACACCAGCATCGGTTGTCAAGCAATGCTAGGTGGACAAACACAGACACGCATACACACACACGTATATATATATATATATATATACATATATACAACGGGCTTCTTTCAGTTTCCGTCTACCAAATCAACTCACAAGGCTTTGGTCGGCCTGAAGCTATAGTAGAAGACACTTGCCCAAGGTGCCACGCAGTGGGACTGAACCCGGAACCATGTGGTTGGTAAACAAGCTACTTACCACACAGCCATTCCTATGCCGTTTATTTTTTTAAATATTTCACTTGTTGGATTGTGAGCATGCTGTGGCACCACCTTGCAGGGTTTCAGTAGAACAGATCAACATCAGTACTTACTCATCATTATTTGTCTTTTGAAGTCTGGTACATATTCTATTGACCTCTATTGCTGGAATGCTAGGTTATGGATATGTGAACAAAATGACACTTTGTCAAAATGTGGAGAACAAACATAGAAGCATAGACACACACGCATATGGGATTCTACACAATTTCTGTCTATTAAACTCACTCACAAGGCATTTGTCCTCTCATGTTAGAGTAGAAACCAATTTACCAAAGGTACCACACAGTGGGACTGAAGTTGAAACTGTGGTTGTAAAGAGACCTTCTTAACCTCACAGCTATGCATAGAGCACAGGGCAATTATCATAATTTATTCTGAGTTGTGTAACATGTAGTCCAGCCTGTTTTATGCAGACTTTCAAAATAAGTAGATAACTAGAATTCTTAAGTTTGGCCTAAAGTATAAGTGGCTATTTTTTTCACATGTGACTTTTTTACACCAAACTGCAAAGATAGAATGATTTTAAAAATTGCATTGCAGTTGTAATTTGAGTAAGTTGCTCTTTTACTCTTATATTTGTTTCAGTCATTTGACTGTGGCCATGCAGGAGCACCGCCTTTGCTCGAGCAAATCGACCCCTGGACTTATTCTTTGGAAGCCTAGTACTTATTCTATCAGTCTCTTTTGCTGAACTGCTAAGTTACAGGGACATAAACACACCAGCATCGCTTGTCAAGCGATGTTGGGGGGACAAACACAGACACACAAACATATACACACCCATACATATATATTTATACATATATATATATACATATATATATATACACACATGTATACGATGGGCTTCTTTCAGTTTCTGTCTACCAAATCCACTCACAAGGGGTTGGTCGACCCGAGGCTATAGTAGAAGACTCTTGCCCAAGGTGCCATGCAGTGGGACTGAAACCGGAACCATGTGGTTCGTAAGCAAGCTACTTACCACACAGCCACTCCTACACCTGATATCTATGCATTTACGGATAGGAAAGCATTACACATCGTAATTGCATGGGCTGGAATAAAAACATATCTATCGCTATTGAAATACATTCTCACTGTTATATTTGAGAGTGGAGAGACTATGGAGCCAGGAAAATTACCGTTTTAAATGTTTAATGAGAGTAATAAGAGATAAGTGCAGTATAGTTTGGAAACTGATCCTGAAATTTAGCCCATGTAATTTATGATGCGCTGCAAAAAAGTTACCAGAATATACTTTTAATAGGGATGAAAAATTTATTTGCTAACCCTATAGAAATTGTAAACATTCTTTAACCCTTTCGTTACTGTATTTATTTTGAGATGCTCTGTGTTACTTTCAATTACTTTAAATATAACAAAGAATTTAGTAAAATGACTTAGTTATCATTTAGCTACTGTTAGGAACATAAATTGTGACTAAGATTTGGTGGAAGATTTTAATTCAAAACTTATGAAAACAAGACATTTGTACTCAGATCCAGAGCCAGTTTCAGCCGGGTTGGTAACGAATGGGTTAAACCAGCCTCCTGCTCTTATACTTGGCACAGTGTTTCCCACACATATTTTACAATCAGTGGCTTGTCATATATTTCTTCATTACTCTATTTATTTTACCCCTACTACGATATACTCTGACATACCCTGCTCATACTCTGCTCTTCTGAGCTCTTCTGAACTTGTTAACCACAACTGTAAACTAGTGCATCTATCTCTCTGTCTCTGGTTAACGTCAACTAAAGCTTCATAACTAGAACAGTATTTCTGTCAAATTGTCATAGCAGATCAGTGGTTTTTGACCATTTTTTTTGCCTATGGAGCCCTGTTCTTTGATTCCTATTTTCCTCTACTGCATCTCCTTGTTAAAGAAAAATCCTATAATGTTTTTGCAATTAAATATTGTTAGGAACTGTATTAAAAAAAAATTGTTAAAATACTTTGTGTGCTTTAGAAGTATAACCAATTTATTACTCATAAACTTTAGCAACAAAATCTTATGTGGACCCCCAAGGGTCATACGGACCCCAGTTGAGATCCACTGTTGTAGATGTTGTTTCTTACAACAGAAATATTTTCATTTCAAATGCCACCAGAGACTTGAATAATTCAAATGGAACCCTACAGACTTATCTGCACTCGGTAAATAACATATCTCTGTCTAGGAACGATGTATGTATGGACTCTTGTTTAGACTAACAAAAGAAAAGAAAATATGAAACAATTACATCCACATGTAAACATATATACACAACATATATAGGCGCAGGAGTGGCTGTGTGGTAAGTAGCTTGCTAACCAGCCACATGGTTCCGGGTTCAGTCCCACTACATGGCATCTTGGGCAAGTGTCTTCTGCTATAGCCCCGGGCCGACCAATGCCTTGTGTGTGGATTTGGTAGACGGAAACTGAAAGAAGCCTGTCGTATATATGTATATATATATATATGTATGTGTGTGTCTGTGTTTGTGTGTCTGTGTTTGTTCCCTTAGCATTGCTTGACAACTGATGCTGGTGTGTTTACGTCCCCGTCACTTAGCGGTTCGGCAAAAGAGACCAATAGAATAAGTACTGGGCTTACAAAGAATAAGTCCCGGGGTCGATTTGCTCGACTAAAGGCGGTGCTCCAGCATGGCTGCAGTCAAATGACTGAAACAAGTAAAAAAGAGTAAAAGAATAACATAACTCCCGCAACACATACAATGCATAAACTATACACAGACATACATCCTACACAAACACAAAACACACGCAATACAGATATTGTATACACCCAGCCCACACAATGGCTTTGAGAGAAAAATCTCCAAAGAAACTAAAGTATTTCAATGATATCACAATATTTCGATGATATCAAAGAAATCGATGGAGGAATGAGAAAGTTGCCATTATTTCTCTCAATAATGGCACACTGTCAGAATGTAAAATGGTGCAGCGTCTTAGAGTCTTTGGTATTGTGGTTTATCTGCAACTGCTGAGTTTATTGATAAAGATTTTCTGAAACAGCTTCCAGTATGGTCATTTTAAGTTGCACTAAATTGGCATTAATGATTATCTTGTCAGTTGGGGTTTTTTGGTATTTGTCTTATATGATGGACTGGGGGATATTGCAGAATTTCACATCAACAGATCACAACTGGTATTCCAGCATCTTTTAGCAACCTCATCCCAGGTTATTTTTTTTTTTAATTTCAAAACTGTTTGGTTTAGTTAATTTCAGCTATACTTGTATTATATATATATATATATATGTATATGTGTGTGTGTGTGTGTAAATATATAATATATATAATATATATGTAATATATGTTTATTTACATATGTGTATATATATATATAAACATACTTCATTTTTGTATCTGGTTTGCAAGATTCTTTATATGAATTTGTGTGTTGAAACAAATTTTATTGGGTTTAGGGAAAGTTATCATTCAGTTCCACTCATTTATTAAATATCTTATTGTTTTGTCTTTGTTAAAGTTCTGTCATTGCTTCTTGCAACCTTTTCAGTGGCTATTGAGTTAATGTCTTATAGAGGTGGCATCAAAAATCACTGAGAAGGTTGCAAGAAGCAACGAAAGAGTTTTGACAAACAAAAACCAAAACAATCTGTTATTTAATAATTGAGTGGAAGCGAACCAGTGTGTGTGTTGATTATATTGGCACAATGACTCTCTCCATATAGACATATACATATGGAGGAGGAGACCCTCCGAGGCACAAGTCCGGGCAAGGTTGTTTATGGAAGGCCAGCAGTTGCCCATGCATACCAGCCTCCCACCTCCACACCACCAGTGTTATCCAAGGGAAAGGCAAAGGCCGATACAGCTTGGCATCTGTGAAGTCGCAACTTATTTCTACAGCTGAGTGAACTGGAGCAACATGAAATAAAGTGTCTTGCTCAAGAACACAACATGCAGCCTGGTCCACACACACACACACACACATATATATATTACTAAGCTTTGATGGAGATGTACTACAGACCATGACAGATAAGTTAAAACAGTTTAAGGGCGATAGCCGGGTTTGGGATTTGCACTGAAAATACCAATGCCATGTCAATTTGTGGCACCCAAGAACAACTTGTCATGAAAGTATGTAAATAAGTTTCCATATCTTGGAAGCTGTGTTTCCAATAAAGGTGATACAGATGTTGAAGTCAGGACCAGAATAGGTAAAGCAATGTCAGTATTTCAATGCCTTCATCGAATATGGAAATTGAAGGCCATCAGTAATAAGATAAAGCTGCAGCTATTCTCATCTGTTGGAATACCAACAACCATCTATGCCTCTGAAACCTGAGAGAAGACAGTGGAGATCTCACAAATGCTAGATGTGTTCCATTGACTCTGCCAATGTTCAATCCTGGACATGTCTTACCAGGACAGAGTGAGATACAAAGAGGTGATGAGAAGAGCTGGCATGAGAAATTTTGCAGGACATGGCAACTAAGTGGTGATTATGGCTTGCTGGCCATGTGCTTTGGTTACCGGTGCCATTGTGATGGGGTGGATGCTGGAAAGAGGAAAGAGACCAAGGAAGATGTGGTGCAACATGTACTGAGACAAGGCGGTGAGCTGGCAGAAACGTTAGCACGCCGGGCGAAATGCTTACTGGTATTTTGTCTGCCATTACGTTCTGAGTTCAAATTCCGCTGAGGTTGACTTTGCCTTTCAGCCTTTCGGGGTCGATAAATTATGTACCAATGACGCACTGGGGTCAATGTAATCGACTTAGTCCCTTTGTCTGTCCTTGTTTGTCCCCTCTATGTTTAGCCCCTTGTGGGCAATAAAGAAATAAACATGCACCAGGACAACATGCTGGTGATGGGAGTTAGCCCAAGTGGAGCCAGGAGGAAGGCGAGTAATTAGGATGTTTGGAGAAGGTATGCTGCCTGTTGTGCTGACAATACTGGAAGATCTAAGGGCTAAGATGTATATATATATATCTATATATATAAATACATACATACATATTTATATCTATATATGAGTATATGTGTGTGTGTGAGTGTGTATCTAGAGTAGAGTCTGTGATGTGTTGTGTATTGAGTGCAATGTATGATTTAATGTATGTTTGAGATGTGGAATGTGTAAATATGAGGAATAGGTTTGTGATGCATGTGGTAATATAGTTGTTGTTGTTGTTGTTTAACTCCAGGTTAACCCTGACCAAACATATACATATGATTAAAAGGATTCCTGCTGAGATTATCTCATTATTTAGGAGAAAGTCTTGTAAGTGATATATGTAGTGTTGACAAGCAGAACAGAAACAAGTGTGAATGGTAGGGTTATATGAGATTATGAAAGCATGTTTAGTGTAGCAGGCTCTTCTTATACTAACAGTACATTTTCTTTGAGTTAGCGCTCAAGTGAACCATGATCAATCAGACCTGTGATCAAAAACATCCCAATTATGGCCAACCCTTCTTCTGTGAGGAGTGTTTATAATCATATTATCTAATGTGAATTCTTCCTCATTTTAAAAAATTTTTATGACAGTAAAGAGTGATCTGAGAGAGATTTTTGATGCAATTTCTCATGAAAGAAATAAAAAAATAAAACGTCTCCCTTTTCAAGCCTAGCCAGGCTCATGGGCCCGGTTTCCTGGTTTCTGTGGCATATGTGTTCTCCCACAGCTGGATGGGATGCCAGTCCATCGCAGTGTTACTCAAGAAACAGGAAGAGAGAGTGAGAGAAAGTTGTGGTGAAAGAGTACAACAGGAGTCACCCTCCACCCCCTGCCAGAGCCTCGTGGAGCTTTTAAGTGTTTTCGCTCAATAAACATACACAATGCCCTCTCTGGGAATCGAAACTGTGATCCTCTGACCGCGAGTCCGCGGCCCTAACCACTGGGCCATCGTGCCTCCACCATGAAGGAAATAGCAGGGTTTAAATAGTGAGTGATAGGAAGAAGTGAAATGAATGAGAGTAATATGATTTATTCAGAAAAGATGGCGGTGACACAGAACAAGTAAACTTAATGAAGCAACAGACATTTCTAATAACCATAGAAACACTGATGAAGGATACAGTTCTATTATGATACCAGAGATTAGGGATCATCTAGTAGTTCTTGTGGAGAACTACTCTAACCACTAGGCCATGTGGCGGCACATGGCCTAGTGGTTAGAGCAGCGGACTTGCAATCGAGGGATTGTGGGTTCGAATCTCAGACCGGGTGATGTGTGTGTTTAAGAGTGAAACACCTAAGCTCCATGCGGCTCCAGCAGAAGGTAATGGCGAACTCTGCTGACTCTTTCGCCACAACTTTCTCTCACTCTTTCCTCCTGCATCTTGCAGCTCACCTGTGATGGACCGGCATCCCATCCAGGTGGGGAACCTATACACCAAGGAAACCGGGAATCCAGCCTTATGAGCCAGGCATGGCTGGAGAAGGAACAAACAACAACAATAGTAGTTCTTGGTGGGTATCTTTGACTCTTCTCTTATTTTTTTTAACGTCCGTTTTCCATGCTGGCATGTGTTGGATAGTTTCACTAAAAACTGGTAAGTCAGGGAGTTGCACTAGGTTCCAGTCTGATTTGACATGGTATTTCTATAGCTGGATGCCCTTCCTAATTCCAACCACCCCAAGAGTGTAGAGGGCGCTTTTTACATGCCACTCACATGGTCACTAATTATGTAACAGAAAATGGAGTTCACAAGATTCTTTATTAATTACAATGATCGTTTCGACCCATCTTGGATGCAAGATGTTTTGAAATGATTGTTGTGATTAATAAAGAATTTTGTGAATTCCATCTTCTGTTTCTCTCATTTGTTACATACTTGGCAAACACTGAGGAATTCCTGATGTAGATCCACTGGCATTTATATCAATACTGTGGATGACATCATGTAGCCATAGGCAGCAAAAGTGCTTTAATCAGCATACTACCAAGTATATACCCAAGGCTTAAATAACTTATTACATATATATAGGTGCAGGAGTGGCTGTGTGGTAAGTAGCTTGCTAACCAACCACATGGTTCCGGGTTCAGTCCCACTGCATGGCACCTTGGGTAAGTGTCTTCTACTATAGCCTCGGACTGGCCAAAGCCTTGTGAGTGGATTTGGTAGACGGAAACTGAAAGAAGCCCGTCGTATATATATATATATATATATATATATATATATTTCTTTACTACCCACAAGGGGCTAAACACAGAGGAGACAAACAAGTACAGACATACGGATTAAATCGATTACATCGGCCCAGTGCGTAACTGGTACTTAATTTATCGACCCCGAAAGGATGAAAGGCAAAGTCGACCTCGGCGGAATTTGAACTCAGAAGGTAACGGCAGACGAAATACGGCTACGCATTTCGCCCGGTGTGCTAACGCTTCTGCCAGCTCACCGCCTTATATATATATATATGAGTGTGTGTGTATGTTTATGTGTCTGTGTTTGTCCCCAGCAACATCGCTTGACAACCGATGCTGGTGTATTTACGTCCCCGTAACTTAGCGGTTCGACCAAAGAGACTGACAGAATAAGTACTAGGCTTACAACGAATAAGTCCTGGGGTCGATTTGCTCGACTAAAGGTGATGCTCCAACATGGCCACAGTCAAATGACTGAAACAAGTAAAAGAGTAAAGAGAGTAATGAGTTTGAAGTTTAATTTTAATGTTAAGGATACTCTCTACTTCAGTATCTGCAATACTGCACGGATTGTATAAATGTATTTGGAGGCTTTTCCATCAGCCATTTGTTAAGATGTAGTTACAATACAGGTTGGTTGCAGATTCTTAGATTCTAAGAGAAGGATGCTTAGTGGATTGAAGAAGACTATCTGATTAGAAAGTAGGAAGAGGATATAGCATTTTTCTTGCAGCTTCATTATTGCAAATATTTATTTATATTTATATATATTTAAAAATTTTTTTTTTTTATTTTATTATTTTTTTTGTGGGGATGAGGCAATGGGGATCGAAGAATGCAGTAAGGGGATGAAGCAGTGTGTTATTCTCCAGCCTTTATCTTCTTTTGGTGCCTCTTCCCTCCCCTTTTGGCATGCAGGGTTGCCTGTCAGGACTTACTGTTTCGCATTATTTTATCAAGAGCAGCTGCGAGAAACGAAAGGGGGGAGGATAAAGATTTCAATGAAGGAAAATATCTATTTGCTTTCTTAATTTATATTTATCACTTGTTCTTCTCTGCCCATTGCTCGTTACTCTTCACAACGACTGTAATTATAAAATTAAATAAATGGTACTAGAACAATCAAGTATTGCTGATTTGCCTTTGTTTTATTATTTATTTTTATCTCTTGTTGTTGTTGTTGCTGCTGTTCTAGTTTTTATCTTTAAAGTGAGAAAGAATGTAATAATTATGGGACATTCCCAAGTGAAATGTGAATGCAATTGTTTATAAGACATACACGTAGACAATTGCACACAACACACACCAATATATCTCCAAATGCATGTATACACAATATGTGCATATGTGTGTGTGCATATCTATAGATGTACAAAATACACAGACACACACATATACATGCTGTATATATATTATATATATGTATATGTTTATATATATGTATATGTTATGTAGTATATATATTATGGTGTGTGGTGTATGTATATATATATATATATATATATATATATATATATATAATATATATATATGTATATATACATATATATATATATATATATATATATATATATACATATATATATTATAACATATATATAATATATATATATATATATATATATGTATATATATATATGTGTATATGTATATATATATATATGTATATGTATATATATATATTATATGTATATATATATATATATATATATATATATATAATATATATGTATACGTATATACATATATATATATATATATAATACGTATATACATATATAATAAACACACACACATACATGCATACATACATACATACTACATACATACATACATACATACATACATACATATACATACATACATATAAAAGCATACACTCTAAATATACACACTTATATATATGTAAAAATACACACATACACACACATATATATATATTATTACACATACACATGTATATATATATTTGCACACACACAGATACATATACACCTTTTCATGCATATACAAATGCACACACATAGACTCATCTACACACACACATACATTAATGCAAACGAGTCTACGTTTACACAAAAGTGTATATATGCACAAGCAAAGAAGAAATGCAACTTAACCGTATCCAAAATGAAATTAACTCTAAAACTTATAGAATTACCATTTAAACATAAAATACATAAAAACAGACAAAAACAAGTATAGTTAAAGAAATATATATGCCCATAGATAAATACACATATCCATATGCATATAAATAAAGAAATAAATAAACTTCAAAAAATAAAAATGAAAAAAAATGTAAATAAATATACTAAAATGTTGTCATAGATTGTAAAAAGCCTTTAGGAATTCTGAGCAATTTAATTGAGAACTTTTGTATGAGAACCCTTCAGAGAAAGCTAGCTTTATTACGGAACAATTTAATTGGCTGATAACTTGATTAAATTATCTTCTTTTACAGGAGAGCTCTATGTAGAAAGCTAGCTTTATTTATTTATTTATTTTTTTCTGAGCAATTTAATTGGCTGATAACTTGATTAAATTATCTTCTTTTACAGGAGAGCTCTACAGAAGAAGTTAGCTTTATTCTGAGCAATTTAATTGGTTGATAACTTGATTAAATTATCTCCTTTAACAGAAGTGTTCTATCACATAATTTCTATTGTGTTGAATAATGACTGGAGAAAATATTTTCTTCTTCTTACTTTAACAGGTTGACAACTTGACTAACCATATAATCTCTTATAGGTGCCTTTTTGTTTTGCATAGTTAACATTCTTTACATTGAGCAATAACTGTTGGTGGCAAATATTTTGCTTTAACTGGACAGTAACTCAATTAAATTGTCTTCATTTCCACAGAAGAGCTCTAAAGAGAAGTTTCGTTGTGTTGAGTAATGGAGTGGAAAAAAAAAAGAACAATTTGCTTTAAATGATTGATTACTTGTTTAAATTACCTTCTTTTAGCAAAGAATAATAGGCTTATTGAGAACAGTTTGATAGGTTGTGGCTATTGTTTTTAATTGTCATGTTATTTCTGATGAGGTTAACAATTATCTCTGCTTACATTGAGTCTTTCATTGGTGTACAAAAATATAAGACTTGAAGGATACAGATAATGTAGTGCTTCAAGAATCGAAAGTCGGTCCATCATCATCATCATCATCATCATTGTTTAACGTCTGCTTTCCATGCTAGCATGGGTTGGACGATTTGACTAAGGACTGGCGAACCAGATGGATGCACCAAGCTTCAGTCTGATCTGGCAGAGTTTCTACAGTTGGATGTCCTTCCTAATGCCAACCACTCCGAGAGTGTAGTGGGTGCTTTTATGTGCCACCGGCACGAGGGCCAGTCTGATGGTACTGGCAATGGCTGCGCTTGAAAATGGTGTTTTTTACGTGCCACTTGCACAGGAGTCAATCCAGCGGCACTGGCAACGACCTTGCTCAATGTAAGAATATCTGTGGAAAGGGAATTCCAAAGAGTTTTACCTCTAAAAATGAAGTACCATATACAGTTCTCAATGTAGTGTTTACAGAGAAATGAAACTCAGGTCAAATACTCCAAAACAGAAATTGCCACAAGTTAAAATTTTTTCGTAGTAATCAATTAACGAGGAACTTGAGTGAGAGTGTGATACAGTTAGAGGGTTCTCGAAACCAGTGGGTGTTAAAACAAGAACAATTGTCCATTGGATGAAAATCATCATTAAACCTTTCATTGTGAAATAAAATTTCAAGGTTATTCCAGCAATGATGTTAAATATTTACCAAACTATAGAACTGGTATTTTCTGCAAGTCATGTTGCCTCAGTAAACTTGACATCTCTCAAGAGAAAATAGTTTCAAAAAATGACATTCCTCAACAAAAGAATGATTGGTATATTAAACAGCTTTCTGCAGTTAAGGGTAATGAAATTTTGAGTGGATATATCTGCTTTCTATGGTAAAAAGGTTAAGAGTTGTTCACTAATCATGTGATGGCAGTCATCTGACTCATTTCTGGAGTGTGAAGAATTAAAACAAGAATTAATCATTTCAGAGAGAAAAAGAGAGAGAGTAACAATACATTGTGATGCATATTTAGGTCTTATACAATAAAGGGCTACACAATATTAACATATATTTTGGGTTCCAACTAGAAACAAGAAGTTAAATCTCATTGATGAGCTATTTAGAAGCGTTATTTCTAGAAGTCACTTCAGAATGATGAGTTTAAATAAATAATATTCTTTTATTCTTTTTATTTCTTTCAGTCATTTGACTGCGGCCATGCTGGAGCACCGCCTTTAGTCGAGCAAATCGACCCCGGGACTTATTCTTTGTAAGCCTAGTACTTATTCTATCGGTCTCTCTTGCCGAACCGCTTAGTGACGGGGATGTAAACACACCAGCATCGGTTGCCAAGCGATGTTGGGGAACAAACATAGATGCACAAACACACACACACACACACACATATATATATGCGACAGGCTTCTTTCAGTTTCCGTCTACCAAATCCACTCACAAGGCTTTGGTCAACCTGAAGCCATAGTAG
>NC_043004.1:101049645-101057145 GCF_006345805.1 Octopus sinensis | reverse complement strand
TGACACAATAGACAACATTTTTATTAAATGTTACCAATTGCTGCTGTTCAAGTGTGTGTGATGTGTGTGTACATGTTTGTGATGGTGTGTGTGTGTGTACATGTTTGTGTGTGTGTGTGTGTATGCAGGAGTTGTGTTCATGTATGGATATATTATATATGGTTATATATATATCATTGTATTGAGTATCATGTTAGATGGTAATATTATACACATAGACAGAGAATATAAAATATATACAGCAATACATATACATCATAGATGCAAATATGCATAACTAGTTCTTTCTTGCTACATAATATATCTACACACACACACACACATATATATATATACATATACATATATATATATATATATACATATATATATATATACATATATATATATACATATAAAGACATATACACACATATATATACATATATATACATATAAAGACATATACACACACACACATTAAGGCATCAAGCTGATTGAGTTTAGTGATTGTCATAAAATAAAAATAAAATATATTCATATACATATATCATACATACATACATTCATATATATACATTGATGTAAAAACTTATGAGTAAAGGGATGGTTGCATCGTTAAGAAGTTTGTTTCTCAATCATATGGTTTTGGGTTCAATCCCACAGCTCAGCTCCTTATTTATAGAACATATGCTTATTAAACTTTACCAAGAAGTTGTGATAGTAGCTTAAATATTCAACTGACTAGTCCTTTGTCAGATAGTCAGATGTAGGCTGCAGGTTGAAATCTAGAAGTCATTATAACCCCTTGTCATATAAATGTTTGACATCATAAGAATTTTGTAAACTCTTGAGAGAATGTGAAATGATCCTTTTTTGGAATAGTGAATCACAAAGTGCACACAAACCAACCATATGTTAGATATACAGCTTCTTGTATCAGTACACAAGACAAGTACACACACACCACGATTTTATGTATATGTATACATATACACACACACACATATATAATATATATACTTGTATTTATATTCTCTTTTATATATATTCTACTTATTATACAACATTACTCTTTTATGTACACTTTTTTATGTACATTCCTTTATGTACACTGATTTGTTCTGCTTTTTTATGTTTAACCCTATAGTCTCTTATGTGGTGGTTTAATAAAGTATGTGATTGAGTATTATCTAGTAATTGATATTTGATTTAGATGTATTTCTCCATTTTCTTATCTTGTATTAGTAATTTGTGGTAAATCATTTTACCTTTGCCCATATAATACAGTAAATGAATTGATTGCATCGCAATCATTAACATTTATGTATTAACTTTGTTGGGTACTTCACTAGCAGTATATTGGATATATGTTATCCCATAGAGGGTTGCATTTACAACCCCTATCTCAATTTGTATATATATATATATATATACATATATATATATATATATATATATATATATATACATATATATATATATATATATATATATATATATATACACATATGTATATATACATATACATACATACAAGTAATGGACTCACAAAGGCATATGGCCATTGTCTTTTCTCATTTCTCTTCTCAAAGAATTTATATAAGACTTTATATTAAAGGCTATTATTATTAACCCTTTCATTACCAACCTGGCTGAAACCAGCTCTGGCTCTGAGTACAAATTTCTTGTTTTCATAAGTTTTGAATTAAAATCTTCCACCAAGCCATAGTCACAATTTATCCTCCTGACACTAGCTGAATGATGACTAAGTTATTTTACTAAATTCTTTCTTATATTGAAAGTAATTGAAAGAAATACAGAGAATCACAAAATAAATACAGTAACGAAAGGATTAAAACATCAAGCTGATAGAGTTTAGTGATTATTTTTTTTTTAATTGCTTTGCAGCATTTGTTTTGGCTCTTTACATGCAGGGTTCAAATTCTGCTGAGGTCAATTTTATTTTTCATCCTCTATGAAGTCAATAAAATAAAGCATTAATCAAATACCCCCGCCCCCAGTAAAACCTGCTTCACTTGCATTGAAATTAGAAACACATTATTATTTTTGAATGGGAGAGCAGTGCATGCCCTCAAAGTGACACTGAGGTACAAATATATGAAGCCCAGCATGCCCATCATGACTACCTGTCTGAGAATGGTACACCAGGTACAAACATCATAACCATGTGTGCGTGACATAGTGATCTCATATCAAGACTAACAGTGCATGACCTTGCAGGTGGGGCCCAATTAGAATTTTCTTCAGGTCAAGTAGCCTACCCCACTCTTGAATAAGAGTTGTTTAAGGATGTTGAAAGAAACACCCATGTTTCCAGAGGTGTATTATTCAAACTCCAAAAAATTCCTTGCAACACGTGGCTATGATGCTCTCCCACTACTTTTGCTCATGATTAGAGATGCACATATCCAGGAATATTTTCTTCCATGAAAATGATGCTGGATGAAGTGTGTGGCTTCAAAAGGGGACCACTTCGAAGGAGATTAAATGCTGAGTTGATATGTTTTAGAGCTTACTTTTTATAGCGCTGGTCTTGATGCTTTTTGACCAGACGTTATACTGTGTCACACTGATTCGCTCAAGGATTGCATTTCAAGGTACATATGTCTCTGGAATACTCAACCACTTACATACCAAATCAATAAACTTGGTAGTTCATTTTAATGAATATTGGAAAACTCACAAGAGGAAATTTTGATTGCAATCAGTTGGTAGGTTGGCTGAATAGTTAGCATGCCAGACGATTGGTTGCCTAATGGTATCTGTTCTAACTCTTTGCATTCATTATCATCATCATTATCATTTAGCATCTGTACACCATGCTGGCATGGGTTGGATGGTTTCATAAAGATCCGACAGGTCAGAGAACTGTGTCAAGCATCCGATATCTGTTTTTGCATGACTTCTATGGCTGGATACCTTTCCTAATACCAATCATGTTACAATATGTACTGGATGCTTTTTTTTTTGTCACCAGGACTAATCAGGTTGTCAAGTATCACTACTGAGGTTGTCAGGTGTGGAGGTGGCTTAATTCAGGTGTTGGGAGGTAAAAGCTTGATGGAGGGATAGGGACAGATGTATCGCAGTAGAGGTGATACATAGCTACAATGAGTTCAAATTTCACCTACTATGGTTTCCACAGGATGGGAAGCAGGGCCTTCAGAACCTGGTTAACAGTGATAGGTCTCCAATATCTGTTTCTTTATTGTCCACAAGGGGCTAAACATAGAGGGGACAAACAAGAACAGACAAACGGATTAAGTCGATTACATCGACCCCAGTGCGTAACTGGTACTTAATTTATCGACCCTGAAAGGATGAAAGGCAAAGTCGACCTCGGCGGAATTTGAACTCAGAACGCAACGACAGACGCAATACTGCTAAGCATTTCGCCCGGTCTCCAATATCATCAGACGAAGTGACCTATCAAGTGGAACACCACTTTAGCGGCATCGATATTTACCGAAATGGGTTAAAGAGGGAACATGCCAGACAGGAGCACACTATAGCACTTTTAGAAGCCTAGCTTTGTTTTAATATTTCTGAGACACTAATTTCATCATATCGTCCTGTGAGTCCGTTTCTGATTAAAACCGTTTCCTGTCTCATGCTGGGAATTTTTTCATATGTTAAAAATTGTCTGATTATTGTTGTCAGGAGCTCTCAAAACTATTCTAATAATAAATCATCTGAGAAATAGAAATATGTAATTATCAGAGCCATGTTTATTCATTCTGTGGGTGTGCCACTCTTATGGCGTAGTCAGCTGATCAATCATAATGGTGTCAACAAGGCAAAAGAAAAATAAAAAAACGAGAAAAACTATCATGTATTTTCATCATATATAAAAAAAACCTAATAGTGTATATAATATTTGAATGTAGCAAAATACATGAAACATACAAGAGATAGGCAATGTTTATAATGATGATGATTGTGATAATGATGATAATGTTGATACACAGACAAGACTTACAACAAGGATGATGACAGGAGTGACAAAGAAAATTAAACCAAATTAAATGTGAATTATATGAAATTTTTTCATCTGGCTGCTATGTAAATAAATGAATTAATGATGAGTGTTTCTAATTTTGGCACAAAGTTTGGGACTAGAGGACTGGACGATTGAGTGGGCATTACATGCAAATTTATATTGTTGTTTTAACATCCACTTTTCCGTGCTTGGATGGGTCAGACAGAATTCATTGAGGCAGATTTTCTATGGCTGGACATCCTTCTTGACACATTATAAGTACTATTTGATCAATTCCACAGGGAATGCAAATAATGGCTTCAAATTTTGGCACAAGGCCAGCTAATTTGGTGGAGGGGGTAAGTCTGTTGCATCGACCCAGACCCCCCCCCCCCCCATCAGTGTTCAACTGGTACTTATTTTATTGACCCTGAAATGATGAAAGGGAAACTCAGCCTTGGCTGAATGTGAACTCAAGAACATAAAGATGGACGAAATGTCACTAAACATTACGCCAGGTGTGCTAATGATTCTGCCAGTTCATCACCTTAGAGGGAATATTAATAATCCTTTCTACTAAAGGCACAAGGCCTGAAATTTGTGGAAGGGAATCAGTCAATCACATCGACCCCAGTATTTCACTGGTACTTATTCCATTGACCCCAAAAGGATGAAAGGCAAAGTTGACCCTGGCGGAATTTGAACTCAGGACGTAACGATGGGCTAAGCATTTTGTACAGTGTGCTAATGATTCTGCCAGATTGCCGCCTTAGAGGGAATACTAATAATAATGAGATAATAATTTCTTACAGTTTATTAAACAATGGAATTATATGAGAGGGCTTCAGTTGAATAAATAAATCCCTAGTGTAAATAAATTCATTCAAACCCAGTGGAATTTGAACTCAGGAGATAAAGAGTAATGACTAAATATTGTTTTCTACTCTAGGCACAAGGCCCGAAATTTTTCGGGGAAGGGTCCAGTTGATTAGATCGATCCCAGTACACAACTGGTACTTAATTTATCGCCCCCTGAAAAGATGAAAGGCAAAGTCGACCTCGGTGGAATTTGAACTCAGGAGATAAAGAGTAATGACTAAATATTGTTTTCTTCTCTAGGCACAAGGCCCGAAATTTTTCGGGGAAGGGTCCAGTTGATTAGATCGATCCCAGTACACAACTGGTACTTAATTTATCACCCCCTGAAAAGATGAAAGGCAAAGTCGACCTCGGTGGAATTTGAACTCAGGAGATAAAGAGTAATGACTAAATATTGTTTTCTACTCTAGGTACAAGGCCCGAGATTTTTGGGCAGGGGTCCAGTTGATTAGATCGATCCCAGTACACAACTGGTACTTAATTTATCGCCCCCTGAAAAGATGAAAGGCAAAGTCGACCTCGGTGGAATTTAAACTCAGGAGATAAAGAGTAATGACTAAATATTGTTTTCTTCTCTAGGCACAAGGCCCGAAATTTTTTGGGCAGGGGTCCAGTTGATTAGATCGATCCGAGTACACAACTGGTACTTAATTTATCACCCCCTGAAAAGATGAAAGGCAAAGTCGACCTCGGCGGAATTTGAACTCAGAATGTAAAGACAGACAAAATACCACTAAGGATTTTGTCCGGTGTGCTAACGTTTCTGCCAGCTCGCCACTTTGAAATGACTAAATATTGTAAAGCATTTTGTTCCTTGCTCTACTGATTCCCACCAAAAGAAAAAAAAAAAATGAAAATAAGTAACATATATTTACCTGAGATTCCAATGACAGCTCCAAGCTGGAAAGACAAAGAGAGAAATTGTTATTAAACAAGATCCACAGAAGGAATTAGGAATTAGAAACTAACGCATAGCATACTGCACATATCCTAGTGTCTCAAAAATGGAAGCATTAAACGGATTATGAAGTTCTACTGTATGACTGAATAACAGATAGGTTGGTCATGACTGGAATATCTTTAATCACAGGTCTGCTTGATCATCTTTTACTTGTTTCAGTCATTGGACTGTGGCCATGCAGGAGCACCACCTTGAAGGGTTTTAATTGGATAAATTAATTAGTACTTTGTAGAATTTCTTTTTTAAAAACCTAATATGTATTCTATAGGTCTCTTTTGCCAATCAAGTAAGTTATAGGGATGCAAACAAACTAACACTGGTTGTTAAGTGGAGGCATAGGGATAGAGACAAAGATGCAGATGTATGTGTGTGCATGTGCACGCACACATGCACACACATATACACACGCACACATGAGGGTGTGCTGAAAAGTTCCTGGCTTTGGGTAAAAGAAAACACTGAAGGATCAGTTAATTATGATTTTATTCAACATATTCCCTTCTCAGATTCACGCACTTATTGCAGCAGTCCTTTAGTTTTTCTAAGCCCTGTAAAAGAACTTGGAAGGTTGAGCCTTCAACCAGGCCTTTTGCAACACCCAGGAACTTTTCAGAACCTCCCTCATACATACATACAAAAATTATATATAGGCGCAGGAGTGGCTGTGTGGTAAGTAGCTTGTTTACCAACCACATGGTTCCGGGTTCAGTCCCACTGCGTGGCATCTTGGGCAAGTGTCTTCTGCTATAGCCCCGGGCCGACCAATGCCTTGTGAGTGGATTTGGTAGACGGAAACTAAAAGAAGCCTGTCGTATATATGTATATATACATATATGTATGTGTGTGTGTGTTTGTGTGTCTGTGTTTGTCCCCCTAGCATTGCTTGACAACCGATGCTGGTGTGTTTACGTCCCCGTCACTTAGCGGTTCGGCAAAAGAGACCGATAGAATAAGTACTGGGCTTACAAAGAATAAGTCCCGGGGTTGATTTGCTCGACTAAAGGCGGTGCTCCAGCATGGCCGCAGTCAAATGACTGAAACAAGTAAAAGAGTAAAAGAGTATATGTATGCATGTATAATGAGCTTCCGCACAGTTTCTGTCCATCAAATTGTGAGAAGATAGAGTGAATAAAAGTAAATATGACATGGTAAAGAAAAATAAACTAACAATGCATTGAAGCTATACGATCAGACTGGAGCCTGGTGCAGCCTCCTGGCTTCCCACACCCTGGTCAAACCGTCTAACCCATGCTAGCATGGAAAACGGACGTTAAACGATGATCACATGTCCACAATAGTGGCTCTGCTCTCAATGCTAGCTTATCCTCATAATGCCCAGCAATTCACATGGGTCACTTGTACTACATATTGTACTACATACTACTCGTATCTACATATTTTTACATGTTTTAAGTCTGCAATATAATTAAGTTATGTAACACACACACACACACACACACATACACACACATACTACATGCATATACATTGTATCTGCCCTCTTAAAATCACTCAAGGGACCACCATAAGTCTAAATTTCTGCTATATCATACAAAGAGAGATCCCTTACATTTTAGTAGTACACACACCATACGCATGCATACACACCCACACAGACACACACACACACACACACTCACACACATACATACACATACCGACATACTCACACACACGT
>NC_043004.1:101037145-101039645 GCF_006345805.1 Octopus sinensis | reverse complement strand
AAACTGAACAATTTATTATTTTTACCATGTCACAGCCTAACATTCATAATGCTTTCAAGATTAGGCACAAGGCCTGAAATTTTAGGGGAGGAGGTTTGTCAGTTACATCTGCCCCATTGCTTAACTGGTACTTATTTCAGTGACCCCTGAAAGTATGAAAGGCTAAGTTAGCATTTGCAGAATTTGAAGTCAGAACACAGAAACAGACAAAATGTCGCTAAGCATTTTGCCCAGCATACTAATGGTTCTGCCAGTACACTGCCTTATAGTACAAATTAATAATGATTTCAAGGTCAGGGGGACAAGACCTGAAATTGTGTGGTGCTTATCAATTACCTTAGCAAAAATGTTCAGCTGGTACAGGTTGTCGTCAATTTATGACCTATCCGACTTAGGACCAATTGACTTTATGACGATTGGTGTGCCAGCTCCCGGCAGCAATAATAAATAGTCCAGTTGAAATCCAATGGGTTTAATGAACCCATCTATGGATGATATTAGCTAACAAATAACATCGAAGATCCACAGCCAAGCATCAAACTACAGTAACTTTTTATGTAAGTTTTGCAACTGCTTCTTACACTACATTGTGTATTTCTTGTATTTGCATTCTTTGGTACTTTTCTATGAACAAATGACAATGTTGTAGAATAATACAGAATGCTGTGTGTGACTTTTACTTGAGAATGTACCTTGAGAATGTAAAGATATAAAACAAAGCTATGGAGGCCTAGAAGCCGACTTATGACCAAATTGACTTACAACCAATCAGTTGGAACCACTTGTGGTCGTAAGTCGACAATGACCTGTACTTCTTTTATAGATACTGAAAGTACAAAAGATAACGACCTGTACTTGTTTTATAGACCCTGAAAGTGAAAGTACAAAAGGCAAGGTCAACCTTGGCAGAATTTGAACTCAGAATATAAAGACAGAAGAAATATTATCACTGAGCATTTTTCCCAGTGTGCAAACAACTCTTCCAGCTCATCACCTTATGACACTAATTAATAATGATTTCAAGGTTAAGCACACAATTGTAATGTTTGAGGAAATTATTTACTGACCCTGGAAGAATTAAAAGTAAAAATCAATTTATTGTTGGTTCTTTAATTAATTCTGCCAATCTGCTATTCTTATTGATAAAATTGATAAAAATAGCTTACACATAACAAACCTAATATTATTTGACAATAAATGATATTCTCTTAACTACCATGTCACTAAGACATTATTTTTATTTTGCCTTTGACAATCTATAAGGGTTAAGATGAACAATAGTTTGTTTTAGCATGTGAAAATGGCATTCAACCTGTCAGAGTTCCTGAAAAGTCATTTTCTCTTCATGCTTGAGTTTGTTGTCTAACAAACAGCTTTGTTTTTGCTGAAGGTTATAATATAATTCTTATCCAAGTAAAATGAATTACAAATTCCTTTTTTTTTTTTTACTGAAATCTCGGAGGTTATATTTTATTACTCTAGTACTCAAGGCCCAAATTACAATTATAATTAAATGTTTCGCAAACAACTTGCACATGCAAGTGCTACCAGTCAAAAGCTCTACATACTGGAAGCCAGCACTTGTATGGGGTCATCAGGAGAAAATGCGCACTGTTTTGGGGCCTACCTCTTGATGGCATCATTGTGCACCAGCCCCACCTCACTGATATGAGGCCCCGCTTGCTAGATTAACTGCGGGGTCATTCCGAAAAGCTCTATCTGCGACGATTTCATCTCAATTGAAGGAGAGGGGCTTTCTCCATCCGGGTTGCAGATCCGTGGAATAAGCTGCCAGACGAGATGGTGAAGATGCCGACGACCGCTCGGTTCACAGTCTCCCTTGACCTCAAGTGGCCTAAACTCTTTACATGAACACCACCCTGTACATAACTCCATGTCCCCCTACATGGCCTTGCTTTTTGCTTTTTGAGCCAAAAAATTAACTAACTAACTAACTAACTGGTTATCAAATAAAGCTTAATATTCTTCTAGCCATCGCTCATTGTCTCTTTTTAACCAAATCCAGTGGCTAGCCTTTTCCACTGTAGTTTGGATGGTATTTACTTTATTATAAGTTAGGCCAAACGATAACAACATTCGCCTCATACTGTGTCCAACAAACCCTCTACATCTGATTTCGAGTGGAAAATGCTCCGCTTTCCAGCTTGCATCTTCACATTCCTTGAGGAGGTTTACATAACAGTCAATCTTTCAAGCACGAGCGGCGTCCACATTATCTTCATGTGGAACCGTTAACTCGACTAGATTTACCACTTCTTTTCTTTTACACCACATTAAAATGTCTGGTTTTTTTCATAACCGGGATTGGAAAGAGTCCCTGGCACCCTGGTAAATCTGCAGCCACCTCCCAATTGCTGGTCCACTTTTCATCACTCACAGGAAAATTTTTCTTCTTCTTGGAATAGATTTGCTGCCCTGAGCACATGAAGGTAATGAAATCTCTAGTTGGTACTTTCAACAGTGTTTTCTACTGTTGATG
>NC_043004.1:101029645-101034645 GCF_006345805.1 Octopus sinensis | reverse complement strand
ATAACAAAGTACATGATAATTAAAACAAGGTATCATTTAAAGAAATAAGACAAGAATGATTTTTCTGGCTGGGTTGAGTTGGGTACTTCATGACACCAATCTCATAACCATTTCTTGAACTGTGTTCGAGTGCAACCAAACGTACCAGTGAGCATTTTTGATGTAATGTATCAATTTTAATTTTATCAGTAATTTATCTTTTGGATGTTGTTTTTTATTCTGAACCTAATTGTGGAGAGTCTGCATTACCATAAATGTATAATTTCCTTTGTTAGCTGTTTGTTTGATTATCAAAGAATAGCAAATCATTCTTAATTTTTATCTTCTGTATTGTCTTTATCATTTTCCTAAGGTATTTCATTATCATTTAAAAGAAATTGTTCCACCTTGTCTGTTTTCATTGTTTTATGTTGAGTTTATTTTGTGTGATTTTCGTTTCTTAATTTTTCCCTTTTGTATTTTCCTATCTAATTATATCTTTCTCATTACAAGATGAGGTTGTTGTACTGCATATTAGTACTGTTAGAGGATGAGGTACTTGCATATTTTTTTGTGATACTAGGTTTAAAGATATTTTTTTTGTCATCCCCCAAAGTTTCAGCTTATGGTGTTGAAGGTTCTAGGATTTGTTGTCCTTTCTTTTGTTGCTCCACACTATTTTCCTTGCTTTTACTTAATCTTACCAATTCTTCAAGGCATTTAGCTCTAAGGTATGTTATACTCAGACAAATATAACAACTAATCTTTCAACCCTGTATCATCATTCTTATGCCCTTTGTCTCTGCACCTTCTACTGGTCACAGCTCCTTTATGGCAATATAGCTTTCAAAAAGTATTAGGACTTGCAGCTCCATTTTGATGACAACCCCTGGGGACAGGGCACCTTTTGTTAAGCAGGTGTGGCTGTGTGGTAAGTAGCTTGCTAACCAACCACATGGTTGCGGGTTCAGTCCCACTGCGTGGCATCTTGGGCAAGTGTCTTCTGCTATAGCCCCTGGCCGACCAATGCCTTGTGAGTGAATTTGGTAGATGGAAACTGAAAGAATCCTGTCGTATATATGTGTGTATGTGTGTTTGTGTATCTGTGTTTGTCGCCCTAGCATTGCTTGACAACAGATGCTGGTGTGTTTACGTCCCTGTCACTTAGCGGTTCGGCAAAAGAGACCGATAGAATAAGTACTGGGCTTACAAAGAATAAGTCCCAGGGTCGATTTGCTCGACTAAAGGCGGTGCTCCAGCATGGCCGCAGTCAAATGACTGAAACAAGTAAAAGAGTAAGAGTATACTGCAACACAAAGACAGCAAAGTAGCAGAATCATTACCATAATGGACAGAATGCTTAGCAGCTTTTCACCTATTTTTATTTTCTGAGTTCAAATGCTACCTAGGTTTACTTTTGTCATCCTTTCAGGTAATTATATCAAAAGTACCAGCTGAACAAGTGAACACACAGTCGCTGATTTTGCAACAAACAAAAACGCTGGTTCTAAAATCACCCTAAGAGATCAACACAGTAGTTATACCGACAAGTAATATTTGTAGCCACTTTGACATGGCTGTCTGTTCGAGCAGACACTACTGCGATTTTTTAACCCCAAGAAGACATCTCCTCTAGCTAGTTAACGATGCACAGTTGCATCTGGTAATTGCACGCAGGTGGTAGGAGTTCGCTCCCCTGCTTGCAGTTTTATCGGATGCAGCTGTGCATCGTTAACCAGCTAGAGGAGATGTCCTCTTGGGGTTGAAAAATCGCAGTAGTGTCTGCTCGAACGGACAGCCATGTCAAAGTGGCTATGAATATTACTTGTCAATAAAATGAAGTTCTGACTTAAGTACTGGAGTTGATGTAATTGACTAACCCTCTTCTCCCCAACAAAAAGAAAAAAAAAATGCTGGCCTTGTGCCAAATTTTGAAACATATATCTCGGTGATGGTGGTGGTGAGATTTTAAATTATTACAAAAACAAATATCCTTTCCTCTGCAAAAGATAACTAACCCCTTACCCACTACCACACACATTCCCTATAAAAAAAGACCCAACAAAGTAAAAAAAAACCCATGATAATCCTTGAAGCAGACCCCTTATCACTACCATTGTCTCTCATACTTGAATAAACTGAGCAACTAATGAGAATTAAACTTAAAGAAGGTGACAAGACTACAGTAGCACTTGACCTAAAAGCAACCTGGAGGTGCAGATAGAAGAAAAGAAAGAAGATTCTGAAAAACTCATAGAACTGATATGGAATTATGGAGGTGGTGGGAGTGGTGGTTACGGCTGCAATGGTAATGGTGATGCTAGTAGTGGCAGCGGGGGTAGAAGCTGTTGTCGTAGTGGTGATGGTGGTGGTAGTGGTGAGTGTGGTGTTGATGACAGTTTCTATGGGTTTCTATTTTGAGGTAGTGGTATAATGATGAAAGTGGCAGTGATGGTGGTGGTGAGAATGGAGGGGGTGGTGATGGTGGTGGTGTTGATGGTGATGATGGTGATAGTGGTGGTGATGGTGCTGGTGATGGTGATGATGGTGATGGTGGTGATGGTGATGGTGGTGGTGGTGGTGATAGTGATGGTGATGGTGGTGATGATGGTGGTGATGGTGATGGTGATGGTGATGATGGTGATGGTGATGGTGATGATGGTGATGGTGGTGATGGTGGTGAGAATGGTAGTGGTGATGATGATGTTGATGGTGATGGTGATGATGGTGGTAATGGTGGTAGTGGTGAGAATGGTGGAGGTGATGATGGTGATGGCGGTGGTGCTGGTGATGGTAGTGATAGTGGTGATGATGGTGGTGGTGGGGGTTGTGATGGTGGTGGTGATGAAGGTGACAGTGGTGATAAATGGTTTTGGTGGTGTTAATAGTGGTGATAGTGATGCTTTGGTAGCACCAGCAGTGGTGATGTTGCTGTTGTTGTCGTTGGTGGTGGTGGTAGTGGTAGAAGTGGTGATAGTATAACAATATTGAATCTGTTGGAGATGGTAGTGTTAATTATATTCATTTGCTGATGGTAGTGATGGTTTGGCAGCGTCTGTAGTGGTGATACTGGCTTGGAGACGGCAATGGTATGTTAATGATGGTGATGAGGGTTCGTTAAATTGGTGGTGGTGGTGGTGGTGGTAATAACATAAGTTGCACTAGTGCTGGCAATGGACTTGAGGACTGTAGTGGTGGAGGTGATGGTTTGGTGGTGTGGATGGTGATGGTAAGGGTCTGGTGGTGGCAGTGACCTGGTGACAGTAGTGATGAGAATGATGACAGTGGGAGTACTTATAATGATTTGGTGGTGATGGTGGCGGTGGTGAAAATAATAAGGATAATGACAAGTCTGGTAATGAGCCAGGTACTGACATTGATGGAAGATTATGAGTGCATCTATCTTAACAAAAGATAGCAATGTCTATGAGCATAATGATGATGATGATGATGAGGATGGGGGTGATGATGATGATGATGATGATGATGATGATAATGGTGGTGATGAAGGTGATGATGATGATGATGGTGATGATGATGAAGATGATGATGATGATGATGATGATGATGGTGGTGATGATGATGATGATGATGATGGTGGTGATGAAGATGATGATGATGATGATGATGATGGTGGTGGTAATGATGATGACGATGATGACCATGACAATGATGATGATGATGACCATGACAATGACGACGAGGCACTGATGCTGATGGTGATTGTAACGATGACTCTCGTTTAAGTGGTGCTGTGTAATAACAAAGGTGACATGCTTAAGTATTAAGGTTAAGTCATATGTACCACCCTGCACACATGCACACACACACACACACTGAGAAACTCTCTCTCTCTCTTTCATACATTCAAACACTTATGCACATGCACACACACACACACACACATGCAGAGAAACTAGAAGTAGAAAGAGGTAAGGTATAAAGTTACAAGTGCTTCAGAGTAGCGAAATATGCTCCCCCCACTGAACGGAGTTAATGACCCAGTTTCAAATTTCTGTGCTTCAGTCATTTACTTCATATACACCCCTAATACCAGACAGGGAATGGTTGAATTGAGGAGGTCCTGGAACAACCAATTGAGAGTTCTGTAGTTCAAATCCAATCCCCAACATTAGAAAAACTTGACTCTCACCTGCTCTAAGTAGGAACTGGAGATTGATATATTTCACTGCTGTAAGCAGTGTCAGCACTATAAAACTGAATAGTGTTTTATTGGCTTGTCTTCCTGAGTTCAGTTAATTTCTCCTACAGCGCTGAAGAAAGGTAGAGAGAAAGAGTTACATACATTTTTTAATAATCATCATCATCATTGTTCGACCGTGGTCGAGACAATGGAATTTACTATGTTACGCCAGACTTCACGGTCGATCATAGCATTACGGAGGTCCTGTTGCTGGATGCCTGTATCCCTGGAGATTACATCAGGGTAGGAGAGTGTGCGCCCTCTGGTATTATTTAATAATAGTTTGACTCAATCTACATGACTTAGAGTTTTGGGAGCACAGAGGAAGAATACATCTCACCAAATACCAGGGGTGTGTCCTATGTGCCCAATTTAAGTCATATGGAACTGAATCAAACAGTTATTAAAATTTCTCTCTCTCTCTCTCTCTCTCTCTCTCTCTCTATATATATATATATATATATATATATATTATATATATATATATATCTGTTTTCGTTTTTTGTATTTATATTCGTGTGGCTTCGTCCGTTTTTCTGTCCTTGTTGCGTTTACATTTGTTCCTTTTTCCAAGAAATCTAATGCTCACAGCTTATTTTTTTCTTGGGGCTGGCCGCATTGGAACAAATATCAGAATTAATCAGCCGAAGTTTGCTATGATGATCCGGTTTCTGACTGAAGATTAAAGGCTTCGAATGACCCGTCTGTTTTCTGTGTTCGTCCCTTTGTGTATTTCACGTTCTTGTTTCTTTATATATAATTTTTATACCTATATATATATATATATATATATAATATATATATATATATAAATATA
>NC_043004.1:101022867-101029545 GCF_006345805.1 Octopus sinensis | reverse complement strand
ATGTATATACACACATACATATCATTACACACATCTACATATATATATATATATATATATATATATACACATCTATGTTCAGATATACGTGCACCCAACGCGCACATGCACCCATATATGTAAACCGATACACACACATATTCGCTATATGCAACAGAAAAAGTATTAGATTAAAATAGCCCATGTGCATCGTGCTTAATGGTAATCTGTTGCTAAAACCCAACTAACTTCAATATTCTTCCGGAGATGCTATGGACGTGCTGTGTTGAAAAAGTACGATATATATTCGAAGCAGACGAAAATCATCTGAGCAGTAGCAGATGAGTATGCTGGATTCACATTTTTATCACGTTGAGTGATGTCAGTAGCGTGTACTCACAGTCAGCCGCATACTATGACGAAATCTGTCACTATCGATATGAATGGAAGCACTCCGTCGGTTACGACGATGAGGGTTCCGGTTGATCCGAATCAACGGAACAGCCTGCTCGTGAAATTGACGTGTAAGTGGCTGAGCACTCCACAGACACGTGTACCCTTAACGTAGTTCTCGGGGATATTCAGCGTGACACAGAGAGTGACAAGGCCGGCCCTTTGAAATACAGGTACAACAGAAACAGGAAGAAAGAGTGAGAAAAAGTCGTGGTGAAAGAGTACAGCAGGGATCACCACCATCCATGCCGGAGCCTCGTGGAGCTTTTAGGTGTTTTTCGCTCACTAAACACTCACAACGGCCCGGTCTGGGAATCGAACCACGATCCTATGACCGTGAGTCCGCTGCCCTAACCACTGGGTCATTGCGCCTTCACTTATCGATATAGAAAAACAGGGAATGAACAATCACTCGTCTTACAAATGGCCGCCCAATTTAATCACTTATACGCAACGGAAGCAGTATGAGGTAAAATAGCTGTGTATCGTACTTAATGTAAATAAATCGCAGAAAGCAAATTGGCTGCGGTGTTCGTTCGGAGTTAATTTTTCTTACGGATGTACTGTGTTCAGTCTGTATCAGTTGTGACAGATTTTGCCTTAGCATGAGGCTGGTTGTGAGTATGACGCTACTGACAACGTCCAACGAGCACAAATGCGCGCCTAGCATTCTCACCAACTGTTGCAAGTACGATTTTCGTTTGCCTTTGAAATATATTGTGCAGGAATGGGTTGTGTCATGCGCAAACAGGTATTGTTACAATAACCAATTGCCACATGTATCTTCATCTCTCGTTAATCGACGATTTCAGTTTATTAATGAAAATGTCTTCTCTATACTCAAATTACATATGCCTTGATGATAACCGTTAAAACTTGAGTGAATAAGTCTCTCTGTACTCGCCATTTACCCGTACTCTCCCAAGTTTCTTTGTTGTAACTGTTGTATCTCGTCGCCCTATATCTTTCAATAGCAACCTGGGACAGGGGTTGTGGAGCATCAACTCTACCTATTATCTGGCAATGATTAAAAAAACCTCATTACCTAACCCAAAATATGCCTTGGAACAACTAGGCACTGTCTCTTACCTACGCGTCCCACGTTTTTCATGCTTGGACCTACGTCCAGTGCTTTTAGCGTTGTCATGTTACGAGTTATTAAAATTTGGACACTGGCTTTGGTGTGTGTCTCGGCACAAATAGCTATTTTTGCAAAATGTGAAACGTTTGTGTCACTTTATTTTCTTTTTCTCTTCATTTTTAAAATTTAATATCTAGGTTTTTAAAGAAGTGGGGGTTATGCGTATATATGTATGTATATAAACTTAGATAAACGTAGATAAACAAAGATTGGTCCAGGCCATGTCTAACTTAATAGCACCACATGATAGGATTATTTGAATCCTGTTTAAGTCAAGTTTTGTTTATGGTCCATTCAAGTAGTGAGTTTTTGTTGGGTGAGTTGAGTTGGGTGGACCCGCTGGTGACTTTTGCTGGGTTTTTTGAGTGGACTCCATCAACTACATGGTGTTCTATTCGCTAGGAAATACTGAATCCAGTGTAGAACTTTTCACGGATTCCAACATTTGCAATTTTGAGAGTAGGATGTTATGGTCTACCCTGTCGAACGCTTTACTGAAGTCAAGGTATATGACGTCAGAGTTCGACCTGTTCCCAAGGCTTTGAGTACATCTTCAATGTGGTTGTAAGAGCTGTGTTAGACAGTCCCTGCCACAGCGAAAGCCATGTTGATTTGAATTTAGAGTTTGTGGGTCTCCAGGAAGTCAGCTATCCTTGATCTTAACACTCTTTCAAACACTTTAATGTTGTGGGAGGTGAGTGAGATTGGACGATAGTGACTGCGAGGGATCTGTTTATAATTATGTAAACGACCTTTCAGTGTCGTACATCACTGCAAAGTGAAAATATTCGCGATGACACTAAGCTCCAGCAAATCGTCAATGAAGAAGCAGACCGAACTCAACTCCAGTCTGACCTATATGCTGTGTTGTCAATGGGCAGACAGAAACAAAATGCAACTGAATGAGGGAAAATTTGAGCTGTGATGCATTTTGGAAGAAATTCCTCACTAAAACAACCATACTCTCTTCCTTCAGGGGAACCGCTCACAGCCTCTAACAATATCAGAGACCTGGGTGTAATTGTTGATGACGATCTCAGTTGGAGTGCACACATCAACAAGAAGGTCGATACAGCCTCGTAGGATGAGTTTCTGGATCTTAAGAACTTTCCGGGTCCAGAGAACAGGTGTCATCATACCACTTTTTTCATCCTTTGTACGGCCCACACCTTGAATACTGCTGCCCACGTGGTCTCCTCACACAAGACAAAACATCTCCAGAATTGAGTCACCCCAGAGGGCTCTCACTAAACAAATTGAAGGCATGGCTGCTCTCGACTATGGGATCGCCTTAAAGCCTTGAACTTTACTCCCTCCAGCGTCGCCGTGAGCGGTACATCATTGTACGATGTGGAAATATACGCCAACTTTGCCCAAACGACCTAAACATTAGCTTCAAGGTTCATCCGAGACTTGGACCACGGGCTATACGTCCCCTGCCAAATTCAAGATCACAACATACATGTACACTGCCAACATAATTTCTTTTCCTCAACAGCCCCTGCCCTATTTAACATTGCCGAGGGAGATCAAAGAGGAAAAGGATCCCATCAACTCAAACAGAGTCTGGATAGATTCCTTCAAAGAATACCAGACAAGCCACCCATAATTGGATACAACTCACCCAACAAGAACTCACTACTTGAACAAACCTGGATACAACTCACCCAACAAGAACTCACTACTTGAACAAAACTTGACTTAAACAGGATTCGAATAATCCTATCAGGTGGTGCTATTAAAGTTAGACATGGCCTGGACCAATCTCTGGTCGAAAATAATGATCTAAGTTTTATCTAAGTTTTATCAAGTATATATATATATATATATTATAATATATATATATATATATATATAATATATATATACTATATATATATATATTATTATATATTATATATACATATATACATATATATACATACATATATAAACATATAAATATATACATACATATATAGATATATATATTATATATATATACATAAATATATACGCCCCACTTCTTTAAAAACCCTGTATATTAAATTTTCTCAACAAACATAAGTTTGTTTAAATCTGACGTAATTTATATGACATCTAGCGTTTCTGGATGACTTTATAGCTTCTAACATTTCAGAAGAATTTGTCGGTCGGCAGTTTAGCTTAAAAGTAGAGCACTCTGACCCAATATCAGAGTTCTTTCCTCATAGTTGGTTAGTGACAAATTTTTCTGCTGTAGAAGGATTTTATCCTATACATCCTGTTCTATCAGTATTTACGCGTTGAAAAATATATCTTTCTACTTGTTAATATATATAGATATATATATATATATATATTATATATATATATATATTATATATATATATATATATGTATGCATACATAATACATACATGACATACATATATATATATATATATATATATATATATATATATGTATATATATAGATATATATATATATATATATATATATATGTATATTATATATATATATATAATGTATATATATATATATATACAATACAATATATATATTATAATATATATTATACATATATTATATATATATATATATATACATATACATATATATTGTATATATATATATATATGTATATATATATATATGTATATATATATATATATAATAATCATAACGAACGTATGAGGTATAAACAGTAGCTGCACGACAATGTGAAGTATATTTGTCACTTAAACGTGGCTAGCCACTAAGGGTGGATGCTACTGTAGCTTGTAGCTCCAGGAGAACATCTTCTCCAGCTGGCTATTGACACACTTTCTGTGCCCTATCAGTATTTGCAAAGGGAAGCCATCCTTCCCATAATGACCTGACGTGATACGCACGGAGCCGGGTTTCTGAGTATTTACCCGTCGTCCGAACGAACACCGCAACCAATTTGCTTTCTGCGATTTATTTACTTTAAGTACGATACACAGCTATTTAAACCTCATACTGCTTCCGTTGCGTACAAGAGACTCAGTTGGGCGACCATTTGTAATACGAGTGATTGTTCATTCACTGTTTTCCAATAATATATATATATTACAGCTACCTTAATGGAACCCTTCACCTATTGTTACCTTAGTGAACATTATGCTTATATATAATTTTTAAAAACTGTCTGACGACAAAATGAGTCGTTCCAAAATGTAGTTCTTTTGATCCGGAAATGAATAAAAATTGGGAAAATAACTCCTCAATCTGCATGTAGCGTGACCGCATGAACATAGTAACAAAATAAAAGAAAATTGCAATTTGCAAAGAAATCCGATATTTCTTAGAAATTCATGAGTTTTTAAAAGACAGACTGTTGCTGGCAAATCAAATAATAACAATAATATGAATTCTTCGATAAGCACAAGGCCACAGATATTGCAGTGATGGAAAAGTCAAGTATATCGATCCTAGTATTTGGCTGGTAATCATTTTATCGATCCCTAGAAGGATGAAAGGCAAAGTAGATCTCTGCGAGATTTGAATTCAAAATGTGAAGGGTTGCAAAATAATTCATTTTGTCCGACAGACGAGCAATTCCTTTAATCCACGTAATTCATAAACCAGATCTCTTATGAAAATGATGATGATGATGATGATGATGATGATGGTACGGTGGAGAAGGAGGGACACGATACTGATGGCATTAACCATTAAAATTTTCGAGAACATAAATCTCTCTCTCTCCCCCTCTCTCTCTCCCTCTCTCCCTCTCTCTCTCTCTCTCTCTGTCTCTGTCTCTTTCGTCGAGCAATAAATGACATGTAGTGACAAGTGTCTGTGGACAGACAAACTAACAGAACAAACCAAATTTGGAAAAATAAACTAAATAATAATAACAATGAAACTGTTGTTGTTTAATAACGACAATAACAACGATACTACTGTTACTACTACTACTACTATACTACTACTACTACTACTACTACTACTACTACTACTACTACTACTACTACTACTACTACCACCACCACCACTACTACTACTACTACTACTACTACTAATAATAATAATAATAATAATAATCATAATAATAATAATAATACAACCAATAACGCGATATTGGATACTGCGCGACGTCTTAAATAATAATAATAATGATTTCATTGATTTTCCACCAGGGTGAAAGATGAGGTGGGGGCATTACAAAGACAGACATAAAGTGTGGGGTTTACATATAATGAAATGATAAAATAATTAAATAAGTTACAAAATAATAATAAAAATAACAGAAAAATTTAAAATAAAAACAAAAATGTATTAATAATAATAATAATAATAATAATAATAATAATGATGATGATGATGATGATGATGATGATGATGATGATGATGATGATGATGATAATGATGATGATGATAATAATAATAACAATAATAGTAATAATAATAATAATAATGATAATAATAATAATAAAACACGTTATCCAATGGAATAACGATATTTTAATCGAGGTTTAGATTCTTTTGCTATAAAAAGCTTAAACAAAAGGTAGCCCCTCCCGCCACTCTTACTTCCACAGAAAAGTAAAGTACAATATGTCGGAATTAAAATTTTCGTTCTTTCTCAAAAGTGAAAAAATAATAATAAAAAAAAAATACAAGTGGTCAGAAACAGAATATAAACAGAATAAGAAGAAATGGCTTCAATTTACCATTTTTGTTTTCTACTTTCAAAAGTGGTGAAAGAAAAAAAAAAATCAAGCTTACAAATTTTTCCGAGTAACTTGGACACTTTGGTAGTCTATTTAAATTAACTGGAAATCATTCCAATAGTTTTCTGCGACAAGACTGTCACAGAATCGTTTGTGTAAGAAATAGCGTCTTATTTGCTCTCTTTGTTTTGTTTTCTTTTAATAGAAACGTGAAGAATAAAAGACAGATTTCCTAAAATTGAGACAATAATTTAATGGAATGTTGAAATGCTTTTCTTTCTCTTTCTGTCACTCTCTTTGCGTACGCATGCGCACATACATACGACTAATGCTTCTCCAAAATTTGGCGTGAGCATTCTCAAAAAAGACTTAGAAGATCAACTGAAACAAGATGAAGGAATGTACATAATAGTAGCAATAGTAATACGTTTCTTTATTAGCCACAC
>NC_043004.1:100977867-101017867 GCF_006345805.1 Octopus sinensis | reverse complement strand
GAAGATGTAATAGATTTAGAGGTTTTAATATTGGCTTAAAATTTTAGTATTGGGTTGTCCGGAAAGTTCGTGCCGATTTTTAAAGGAAAGAAAAAGGCCAATAAATACTTGCCATTGCATTTTTAATCAACCAAATATGAACTATTTTGTTGCACAATGCGTCTCCATCTTTCCTTTAACTTGAAGATACCCTCTTCCCAGAATTGAGGTGGTTTCATGGCAAAGAATTCATCAAGGTATCTCTTTACGTCATCTAAGGAATTGAAATTTTCACCATTAAGGCTATTCTGCAGAGACCTGAATGAGTGGAAATACGAAGGAGCAATATCTGGTGAATATGGAAGGTAGGGTAACACATCCCAGCCGAGCTGCAGCAATTTTTGTCTGGTTCCCAAAGCACCAAGTGCCGAAAATGAACTTTCTTATCTTCCATATTAAAGGGTTACAAAATTAGCACAGGTTATAGGAACATAAACCTTCTTCCACGAAAAGATAGCTTAAACTGTGCTCTAAATGGAGGTGTAGTCAAATCCTATTTTATGGATTCAACCATGTTCTAAAATAAATCGAAATGTAAGCTACTATAAATCGGCACGAACTTTCCGGACAACCCAATATAAATCCAGCAAGTTCGGGGGTAGGGATAAGTCAATTACATCGGCCTCATTGCTCAACTGGTTCTTAACTTATTGACCTGAAAGGATGAAAGGCAAAGTCGGCCTCGGCGGAATTTGAACTCAGAACGTAAAGACGGACGAAATGCCGTCAAGCATTTTGCTCGGTGTGCTAACGATTCTGCTGGCCAGCCATCTTCTGAGGTATTTAATATTCTTTTCTACTCTAGGCATAAGGCCCGAAATTTTTGGGGAGGTGGGGGTAGGCAGTCGATTAGATCGACCCATTACGCAAATGTTACTTAATTTATTAACCCCCCAAAAATGAACAGCAAAGTCGACCTCGGCGGAATTTGAACTTAGAACGGAAAGACAGACGAAGTACCGGTACGCATTTCGCCCGGCGTACTAATGAGGTATTTAATATTAAATTGTCTAAAGTATACTTCTTTTCCTAATGGAAGTATGAAGTGGTTTGAGTTAGTGTTGGCTGTTATTTCGAGTAGGCCATGCTGTGATGGTGATAACAGTGTGGTGTTGGTGGTGTGGGTTTGATAGTGGCTGTGTCGTTACTGTTATTATTGAGTGCTCCCAATGTGGTCTGCTTCAAATGAAACTTGCAAAAGTAGTCTCAGAAATAACCTGTTGATCCAGCGTATTGAATATTACCACTTCAGTTATCATAGGCACATCATGCATACACGAGCACGATGAAAGAGAGAGTGTCTAGGTGTGTACACACACACACAAGTATATATAAGTACATACACATAGACACACGCGCACACACGCATCAGGCTCTTTCTGGTTACTTACACAAATACAGACTACGTTATACAAATACGAACAAATATACACATTTACACACAGGGAACCCCTCTCCCGGATACATCCTTCTCACCACCCACTTTAGTCTTTATTTTGGTCTTTTAACCAAGAGGAAACGAATCTTGACATCACATCCTAAATATAGTGGCAGGAAAAAAAAATGTCTTGAGAAATATTGATTTTTTTTTTTTAATAAAGTTTAGTGGAAATACATTTTACATCAACATACAACTACTACTACTACTACTACTACTACTACTACTACTAATAATAATAATAATAATAATAACAACGATTTCAAATTTTGGCACAAGGTCATTAATGCTAAAGGGGGGGATAAATAATAACAACACATCCACCGCCAACACAACCACAAATACTACTACCACCACCACCACTACTACTACTACTACTACTGCTACTGCTGCTGCTGCACTACTACTACTACTACTACTACTACTACTACTACTACTACTACTACTACTACTACTACTAAGGGCGGTGAGCTTGCAGAATTACTAGTGCGTCAATAAATGTGTTTTGTCGCAATCTGTCCGGCTCTCTACGTTCTGAGTTTAAGTTCCGCCGAGGTCAACTTAGACTTTCGGTCTTTTGATGTCTATAAAAAACAAAGTGCTTTTGAGTAACAACACACCAGCAGCACTTCCAACAGCAGGAGCACCTGTACAATTAATGCCATCATCATCATCATCACGGTGAATATATCACGGACACACGCACAAAAACATCACTAGCCAGAACCTCCCCACCTCGCAACACGAATAAGAAGCGAAGCCATGAACTACTCGGCGATAGACACTAGCAAAAAAAAAAAAAAGAGAAAAATGATGAACATACAAATTGATCAATATACAAATATCGCACACACGATAACTACACCGCATTAACAAATGTCTTTATACAGCTAACCGCATTAACAAATAGCATACAGATACACATAAAAAATCATCCTAATATCACAAAGCATTACAAAAAAACAAACGGCTGTGTGGTAAGTAGCTTGCTAACCAACCACATGGTTCTGGGTTCAGTCCCACTGCGTGGCATCTTGGGCAAGTGTCTTCTGCTATAGCCCCGGGCCGACCAATGCCTTGTGAGTGGATTTGGTAGATGGAAACTGAAAGAAGACTGTCGTATATATGTATATATATATATAAGTGTGTGTGTATATGTTTGTGAGTCAGTGTTTGTCCCCCTAGCATTGCTTGACAACCGATGCTGGTGTGTTTACGTCCCCGTCACTTAGCGGTTCGGCAAAAGAGACTGATAGAATAAGTACTGGCCTTACAAAAGAATAATTCTCAGGGTCGATTTGATCGACTAAAGGCGGTGCTCCAGCATGGCCGCAGTCAAATGACTGAAACAAGTAAAAGAGTAAAGAGTAGAGTAAGCAAAAATACCGGTGGAATGTGAGATTTCTGAGAAGTAGTATTAACAAAAGACTATCAAAAGATTTACTTGTGGAATTGGCAGTGTGTATGCACGTGGCCGTGGGTCACTTTGTAAGCAGGGTTACCTATTTAACAACATCAGGTGACTAGACAAAGATGTGGTTAACATTAGCAAAACCAAGATTTATAAGGCACAACTTATAGAGAATGGTCCACGATAAGACGTTGGAGTTGCTAAGGCGTTTTCTAAATGTCTGGGACAAGAAGATAAGTCGTGAGAAGGGGACATGACAATCATCGAAGGGCTTACTTTCAGACTGGTAGCAGTCTACACTGTAGCATAGATGGGAGCGGCCAGATTTCTTCTGGCGTTTTGAGTTCCCCCTAGGAATGTCCCACACTTTCGTGTTAGAGAGAAATTGGAACGTCATCTTGGATGTACTCGCTTCGACTGTGTGGAGTTGATTGATAAGAGCCTTGGGTGCAAAAGCCTCACAAACCAGTTCAGATGTTTACAACAGCATGACAAGTACCGAATAGACTTTCCGAATGTGTCGATGTGGACATGGGTAATCCACATCAGATCATCTAGACCGCATCTAGATAGGTTGTTCAGTAGGGGAGTCTAGAGGGACAGCGTAAATTATCCACATTTCTACGTATTCTCCACAGACAACCTAAGAGGACATCGCAGACAGGAACTCGGTTACTGGATGCTAAATGCATTTCCCCCTGTGCAAATCTTCGAGAGATTAGCGAAATAGTTAAGATTGATGACGATTATTTCCGGTCTCTGATTCAACCTCTTGCTACGTAGTTTTACTGAAGAGTAGCTGGTCCTTGCATCGGTAGCTTCTTTCTTTAAACACCTCTTCTATCCTGCTATAGCTCCTGTCTGTGATGATGGAAGCGATGATCTTGCCTGTCTTGAGTATGGGGCCGAGCTATCTGTGAGTTCACATGTCCTGTATTTAAAAAGGATCTGAAAGTTATTCAGGACATTTCTCGGAGGTCTTGATGATACCATTACAAGCAGACGTGAGGACTTCGTAGATACTGGTCAGGTTCTCGATCCAAACATTGACAATTCCGTCTATTGCCAGTATCTTCCTATGGTTGGTCTTGTTGATGGTGACATCCAACCTTTTGTTTTGGCTTTCTATGTTTGTGTTAGTTCTGGTGTTTCTAGATCTAAGAAATTCTTTCGTTGTCTTTCCTTTGTTCTACCTGAACTTGTTTCAAAATTCCAACAACTTCTTTGATAGTCATTGATTCAAAGGCAGCCATCTTCTTTCCCAGTTTACCCTCCTCCTCCTCCTCCTCCTTCTTCTTCTTCTTCTTATTATTATCATCATTATTATTATTATTATTATTATTATTATTATTATTATTATTATTATTATTATTATTATTATTATTATAAAGTGGAGGTATTCTTTTCAGTCGAGATTGTTTGTTTGCTTGTCCGTGGACAAGATACCTCAAGAACCGTTGGATGGATTCAGATGAAACTTTCAGGGATGTTTGGCCTCGTGATTGGCACGAATTGATTAGATTTGGGGATTGATCCGGTACCTGACAAGGATTCTGGATTATTTGTTATATTTACTTTAAATGAAGTATTACGATCTTACGTTGACTTTCAAGTATTTCTCTGATTATCTCTCCTGAAAACATGCTCATAGTTTCGACTCCGATAATTTACACACGGGAAGGAAAATGAAAGCTCAAAATGAAGAATGAGTGACGTAACCTCTTCTCTGAGACATAAAAGCAACAACAATAACAACAACACACCATTAAAAATAAATAATCTCTGTGGGTAGTCCGACGGCTATAATATTGGCTGCTAGGCCCCACTCCCATGTCCCTGTACCGCCATACACCCAAACGTCGAAACCGATGGGAGAATCCACACACGCACACACACACACACACAACACACACACACACACACACACACACACCACACACACACACACACACAAACAGAAATACACCACCCCATAGACAGTTATTGTACGCGCGTGACCTAGTGGTTAGGGTATAGTACTCACGATCGCCAGATCGAGGATACGATTCTCGAGCTGGGAGGCAAGTTGTGTTCTTAAGCAAAATACTTCATTTTACGTTGCCCTGCGGCTGGGAGAGTGACAGAATCGTCGGTGTGTCTGCGGAGATGCTTAACGGTATATCTCCCGGCTCTCTACATTCTGAGTGCAAATCCCACACGCCCGAAGAAAGCAACAAGAAACCTCCTAACTATTCGTCCCAAGTCTAGACATGGTAGCCGAAGTTCCAATAATCTACTTGATGGCAGCATGGGAGGTCACGGGCCCACCCAGGTCGTATAAAGAGCACAAGAGAAGGCTCACATGCACAGAACCTGCCCAAGGGCAGACCACCGCGAGTGATATATTGTAGGCTGCTTTTAAATGACTTAAAATGATTGTTTTCAGATTTCCTCTGAGCTATTTGCGATAAGACGCCATGATTAATACAAAGAACTCTCTTTGTTCACCATCTTTCTATAAGATTTTTTCCCACAATATATACAATTTAGATCTAGTTTTTTTATTATTTATTTCCACAGTGAGAAATTAAACAGTCTGTAAGAATTTCTTAAACGAGATTAGAGAAAAGAAAATAATTATTTAGAAATAATTAAAAACAAAGTAATTTATCATTTACATGTTTATATTTTTCTTATCTTGCAACATTGTTGTTAAAAGTAAAGAAATTAAGATGTTTCAAAATTAATGAGTATGACGATATATTTTTTTCACTTCGATGCTGTGAGTATGTTTGTATGAGCGTGCGTGTGTTTGTACGAGTGTACGTGTGTTTGTATGTGTGCGGGTATGTACGTTTGTTTGTGTATGTGTGCGTGTGCATGTATATGTATGCGTGCGCATTTCAAGCCCGTGATTGAGGTCTAGTTTGCTTACTAAAAACACCAAACAGTCCACGTACATATATCATATAATATTGATTTCTAACATCTGCGTGAGGTCTCTTATTTCAAGGGAACGGATATGCTCGTCTGGGATGCACTCCGTCGGTTACGACGACGAGGGTTCCGGTTGATCCGATCAACGGAACAGCCTGCTCGTGAAATTAACGTGTAAGTGGCTGAGCACTCCACAGACACGTGTACCCTTAACGTAGTTCTCGGGGATATTCAGCGTGACACAGAGAGTGACAAGGCCGGCCCTTTGAAATACAGGTACAACAGAAACAGGAAGAAAGAGTGAGAGAAAGTTGTGGTGAAAGAGTACAGCAGGGATCACCACCATCCCCTGCCGGAGCCTCGTGGAGCTTTAGGTGTTTTCGCTCAATAAACACTCACAACGCCCGGTCTGGGAATCGAAACCGCGATCCTACGACCGCGAGTCCGCTGCCCTAACCACTGGGCCATTGCGCCTCCACCGGATATGCTCGTACTTATTTTATAATCCCATAAGAAGTAAATTCGAAGTCAACCACGGAGAATTAATACACGGGAACAATGTAGAGGAGTTATTAAATGTATGAAATCATTTAATCCGGCACTTCACTACCCTTCTTGTTATATCATAAAATATTAAACCCATTATCACACTTCCTCGAAGTTGTGATATTTCACTATCGTTTAGCTGTTGGTAATGCTTAGCGTTTTCACGAACGAAATTAAATCATACAAAGATTATAAACAAGCTTTTAAATATTTAGAACTAAGTGTACACACGATGAAGGAGAATAGAAAGAAAAAAAACCATGTGCATTAGTTCGATAGAGCAATCGCTCACTTTTTATTCTCTCTCGTTTTGTCAACAATACCAATCCTTCTTACACAAAATACAAGCAATTTAATTGGTTCCTGCATTAGAACTTGAAACTTTCAAATGATTACTACGTTTTTTTTTTTTTTATATATTTCGATCGCAATAGTTTTCAATTGAACTGAAAACATACATACACGTATATTCTCTCTCTCTCTCTCTCTCTCTCTCTCTCGTGTGCACACATACATACACATACACTTTTGCACGAGTTGTTGATCTTTTTCTTCTTCTGTTGTTTCTGCTAATGCTACAACCACTGCCGCTGCTGCAACTACTACTACTACCACTACTACTACAACTACTACTACTGCTGCTGCTGCTCCTGACACTAGTAACAACAACAACAACAACAACAACAACAACAACAACCCTTTCAGGTATTGGCAGAAGGCCTGAAATTTTCAGGTAGGCGCTTTTCGATTACCGGTAGGAAGAAAGGAAGAAAGGTAAAGTGAGTTCGGCGGAATTTGAACTCGGAACGTAAAGAGGAACGAAATGCCGCGAAGCATTTTGCTTGGTGTGCTAACGAGTCTGCTAACTCGTCACCTTAGAAACAACAGTAACGATGATTTCTTTATTAGCTACCAGCGCTTCCCACAGAAAAGAAAACAAGGACAAGGTTACAGAATTAGAAGGGGTTTGTCATTAAAACAATGTAAACAAGAGCAAATATGATAAGCATAAAAGTTTAACAAAGAAAATTCCGCTAAAGCGAGAAGACTTCCGAGTGCTATTCGCGGAAATCTCGCAAAATCTATGGTTACCCTGATCATTTAGATAATTTCTCTCTCTTGGCTCTAGTGGCTAACAAAGAATTAAATTTCTCTCTCTCTCAGCTCCAATCTAAAAGTGCATACTCTGAGAAAGCCCGTTCTCCGGACTACACTAATCTATTGCATAGAACTAAACTAGTTGGCCCGTATCATGATATCTTTCTCCCAAGATGTTTTTCAAACAGAGTCCAGATTGCTCTGAAGATAATCGCTTAAGTCTGTATCTCTTCAGTTCTATATCTTTCTAGAACATTGTTTCCTTTTGCCTGTTCGTTTAGGATCTGCCGACGTATTGTGAGTACAACTTTTTGCTAGTCTATTGATGTGCTTTTCTACTTTTTCAAGATATTGATGTTTTGTTTATCTAGTGGGACTAAATCAACAATTTTTTTGCAACACCAGCAAATTACGTGCTTCTCCTACTACCGTTGTTACCTTTCTTGTTAATATGATTGCTTAATATTGATGTGGCGACAGCGATTGCATTGTTACAGCTATTGCTTGTTGTTACAAGGGTGGTAGCTGTGAATTTTTCTCTCTCGCTGATGATTTTGTGGCAGACGGCGGTGATTTTGCGGCAGCTGTTTCTTTGTTTGATATCTTGTAGCTGTTACCACTGTGGCTGCTGTTACCACTGTTGCTGCTGTTACCACTGTGGCTGCTGTTACCACTGTTGCTGCTGTTACCACTGTTGCTGCTGTTGTTGTTGCTCTGTGCTACTGTTGTTGTCACTGTTGATGTTGTCATGGCTAGTAATGCGTCTTCTGCTGTTGTTGGATACTCCAACCACCGTAGTGTTGTATGGTGGGAGGCGTTGACCCCGAACAATAGTTTCACCTTCAGTGTTAATTACACTTTTCTCTTTTGCTACCAAGCCTGCAAGGACGAAAGTGGGAGAGCCATTTTGCATAGTCTACCTTGATTTTAAAAAAATCTTTTTTTTTTAAAAAAATGTTGACCCGTAGGACGAGCAAAAAACCCCAAAACCCCCAAAGAAATCACGGTGTCGACCAGTCTCTCTCGGTTCTGGTTGGCTTAATAACAACAAATTCAACAAGTGCATCTCTCTCGAAAGGAAAGCTAGAAAACACTCACAGAACTTCCAGCGTACATTTAGCCACAGCTATGAAAAACATCGCAACTTTAATTAATAATTATAATATTACTGGTTTCTGATTTAGACACAAATTCATTAGTTTTAAGTAAGGGGCTTAGTTGATTGATATCAGCAGCTCTATAGTACACTGTCATTCTATTTTATCGACCCAGGAGGGATAAGGGGCAGAGTTGACATTGGTAAGGTTCGAGCTCGGTATCCAAAATAAGACTAATTCTTTTGTCAGCTTTCTATGGTTGATAAAATAAGTTCCAATCAAATACCTTGATCGATACAACCAAATATATTCTTCCCCAAAATTCGCAACCTTTTCCTATCTTACAGATGATTTTTATTATTACTTTTATTATGATACATCAGTAATATTCCATGCTAGGGAACTTTAATAGGGGATGTCATAGCAGCTACCCTTTTCATTTCGCCTTTCAGCCTCTAATAAATTAGTTATGATGTCTGACAAATGTTTCATTTATTTCAATACCAAATTTCCAGGAGACATTTTTGACTTATGGAATAATATAGAATCACCATAGAAAAGTGAAAGAATTCAAGTTTGTAAACATTAAAGTGTTGGGAATCTAAATGAACAATAAATTTCCAAAGCCCAGTTCAGTTCTGTATTAGCATTAATAATCGTAATTTATTGTAAAATTACATATACTTCCAAGATGCGTAACTCCTTATATTTTGTGTTATTCTTTCTCTGAACTTCTTCCATTAAAAATTGCAATTTTCCTCGTTTGAAAGAGTCTCATACAGTTTCGGCAGACACATTATTAATTATTAGGATATTTACGCATACAATGCCACCTTTTTGGCTTACCGTGATGGGTTTGGTAAATGTGAAGCAAAACATTTTTTTGGCTTATCTCTCTTTACTTAACGCTACATTTGAAATATTTATCATTCTGATGCCTTTTAGAATGTATCAAATTGACATTTGTGATCAGTTCTTTCCATTATATTCTATAGACTAATCTCAATGAAAGAAGAAAAAAAAAAGAATCTTGTTTCTTAAAATTTCTTAAAGTCTACTCTAATCTGAAAGCTTTATCCAATTCTTCGTTATCAAATCCAACGTCCTTGAAAAGATTATTGCTTATGAGAGCGTCATAGAAATTTTTAAAATAAGCAATGCTTGCTTGCCATATTTTTTTGTTTCATAATAGAAAATAAATCCAATACATGACAAAAGATAAAGTTGTTTGCTCTGAACAGCCATATTCAAAGAATCTACACGTATCACGTCTCTACAGTTTGAATATATGGTCCATGGGGGGGGGGATAATATAAACTCTCCCGCTATGTTGGATGGTCAGTGTAATAAAAAATGTCCAAGAGAGCATAGGCTACAAATATTAATTAGAAATTATTTATATCCACAGTACCGTAACCGAAGTCTTGGAGAGAAAAGGGAGTCATACTGCTTCAACATGCATTTGAAATAGGGTGTTGGCAAACATTGTGTTGTTCCAAATAATCTATAGTCAATACAAAGGTACGAAGCACATATTCATGTTGAGAAGTCTTCCCCAATTAAGGTAGCAGAATATTTTTACGTGTATATTTTCAAAGGTGTTGATCACATTTTATAATAATTTCACTGCAGAGAGAAACAGATCTTAGCACGTTTTGGCGTTGGTACTGAAAATCAATCTGATGAAATAATAAATTTTGAAAACTACCGATATATTTAGAGCCTTTGAGGCTTGTTGGAGATTTGTTTCTATTTCCAATTAAACAAAGACATCCCGTAGTTGAATGTTTGCCAATGCACATGCACAGTTAACGAATAATTACTTTTGATCCAAATCATACACAAGAGGCGCTCGAACGTAATCAACAATTTAAGAAAAATGAAGATAATCCCCAGGCAAGAGAAATTCTTTATGGTAATTTTCTGCAATATTACACTTGGCATAATGGAGGTAAATCATGGCAGAGAAGAGTAAGATGTAAAGGGATCTGAGAAGCTACTGAGATCTGAGAAGCTACCTATACACTGTATCTTTCACATTATACAGCATATCTTTACGTTACTATATACAGTAACGTAAGACATAATAGAAGGCAGCTGTTTCATTCTTACCGTGTAGCTTCAGTACGAGGCAGATGCTGCAAGTTTCAATGATTTTCTCAGTGCTAACAACACGGCAAAAATTTTAAGTACGCATGCAAGATGATGATTAAAAAAAAACAAGACAAAACATGTTCCAGAATAGGAGAAATGCCTGACTGAATACCGATAGACGCATTCTGGTGATATGTTTAGATAGTTGCCAATATACAACAGTTTTGCTCTCCTTGAAGAACATTAGAGTTGTAGAGCACGTTTTAAAGATTACATGTATGAAAGAAGACAAGAAAATCCAATATGAGCTTTGTAATATCCAGTGAATGGCTTTATGTGCATCGCACAATCAACGTACACAGTTTGATCGAAAGTCTTACAAATGATAATGTCAGAGTTTATAAAAATAAAACTGATCCTACGGTTGAAAATTTTTACTGTGAGAATATCAAATGGTTACATGATGCCCAAAAAAAGAAAAGAAAAGAAAAAGTTAGATTTGAAATCATTGAAACAAAAATCGGTATCGATAAAATTGAATTAATATTCATTGACACGCCAGGCATTCGGCTAAAATATTTTTTACTCAATTATTATTGTCATATGTAGGTAAAAATAACCATATGGCTCTTTCTACGGCATCAGCTGGTATCGTCATAATACTGCTGAATTTGGGCCGCACAGCACACTGAAGTTTCAAGCTTCTTCCCATCCCTACAAATTGAAACGCAAATTGCTAGGTATTTTCACTTAATACCAAAATTCGCCTACTTCGTGACATTGACGGGATTGCTGGTATATAGCATTTATGTGCTACTGCCATCTTTTCGCAGTACCGCATCAAATGCTGGGAGATGTGATAAACAATTATTTAGCTTGAAATTTAGGGGAAAGGGTTAAGTCGATTACATCGACCCTCCAGTACTCAACTGGTACTTAATTTATCGACCCCAAAAGTATGAAAAGAAAAGTCGACCTCGGCAGAATTTGAACGCAGAACGTAAGGACGGACGAAATGCCGCTAAGCATTTTACCCAGCATGGTAACGATTCTGCCAAATGATAATATGAAGACATTGAAAAACTATTAGACTCACGCTTCTATTGCTGATTCTTACCATGTAGTTTTAAATCTACTAGAATTTCTTTATTCTCTTAACATCAATCTCATTGCATCAAAATATAAATTTGAGCTTCGTGAATGATCTTCAGAAATCCTGACCACTGAAAAACTCATTGTAACTGTACTTGTTATAAAGTTCTGTCTGTAACTGACACTGATAAATGCAAGTTAAATGACTGTTGACACGGGACGTACTTCACTAAATACTCGTTTCCTGGTAACAATCTGTAACCATCTAATACAGATTTGCCATTTAATTTAAGACAACTATTCAATTCCCTATCAAATTCGCATTTGCAATGTTAATATACAAAAGTCAAAGGCAAAACTTATCAAAATGTAGCATTTATCTCTCTTCTCTAGTGTTCCCATATGGTCAAATGTATGTTACTGTCAGTAGGGTTAGAGATCCTTTCGACCTGAATAAATTTGTTAATCAAAGGCATTTTATTAGGTCACGATTGCATGGTAGGCGTCTCAATTGTGAAAATAGAAAATTAAAAACAAAAGATTGTCTAGACGTTGTTTTAATTCAAACATTCTGTTTGTGGCTATACAAAATGTTCAAGTATTTTTTGTTGGACAAAATACTTAGCGGCATTACCTCCTGCTCTTTGAACCCTGAGTTCAAATCACACCGAGTTTAACCTTGCTTTTCATCCTACCGGAGTCGATAAAGTAAAGTACCTGTCTATACTGGGGTTAATCTAATCGATTTAAGCACCTCAAATTTATGGGAAAATTTGGAAACAATATATCTTGACATTATTTGTTACATTGATTATATTATATTGTCTAGTGATTATTTTATTGGTGTTATTATAATTTAATTACTTTCTAGAATATGTAGCTGCATTCTCTTCGTAAGACCACGAAAGGCAAGTTTTAAGGAATTCTTCTCTGAAACTCCAATAGCTTTTGGAGAAGATGTGTCATATATATGCTACCATAGGCGTAGGAGTGGCTGTGTTGGAAGTAGCTTGCTAATCAGCCACATGGTTCCGGGTTCAGTCCCACTGCGTTGTACCTTGGGCAAGTTTGTTCTACTATAGCCTCGGGCCGACCAAAGCCTTGTGAGTGGATTTGGTAGACGGAAACTGAAAGAAGCCCGTCGTATATATGCATATGTATGTATGTATGTATGTATGTATGTATGTATGTATGTATGTATGTATGTATGTATGTGTATATATGTTTGTGTGTATGTACTTGTGCCCCCAACATCGCTTTACAACTGATGCTGGTGTGTTTACGTCCCCGTAACTTAGCGGTTCGGCAAAGAGACCGATAGAATAAGTACAAGGCTTACAAAGAATGAGTCCTGGGATCGATTATATCGACTAAAGGCGGTGCTCCAGCATGGCCACAGTCAAATGATTGAAACAAGTAAAAGAGTAAAAGAGTACATGTGACTATATAAGAATTTTCCACCTCAGGTTTGAAAGTTTTGCAATAGAGTTTTCTTCTTCTTCTTCTTGTATTAAGAAGAAGAAGAAGTTGAGCATGTCCCTTAGTGGCTGATGATATGTGCATCTCGGATCACGAGCAGAAGCAGTGGGGAGCATCACAGCCGTGCATCACAGCCGTGTGCTGAAAGGAATTCTTAGAAATTTGGATAATTCACCTTTGGAAACATGAGTGTTTCGTTCAACATCCTTAAACAACCCTTATTCAGGGACCTTTTGGGCGGATGGGTTACTCGATCAGAAGAAAATTCTAACTGGGCCCCCACCTGCAAGGTCATATGCTGTTTATCTTGATATGAGATCACCTTGTCGCGCACATATGGGTGTGATGCATGTGCTTAGTGTACCCTTATCAGACGGGTAGTTATGATGGGTATACTGGGCTTTGTATATTTTACCCCATTGTCACTTTGATGGCATGCACTGCTCTTTCACTCAATAATAATAATAATAATAATAATAATAATAATATAATAATAATAATAATAATAATAATAATAATAACAATAGCAGTAACAATATTAGTTATAAAAATAATAGGTACAGTAATTATTATTTTAATACATGATGACTTCTCATCGGAAATGACTTCTCATCGTTGACTGTTTATATTGCCAGTTATCCTCCCTTTTTTTTATAATTACTATCCTTTTATAAGTAGTATCGTGTAGGCAAGGGTGTAGTTTCCTATTTCAACAATTAGTTGCTCATTTTTATCTGTAATGAAGGGATAAACATAATTACTAGTCTGTAAATAGGTGGAGAGTGGTTGGAGTAATGAATCAATTATCTCCGATCGGGTGGGAGTGAATGATAAAGCCAGACTGACAAAAATTAGGACGACGACAAGATAACTTATTTTAGTTTCTGTATAATTAGAACCCAGGTCGGGTGTGTTATTGGAGGGGAATGTCATGACGTAAACATCCGTGAAGCTCTAATAGACATCGAGAGTGGAAATGCCGTCCGGAGTAGAAAGCTTCTGTCAATTAGTTAAATATCCAAATAGGGTACATCTCCCCAATTATATAGAAATAAATGGCGTTTGTTGTGGTTAGGAAGGGCTCAATTTTTAAAGTTGGTAGAGACTATTATATGAAGGAATCCTTTTTACTTCATCCGAAACGCTACGAAACAACAGATCAATTGCTGAATTGTTTCACGAACAAAATCCCATATACCTTATTCCGCACTTCTGTTATTTCAGGTATAAATAAATAAATAAATAAATAAATAAATAAACGTGTAAAATATGGCACCTTCATTAATACGAACTTTGAATAAAATAACCTAAGGCGAAGGAATGGCTGTGTGGTAAGTAGCTTGTTTACCAACCACATGGTCCCGGGTTCAGTCCCACTGCGTGGCACCTTGGGCAAGTGTCTTCTACTATAGCCCCGGGCCGACCAAAGCCTTGTGAGTGGATTTGGTAAACAGAAACCGAGAGAAGCTCGTCGTATATATATATATATATATATATATATGCATGTGTGTGTATGTGTGTGTGTGTGTGCGTGTGTGTGTGTGTATGTGTGTGTCTGTATTTGTCCCCAACATCGCTTCATAACCGATGCTGGTGCGTTTACGTCCCAGTAACTAAGCGGTTCGGCTTAAGAGACCGAAAGAATAAGTACTGGGCTTACAAAGAATACGTCCTGGGGTCGATTAAAGGCGGTGCCCCAGTATGGCCGCAGTCAAATGACTGAAACAAGTAAAATTTTAAGGTCGACAGTGTAGGAATAAAATTTCCTACGCCATTGTTGTACGTACCGAGATGTCAGTATTTAAGAAGACCATATCTCAATGCTTTTGCGGTACCAGTGCTAGTACCAACATTTGGTAAATTGTACTGAACATTCGATGAGATACGCAGCCTGCACATTAAAACCAGAAAGGTACTGGCCACTACTGGCAACTTCCACATTAATAACAACACCAATAGCAACTTCCACATTAATAGCAACACCAATGTGAGAAAGAGTGATAACAGAAGAAGCATAAGAGCCTTTCAGTCACTCAGACAGCACAGTTGAACAGTAAAGAAAGAAATGAGCACATTTCATGCATGCTCAAAAGTGAGAGTAACAACATGCAGCTGAAGGAGAGCTACTGCGCAGGTACTCTGAGAATACAACTGTCTCATGTGACCCAAAGGAAACTGGATTGGCCAACTTAAACAGAAGCTTGGAAGAGAAGCGGACATCAAACCAGCGAAAGCAATATCTCGTAAGACAGAGGGCAACAACAACATTGACAGGAAATGTAGCCCCTCCTGGATCTGCGATATTACATCCCACCTAGATTATCTAGATTACTCGTTTTGGTTTCATTTATTCCGCTGGGAATTGAATTCCATCCAGGCGGGTGGAATCATGTATAATGATCGGTGAAGCTCGGCTAAGTGACTACAGAATCATTGCAGTACTCTCGAATAGATCAGTCTATTTACCACTAAACACTAAGTTGTGTAGGTGTAAGAGTCACTCTTGCTCGCCGGGCGGACCGAAGAGAAGCAATGTAATGTGCTCTGTGTAGATTACGAAATGTAGGAGGACAGGTTTACATGCGTGCACGTATGATACATACATACATGTGAGGGGGTGCTGAAAAGTTCCAGACTTTGGGTAAAAGAAAGTACAAGAGGATCAGTTAATTATGATTTTATTGAACATATTCTCCCCTCAGGTTCACGCACCTATGCAGTGGAACAACGTCATCGATACGGCTTAGGCTCATAACGATGTGGAAAGTCGAACGCTACATTCGTAAAATATTAGAGAAAAATAAGCCAAAAAGATAAGAAAGAAAGCAAGAAGGAAATGAAATATTTTTGTAGCCGTTTGACCTACAATTGTACTAAAGCAGACTGAACGGAATACCGATGCAGCGGAAATTACGCAAATGCATAATAAGGTTATTCGAAGCCCCATACGTACCTGATGCAATTATGGTGCACTGCCATTTTTTGCGTATTGGTTCAGTTTCGGAGAATTCTTCTTTATTTTTTTCTCTTCGAATTTCTTGGCAGAAGAATACATACAACGATGGTCTTTAATTTCAAATACATTTGCTATTGTGTTGTTGTTGTTGATAGTAGCGGTGATGGTAGTTGTGATAGCAGTAGCGGTGTTGGGAATGTTGGACAGAGTAAATGTGTTTTTGGTGGTAACTGTCAATTTCCTGTCTGTGGTATAGTAGTTTAAGCATAGCAGCAGGTGTGGTCACGGAAGGCTTGCTTAATGGGTGAGTAGTAACAATAGCATTTCAAGACAATATTAGTGTCGATAGTATGGGTTGCCTCAACGACCAAGATGTAGATGTGGAAAATGGTATTTTACTTGTTTCAGTCATTTGATTGTGGCCATACTGGAGCACCAACTTTAGTCGAGCAAATCGACCCCAGGACTTATTCTTTGTAAGCCTAGTCTCTTTTGCCGAATCACTAAGTTACAGAGATGTATACACACCAGCATCGATTGTCAAGCGATGTTGGGGGGACAAACACAGACACACAAACATATACACACACATACATATATACATATATATATATATATGTACATATATACAACGAGCTTCCTTCAGTTTCCGTCTACCAAATCCACTCACAAGGCTTTGGTCGGCCCGAGGCTATAGTTTACGTACTTATTGCAGTGGCCCTTCAGTTCTTCTAAACCCTGTAAAAGAACTCGGGAAGTTGGGCCTCCAACCAAGCTTTTCGCGATACCCTTAAAGTCAAGAACTTTTCAGGACTCCCTCGTAAATGCATACATAAATACAAACATACATATCTGTGTCTGTATATGTATGCCTATGTATATCTATCTATCTATCTATCTATCTATCTATCTATCTATCTATCTATCTATCTATCTATCTATCTATCTATCTATCTATCTATCTATCTATCTATCTATCTACCTACCTACCTATCTATCTGTCTGTCCATTCATCTACGTATCTATCTATCTATCTATCTATCTATCTATCTATCTATCTATCTATCTATCTATCTATCTATCTATCTATCTATCTATCTATCTATCTATCTACCTACCTACCTATCTATCTGTCTGTCCATTCATCTACGTATCTATCTATCTATCTATCTATCTATCTATCTATCTATCTATCTATCTATCTATCTATCTATATATCTATCTATCTATCTACCTACCTACCTCATATCTATCTGTCTGTCCATTCATCTACGTATCTATCTATCTATCTATCTATCTATCTATCTATCTATCTATCTATCTATCTATCTATCTATCTATTTATCTATCTATCTATCCATCCAACCATCCATATACATAAGCATACATAATTACACGCATAAACATACCGGCACAGACAGACGGACACACAAATCGATTTATGCCAGAAAACCAAAATGTTAATGCAGTGTTAATGACATACATGCATAAGTGTTTACACATAAAAGTGCATAGATACATAGAGAAACATCACTTACTCGTGCGAGCATTCGCACACACATACACATACTCACACACACAAACACACATTCTCTCTTTCCTACACACGCGCATGCATACGTGTGTACATGAGCGCGAATACACAATATATTGATTGGAACTATTGCATCAATTTCCCACAGGTTCATCTTGAAAGCCTATGGTTTTTCTACTGAGACGATGCCAAGTTCAATAAGACAATCCAATCACAGATGTACACAGACAAGATCTGTTTTCTTAATAACTCCAAGAACACTCTCATTTGATTTCTAGAGGTCAAGGTCCCAAAAATCTTAGCTGTAAAGCTGAAACCATATGTGAAAATTTAAGATAACTATGAAATAAAAAAAATACAACTCAGTGAATGAGTTACATGAAAAGAACTCGTCTTCATATATATCTTATATCTGTCACAAATAAGTGTATATATATACATACATATGTATATGTATATATATACATATGTATGTATGTATGTATGTATGTATGTATGTATATAAGCATGTGCATGTACACATTCATCCACACAGATATATATATATATATATTATATATATATTATAGATATATATATATACATATGTATATATACATAATACACACATGCATATATATATTATATATAACACACATATATATATACATATATATATATATTACACATGAATATTTATATATATGTATGTATGAGTGTGTATGTATGCATGTATCTATCTATCTATCTATCTATCTATCTATCTATCTATCTATCTATCTATCTATCTATCTATCTATCGGTCTGTCTGTCTGTCTGTCTGTCTGTCTGTCTGTCTGTCTGTCTGTCTGTCCGTCTGTCTGTCTGTCTGTATGTCTGTCTATCTGTCTATCTATCTATCTACACATATAGAGAAGGAGAATAAGAGGAAACGTGAGAAAGGCTTGGTTTTAAAGAGAGAAATATGGGTAATTCGAAGATGCGAAAGAAAGCAAGTACTGCCAAAGTGTGTATGTGTGTGAGTGTGTGTGTGTGAGTGAGTGTGTGTGAGTGTGTGTGGGTATGTGTGTATGTGTGTGTGAGCGTGAGTGTGTGTGTAAGTGTGTATGTGTGTGAATGTGTGGTGCGTGTGTGAGTGAGTGTGTGTGAGTGAGTTTGTGTGAGTGAGTGTGTGTTAGTGTGTGTGTGTGTGTGAGTGTGTATGGGTATATGTGTATATGTGTTTGAGCGTGTGTGTGTAGGTGTGTACTTGTGTGAATGTGTGGTGTATGTGTGTGCGAAAGAGTGTGTATATTTACATATAAGAGTGAAAGGATGTGTCAAAATGTGGAGGATAGGAATAGTAGAATGGAGTTGTGAATGCAGAAGATGAGTGTACGTGAAGTGTGTGTGTAGATGTGGGAGTAGTAGAAGGTATGGTAATAAAGGTGAGGAATAGCGTGTGGTATGGTGGATAGGGACGAGGGTCGGACTACGTGGGTGAGTGCAAGAGAGGAGAGCAGAGAGATACAAGTGAGTAATTCTGGAGTAGGCAGGGGAGTGGAGTTGAGATAACATATTAAAATCATTCGTCCTATAAATTTTGAGTTAGAAGATGAACATTTGTTTCCTCTGGAAACGGGAAGTGAAACACTGACTATTGAAGGCGAAGCCGAAGATCAAGGAGTGTTGAGTGTAGAGGTCGAAATATCGAGAGATAAGCGACTCATTGTTACGTTAGATGTATTTGAGAAGCAGCTCGAAGATTTCGGAGCTATCGGAGAGAGGGCGATCTGTATACCTGACGGAAATTGTATCAGAAAGAAAATACTGGAGTATATTCTAGAATTTGGTAAAGACATAATGGGAAGTAATCCTAATGATGAAAGTGGGTTGGAAGCGTCAGATTTGTGTGTTGGTATTTGAGAGGAAAATGCTAATGTTGAAGTGGAAACAGGACCAATGAACAGATTCGGGAAAGCGGGGAGAGAAATAGAAAGGAGGCACTACAAGTAAGAGGATAACAGCTAAGTTCACCGCCATCAATTTACCACAGGGTAAGCTCACCGCCATCAATTCATCGCGAGGAAAGTTCATCGCAAGGAAAGTTTACCGAGAAAATATATCCATAGTTTCTCACCATTAATAGTAAAAAAAAAGCAAACTTATTCAGAACAAAAAGGGAAAAAAACCCCAGCAAAATCCCCCCAAAACGGTGAATTGATGACAGTGAACTTTCCCTGCAGTGAACTGACGCCGGCGAACTTTCCCTTCGGTGAATTGATGACGGTGAACTTTCCCAGCAGCGAGCTGATGATGGTGAACTTACCGGAAATAGGGCGAAAAAGCTACGTAAGGTCGTGGGCAAACTAAAAAAGCGGAAGTGTGGCAGGTAGAATTTTGTCGGGATATTTTACTATCTTGATAAGGATGTAGATGACCCCTAAAATATCTAATTGTTCTTTTAAGGTTTTTGTCATGAATGTTTTGGTAACGTTCGTTTATAGAAGTTTAGTGATACATAACCTCATGTATTTTTAGTTGTGTGTGTTTACGGGTGGGATTTAGTATTTTGTCTAGAACCCACATCCTTAGTGTTTCAAACCTGAATATTTTAGCATTAAATCTGCTCCTTTTGAGATATTTACTTCTTCTTATTTCTTTATTTCCCACAAGGGGGACAAACAAGGCCAGGAGACAAACAAGGGGATATATATATATATATATATATATATATATATATATATATACTCTTTTACGTTTCACTCATTTGTCTGCGACAACGCTGAAGCACAGCCTTAAATGGGTTTTTCCAGAAGAAATCGAGCACACCACTTATTCTTTGTCAGCCTAGTGCTTATTCTGTCGGTTTCTATTGCTGAACCGCTCAGTTACAGGGACGTAACCACGCGAATACCAGGTGTCAAACGATGATGATGGTGGTGGGCAAACACACACATAAATATATATACAAATATGTATATAACTTTATATATATACAAATACATTTATATATATATATATATATATGAATGATATATTTCTATATATATATATATATATATATATAATATATATATATGATATATATCTTTATATATATATATATATATTATATATATGATATATATCTTTATATATATATATATATATATGATATATATCTTTATATATATATATATATATATATATATATATATATATATATATATATATATATATAGATATATATATATATATATATGACAGGCTTCTTTCAGTTTCCGTCTAACATATCCACTCACAAGGCTTCAGTCAGCCGGAGGTTATAGTAGAAGACACTTGCCCAAGATCCCACGCAGTGGGACTGAACCCAGAACTATGAGGCTGGTAAGTAATCTTCGTACCACGCAGCCTTGCCTATGTGCCTGTCGTTGTGTCTCTGCTTGTCAATGTTCACCATTTGACTACTGGTGTTGGTTTGTTTACGTCTTCGTAATTTAGCGGTGTTTGGCAATGGAAAGCCGATGAAATACGTACCAGACGTACCAGATGTACCTGATGAAATACGTACCAAATATATAATACCTGCTGCCGATTTGTTCAAGTAAAGCCCTTCAATGTGGTGCTCCAGTATGGCAGCAGTCAAACGACTGAAACAAGAGTAAGTTATGGTTACTGTTTTGTTTCATATCAGATCGGTTGTCATGTCAGTGCGATGCTTCACAGTACTGGTGTGTCTTCTTTTTTGCAACTTCCTCTGGTTTGTACCTCTGTTATATTCAGTGGTCTTCTTCCCATAAGTCTAAAGGTATCCAACTGTACAATTGTCTTCGTCTATGTCAGGGTCCCCAAACTTTTTAGACTATCGACCCCTTCATGGGATCCTTGACACATCATTGCCCCCCCCCGGCATGTACAAGAAAATATATAGATAAATAATAAAAAGTATTAAGTAGATGTGCATTTATTGAACCAGTTCTACTATATGGCTCAGAAACCTGGACGTTATCAAAGAAGCTTGAGAGGCGGTTGGATGGAACTTACACTCGCCTCCCTATGAGAGCTCAAAATCTCTCGTGGAAGCGTCATCCAACCAAAGTACAAATATATGGGAAACTACCACCTCTTGTGAAAGGTAGAAGAGTCCAGTTTGCTGGACATTGTTGTAGAGCTTAAAACGAGGTAATTTCTACTCTTCTCCTCTGGAAGCCATCTGCTCGCGATACCAGAGGGCGCACACTCTCCTACCCTGATGTAATCTCCAGGGATACAGGCATCCAGCAACAGGACCTCCCTAATGCTATGATGGACCGTGAAGTCTGGCGTAACATAGTAAATTCCATTGTCTCGACCACGGTCGAACAATGATGATGATCAACCCCTTGAATAGTCTCATCGAACACTTTGGAGACTCCTGGCCTATATTATGGATCAATCAGAAACCCACTTAACTGTTTCATTTAAATTTGCCAAATACAGCAGATGTAACATCTACAAGGTGGGTGTGAAGATAATATATTTGTGTATGAACGCATTATATTGTCTTTAGTCAGAAAACACGAACGCTCCATCTTCAATTTCTGTCTGGTCAACCACAAGTATGTACATTAAATGCGATCACACAATTTATATATTTTGCTTGGATAGCTCCAGTGGAGTGGTTTAATTTCCATTCTGCATTTATTTAATGTTGATATAAATGTTATCTGTATATATATATATATATATATATATATATATATATAATCAAAATAAGCAACAAGAATGACTCCGGTAATTTGGTACGATCGTTTCGTACTACCTCATTTTATTAAATGTTGTAAGTATTACAACAGATTTAAGATGCTGAGTACTCATCTATATATATATCTTTACATTGGCCAGCTTTAAGACAATTAAGAAGAGATATTCAACATCTTTGGCCGATTTTGTATGACGACTGACGGAGAATAAAATGAAGTACAGCATAACTTGGTCCATAGTAAGGCACGAGAAACCATGAAATATAATTTTCAGGAGATGCTGTCTCTGCTCCGAGACTAATGAGAAGATCCTTAATAGAATTTCTGAAAGACTCACGAAATACCTACACGCATATAAACGTACTTTTACACAATGCAGTGGAGTGAATTTTGAGTAACTGTTAATATAATTTACTTTAAGGTATGGATGATTTAAGTTTGCTTTTAAACTCCCCATTCTTACAAACAATAAGTAGATAGTTAACCCGCTGTGTTTTCATGAGTGCATTAAAGCTTACGTGTGCCTATGCTCAGTATGCTCATGTTTTCGCGGATGCTTCTATGAAGGAGTGCACTCACGCCATGCCGCTTGCCCAAAGGCGTTTATACATCCATACCTATTTCTTTACTACCCACAAGGGGCTAAACACAGAAGGGACAAACAAGGACTGACAAACGGATTAAGTCGATTATATCGACCCCAGTGCGTAAGTGGTACTTATTTAATCGACCCAGAAAGGATGAAAGGCAAAGTCGACCTCGGCGGAATTTGAACCCAGAACGTAGCGGCAGACGAAATACCACTGAGCATTTCGCCCAGCGTGCTAACGATTCTGCCAGCTCACCGCCTTATATACATCCATACCTGTTAACGGTTATTTTAAATACCTTTCTCGCTGGATTGCGTGTTCGTTTCTCTTTTTTGCGTCTATGATTTTATTTTATCTTCTTATGTAAATGAAGATATTTCCTTCGTCTGGCTGCTTTTCTTTCTACAAAACGAGAAGTTACGCTGCGGAACTGTTATTTTAACGAGTTGTGTCTATTTATCACCCGATGAGATACGCCTGCAGCGCCCGATGCTTCAAGCCAGTTGTTGAGTGTTCCACCCGTGAGGGATCGATGCTGGATGTGTCGAAACAATTGTCGTGATTAAAAATGAATTCTTGTATATTCCGTCTTCCGTCTTTATTTTTCCATATAATATTACATACATACATATATATATATATATATATATATATTATTATATATATATATATATATATATATATATATATACATATTTATGTATATATGTATATATATTTATGTATATATATAATATATATATGTATATATACATATAAATATATAAATATATATATATATATATATATATATATATATTGTATATATATATATATTATATATATATATAATATGTATATGTATATATATGTATTATATATATATATATAATATATATAGTATATTTTATATATATATATTATATATTATATTATATATATGTATATGTATATATATTATGTTATATATATATATGTATATATATGTATATATATGTATATATATGTATATATATATATATGTATGTTATAATATCTGTGTGTGTGTGTATATATGTATATACATATATTTTCACGTTAACCTCTTGTTTCTTTCAATATATTTTGACTTCATATTTCTTACGTGTCTTTTTTTTTCTATTACCGACGATTAGTTTGTATTTCACTATTCTGTAATCTCCACCAAATACCATCCAGCAATATGAGTGGAAACATTCCCATTACCAACACCACCAATGCTTTCACCATTATCTATATCATCACAACTAGAATAACCAGTACATGCAGTCTCAGCGCCACCACCAACACCGCAACCCCTACTGGTACATAACGTTTTCCTAAGCTCTGGAATTATATATCGCGATGTTATATAAAGAGGGTGGAAACCTTTGCACTAATGGAGCTCGTAGAATGTTCTTTCGCAAAGGAGGTTTCGTATATCTGTGCTTGTTTGCACGTGTGTGTGTATGTGTTGTATATATACATATATTACATACATATAATAATACACATATGACACACATACACACACGTATGTATATATACGTGTATATACCGTATACATATATATATGTGTGTGTGTGTGCGTGAATGTATGTATATATACGCATGTATACACAAACACACACACACATGGTTCTATGTATATTCAGTTCTGCGTTAGCGTGTATTTGTGTATTCACAATTCTGCCTGAAATTACAAGTGTAGATGTGAGTATGGATATGTAAGTATTTGAATCCAAATTGCATAGTTTCACCAGGAAATGCCAGCAATTTCATTATTTTAACGAGAGAGAAAGATTACGACGGTCGAAATTTATATCGGAGAAGAATTTCTCAGTGTTTGAATTTGATTCAAGTTGTTTCTTCAGATATTCTAGACAAATTACAACCAGCACTGACTTTTGCTTCAACGTTTTGAATCGAGACATCAGATGTAAGCAAACAATGAGATCGAAGACAAAAATGGGTAACGAGTGAATGCGCCGTATTTCGAGGGGTTTTGGCCCTCATCATCACCCTATCACCTCCGAACATATTGCTTATATGTATTTCTTTACTCCCCACAAGGGGCTAAACATAGAGGGGGACAACAAGGACAGACAAAGGGATTAATGTGGACGTAATATACTTTGACGTTGCAAAAGCTTTTGATAAGGTGAAGCTTGGTATGGCATGCCACGATACGAAAGTCTCGCAGAAAATACAAAACCCTAGCGATGTTGCACACCTGCAGCAGGAGTTGGACTCAATTTACAAATGGGCTGAAGACAATAATATGCAGTTTAATGCTGGAGAATTCCAAGCCTTGCGCTACCAGCGACCAAAACTGAACGTAAAACTCACAGGGTATACTGGTCCACAGAGGATTACAATCCCAGAACCTAAATAAGTGGGGGACCTGGTTATCGACACGAGTGATGATACCTCTTTCCACTTGCACATTACCAACATGGCGACAAAGTGCAGACGGCTGGCTGAACGGATCCTGAGAACCTCCAAAACCAGAGAGATGGAAACTATGATGGTCCACTGAAGGATTTCCGTCCTCAGCCGCCTGGACTACTCCTCCCAGCTATGGTCACCCCACAGTGTAAAATTAACAGCGGACCTTGAAGCAATTCAGCGAAGCTTCACAAAGAAGATCGTCTCATGGCTACAGCTCAGCAACTGGGAAAGGCTGAAGCTGCTAAGACTCTACTCCTTGGAATGAAGGCGGGAGAAATATGCAGTAATATACATCTGGCAGATCCTGGAAGGGATTGTACCAAATTTTGTCATTGAAGCTACACAAATGCCAGAATGTGTCGCCAGTGCACAGTGCCAAAGTTCTCAGCCTGGGTTTCAGGGGCTCACATCATTTTAATATCCTCCCAAAGAGTCCAAGGGACGTAACAAAGTAGATGTAGGTGTTTTCAAATCAAGACTGGATCTCTTCTTGTCGAGAGACCCAGATGAACCTACATCGCGGCAGGAGGCGCAAATGAGGGTAGCGACATCAAACTCCCCTTATTCACCAAATGTCACATATCATGGGAGGCTTCTCAATACTGACAGTGTAGCAAAACGTCGGTTCCCCAGCATGGCCACAACTTTGAGCTGAAAGTGATAAAAAATACCATAAATTATAGAGTTACAAATATATCAATGAATTAGTGTACACACACACGCACACACACACACACACACACATATACAACATTTATATGTATTTTTTACAACTGTATAATTGACTTTTTATTAAACTTATATATTGCATTTTATATATAAGTATGTATGTACAATAGGTATTTTATTGCATATGTAAATAGTTTCATATACTCTTTTTTAGATCATATATATATATAGCTATATATATATATATAATATATATATAGATATATATATATATATATATATACATATATATATATATAAATTCTTTCTCTCCCACTCACTTTGTATGTACACACACACACATATGTGAGTCTGTGTGTGTGTGTGTTTGTAGATGCGTGTGTATGTCTGTGTCTGTACATATATACATACATATATATACATAGATATATATATACATATACGTGTGTATGCACATACATGTATATGTATGTATGTATGTATGTATGTATGTATGTATGTATGTATGTACGTACGTATGTATGTATGTATGTGTGTATGTACGTATGTATGTATGTATGTATGTATGTATATATATATATATATTATATATATGTACGTATGTATGTATTTATATATATATATACGTATGTATGTATGTATATATATATATATGTACGTATGTATGTATATATATCTATATATGTATGTATGTATGTATGTATGTATGTATGTATGTATGTATGTATGTATGTATATATAAGTATTAGCTGAAATCTCTGAGCAAATTTATGCTACCAATTTCATTTCAATCAATGTTTACATTTGCATTTGTTTATTTGAACACACCTTATGTTACAAAGATCGTTGTATATATTGACATACACGAATACTCATACCCCCAGGATAACTCAAGAGCGTCAATGAAGACTGTGTTATATTGATTACATTAAATATTTACACATTTGAGACTAAGAATTTATATTAAAAAGCAGGGCCCTTATATCTTTTTTCTGTTGACTAGCAAGAAAACAGAGCCAAATGGCTAGTGTTTCGAGAATAACGCAGCCCACAAGGAATCATATTCCAAGATTTTGTTGACATGTTTTCAGACCTAATAGGCTTTTTTTTTAATGTATTATTTTTTACATGTGTGAGTCACTGGATTGCGGCCATACTGGAACACTGCCTTGAAAGGTTTTGCCGAAGAAATTGACCTATTTTTTTAATGTTCCGGGACTTATTTCTTATTTCCTTATTGCCCACAAGGGTCTAAACACAGAGGAGACAAACAAGGACAGACAAAGGGATTAAGTCGATTACATTGCGTAACTGGTACTTAATTTATCGACCTCGAAAGGATGAAAAGCGAAGTCGACCTCGGCGGAATTTGAACTCAGAACGTACCTACAGACGAAATACCACTAAGTATTTCGCCCGGGGTACTAACGCTTCTGCCAGATTGCCGCCTTAGCCAGATCGCCGCCTTATTTCTATCGGCTTCTTTGCCGAACCGTTGAGTTACGAGAACGTAAGCAAGCCATCACCGGTTGTTATCCGGTATGGTGATATGCAATCACACACACACACACGCATACACTCATACGCTGCGTTTCTTTTTGTTTCCGCCTACAAAATACACTGTAGAGGCCTTGGACGACATGAGGCTATAGTAGAAGACTCATGCTCCAGGTGTCACGCAGTGGTCTCTCAAAATCACATGGTGATCCCATGGTGGGGAACAAGCGTTTCAACTACACAGCTACGTCTGCATCAAGGGCTTATTTTTTAAAGTAAAATCTTTTCGAAAATGTTTCCTTTTATGAGAGCCTTTTCGGATGAGTAAATGATGAATTTGAAAGTATAAGGTTCTACCGTTTTTTCCCTCTTATTTACATTACATTCCGAGCCCCCGGGTGTAGTCGACCGTTTATATATTGGTTTCAATTCTTTTGGCACAAGACCAGCAATTTTAGGAGAGATGTTAAGTTAACTCGATCACACCGACTCTAGTAGTCAACTGGTACTTATTTTATCAACTCTGAAACTAGTAAAGGTAAAGTCAGCCTCAGCGGAATTTGACCTCAGATCATATTTTGGAAGAAATGCCGCTTAGCATTTTCTCTCGGCGTGCTAACGATTCTGCCAGCTTGCCGCCTTCGGCCGTTTATCTTGGTCTCGAGTATGAGGAAGAGTGCAAACTGCCTACTGCTTAGTTGTTTCGTATCCCGCCAGCCTGAGAATTCTGACGTTAATTTTTCAGTGTTAAACAGTGCTAAGCATAACTGAATCTGATAGAATTGCCAATTGTACACAAATCTCATATTTTACCGATATTGCAGATTGTAAATCTTCTGGAACTTATGGGGACCATTAAATTCTGGTAGCCTGGTAGAAGCCATTTCGCTATTAAGATGGACATATACTTTATCTGACCTTAATTTTTCCCTTGCCTCTGCCTATATATTCAAGACTATATATTCAACGACAAATTAAACTTAAGCATCGAACCGAACTCTCATCACTTCATTGTAAAGGAAGGAATTCCAAATCTGTTATCACAGTTATTTTCTATATTTCATTTCTTTATTGCCCAGAGTGGGATAAACATAGAGGGGACAAACAAGGACAGGCAAAGGGATTAAGTCGATTACATCGACCCCAGTGCATCACTGGTACTTATTTAATCGACCCCGAAAGGCTAAAGGCAAAGTCGACCTCGGCGGAATTTGAACTCAGAACGTGACAGCAGACGAAATACCGCTGGGCATTTTCTAAATTTAACACGAAATATATAAGATATTATTGTTGATACAATCAATCCATTGCAACTCAGAAGAACGAGTCCCAAATTTATGATACTATTAGGCGATTAGTTGCGGTTGTTTATTGGCGGCACAAATTTTGAGAGAAAACCGATATCATTTTCTTCGCCTTTTCTATGTTATTCCCCAAATATATCCCTTAGAGATTACCGAAGCAAGATTGCTCCGACTGAGAATCGAAACTATTAAAGATATTCACCTCATCCGATGTTTGCCCCTGGCGTTTATACACGCGTGTGCGTATGTACCCATACATACACACAAGGATAAATGCACAGATTACGCACGTACAATCTCTTAGTAATTGCTTTCTATCAGTTACAATTGGTGAGAATTATGCATAACTGAATTTATCTGATTGTAGCATAAGTTATTACATCTGGGATAATGGTTATGTCTACAGAGTACTGCTTTCTAGCTTTTAAAGCACTGGTCTTTATTGTGTAGGATGTCTGTATTACAGATTCTTATGATGCTATCATCAATTATATGCAACAGTTAAGTGCAGGCAGACTAAAACATTATTAGTATATATATATACATAAATATTTCATTGCTGTGAACATTAGTGTAGCGTGTTAGTCTATTGTATATTTATAGTTGATTAGTTGTGTAGAAGTAGCTAATGCTCTGATGCTATTTTATAGTAACTGCTATGCGTCGGGTGTTTATCATAACTGGAAATAACACAGCTGTTGCTTGTAAAATAAAAGAACGATCCCTCTGAGGAACTGGCAATTAAATTTTAAAAAAGACGACGCGAAAAATATGTTAAAGTTAATATAAAATTCTAAAATAGATAAATTTTAAATATACTCAGTAAACATGCATATATTTCAGCACACACAACACACACACACACACACACACACTTACACACACACACACACTTACACACACACACATACACACACACACACGTACAGACACACACACGTACACACACACACACACGCACACACACACACACACTTACACACACACACACACACACACGTACACACACACATACACTTACACACACACACACACTTACACACACACACACACACAAGAATGACTATGTTCAGTACAAACAAATACACGCACACGTATACATATGTGTGTATTTGTTGGTTTTAACTTCTATTTCCCTCTCATTTTGTGTTATTTCCTTGTTCTTTTGTTCACCATCCATCCATCCATCCATCCATCCATCCATCCATCCATCCATCCATCCATCCATCCAAAATGGAATTATTTGTGTACAGCGTAACGGTTTCGCTATATCCCATAAATCAGTACACTACTCCGTCTATTTATTGTCACCTAAAGTCAACTGACAGAAGCCATTTTTCTTCTTCTCGCAGACTTTCTAGGGTCTCAAAGAATTCAAATGGCAGCCACCATCTCTTCCCCCAATTATTTTATGTCCCCTCTCTATTCCCATTTCATCTATGAACCCCCTTTTTTAGCCGAAGCTAAATCCGAATTATTGATGAGCCATACGCGTTCAAATATAATATCATATGTTCACATGACTGTAGATAATGTTAAAAACAAGAACATGGAACCCAGATTAATCTCTGCCATAGCAATTAATCTTGGAGAGAAGAGAATAAATAAATGACTAACTGTCCTGAAATAAAGCTTCCCCCATCCCAGGGGAATACAAGGGATTAGTAGAAGGAAGTTATGAATTTCAGACCTGCGCTTGTACAATATTCTGTATGTTGGGTAAACTTTACTCTGGTTCAAGTCCGAAAGAACGAAATATACAATGAAGGAAGGAAAATACGTTCGACTTGAACTGAGGCTTTTCAAAAGTAGTCTAACTTTAAAATGGAGACTAAATTACCCTGAAATTTAGCAGGCTTTACACAAAGTTACTCGTCATAGTAAATACGCACGATTAACTACACGTTTATTATATAGATACACATTTATTATATAGATACACAGTTTTGGAAACTCTTTCTGTGTGATTCGAGCATACATACATTAATACATCCATCCATCCATCCATCCATACATACATACATGAATGAATGCATACTCGCATACATACATACATACATATATACACACAGACACATACACACACATACATGTATATATATACATACATACACGTATGTGTGTGTGTGTGTAACGTTTGTCGATTATTAATAGAATATACCCATATATACTCATGTCTTAAGTTCTATCTTTCTGTTTGCATGACCAAACCTACACACACGCCCCCACACATGAGTGTGTGTATATTTCCGTATATGTATGTATGTATGTATGTATGTATGTATGTATGTATGTACGTATGTACGTACGTACCTACCTACCTACATATCTATCTATCTATCTATCTATCTATCTATCTATCTATCTATCTATCTATCTATCTATCTATCTATCTATCTACCTACCTACCTACCTACCTACCTACCTACCTACCTACCTACCTACCTATCTATCTGTCTATCTATCTATCTATCTATCATTCTCACCCCACTTTTAAAAAAAAAAAATTATTCCCCCTTTTATTGTCCTCTTTCTTTCCCTTTACGATCCCTTTTGATCGAAAACCAAACCCCCTTTTTTTACCCCCAAAAGAAAAGCTCTACCTTGTAATTTTGTCCTGTCTGTGTGCAGCCCTGTGTGGCTAATAAAGAAACATATCTATCTATCTATCTATCTATCTATCTATCTATCTATCTATCTATCTATCTATCTATCTATCTATCTATCTATCTATCTATCTATCATTATTTATCTAAGAAAAATTCAATTGCGTCGCACTTTCTGAGTGAAAGCGGTTCAATGAAGAGTCTACTATGAGTTTTGAGGTGTTAAACACAGACGAGTTGACTACGATCAAAGGAGCACAAACCACTGAAATGTGTTAGGAGTGAGTGTGGCACGGCGATAGAACGATGCGATTGGTCAGATGTTAGTCGTGTCTCAAAGAACAAAAGTTATTATTTTAGATGTGTGTAGCAGGTGTAATTAACAGAAAATTAGGATAACAGTTTGATCAATACTACCTATTCTTGAAATTACTAACTTCGGAAATATAGATCAAAAGAATAAATATAACATTGAAGAAATGATTTTTTCCTTTTTTTTACGCTTTCAATTCTTCTTTGGTGTAAACAAACTAATATTTAAATTCCAATTCGTTGAAGACTGAAGATATAAAATATCTACAGAAACTTCAAAAAAAAAAAAAATTCAATAAAATACTCAAAATAAAACCATATATGTAGTACACAGAAAGTTAAACTATCTTTGACAACATTTAAGTTATTATATTCCAAACAACAATACATACATGCATACATACATATATACATACTCTTTTACTCTTTTACTTGTTTCAGTCATTTGGCTGTGGCCATGCTGGAGCACCACCTTTAGTCGAGAAAATCGACCCCAGGACCCCAGGACTTACTCTTTGTAAGCCTAGTACTGATTCCATCGGTCTCTCTTGCCGAACCGCTAAGTTTACGGGGACATGAACACACCAGCATCGGTTGTCAAGCGATGTTGGGGGAACAAACACAGACACACAAACACATACACACACATGCATATATATAAATATATATATATATAATATATATATATATACATACATATATACGACAGTATTCTTTCAGTTTCTGTCAACAAAATCCACTCACAAGGCTTTGGTCGGTCCGAGGCTATAGTAGTAGACACTTACCCAAGGTACCATGCAGTGGGACTGAACCCGGAACCATGTGGTTCGTTAGCAAGCTACTTACCATATAGCCACTCCTACGCCTAGATACATACATACATACATGCATACATACATACATACATACATACATACATACATACATACATACATACATACACACATGTTCGTGTGTGTGCACGTGTATACACTATATATACAGCATTATGAATTTACTCCCATTCAGTGTCCACAGAGGAGTGAATCTGAAGTATGTACTCGCCATCAACCTATTGGTTACCTATGTTTTATGCCAAGCTGAAACACGCCTTAGGAACATCAACTGACAGTATTTACCTTCGTACAAAATCAGACGGGAAACTGCCTAGTCCGTATAAATTGAGGGCGAAACCAAAGTACGCAACGTAGCCATCCAGAACGTGCCATTTACAGATGATGCGCCTTGAATGTCAGTCTGACGAATATAAAAGTAATAGGCCAAGGTATTGAGAATTCTATTGTCATCACCACCAGTAAATCCAAACTGGGAGCGATTAACGCGAGCTCCACTGTCAAAGGTAACCTCACTCCAGAGTCTGAAATCAAAAGACATCGGAGGAGCAGCTTCAAAACCAATTAGGATTGGGAAAACCGTAAGCTAACGGCAAGGACCAAGATTTTACTCTACAGGATTTGCATCCTCAACACCCAACTATACAGCAGTGAGACATGGAGTATTTACTCCAGATAATAGTGTGCAGTGTCTAAATGCCCTTCACCTACACAGTCTGAGACACAAGTAGACTGACCGAATAATCAACACAGCAATTAGGTCCTGGCTCACGCACAAATATTTAGCCTCCTCCCCTACTACAACAGTAACTCTATCGTTGTTTGGGTCATGTACACCGCACGTCAAACAGGAGGATCTGCTGCATGGTGAATTGGACACACTCAAGGTAAGGACTACCCATCTTCGCTTCAAAGATATCTGCAAGAGAGACATGAAGTTTCGACATGAAGAATCGATTTGGAATGTATGAAAGACAAAACTGATTTCGAGGGGATTATCACTTCCCCAAATTCACTCACACACGCACCCACACATGCATATTTGTACATGTACATATTTATTACCATGCGTATACTCATATGATTATATATATATATATATATAACAAAGTGGAGTTGTAGGGTACCGCACGAGTGGAATTATATACGAAAGCAGGCTTGAAAATGCAATTCTAAAAGATGTTCATTCACCTTACCGGTTTCACTCCTTGCAGAAGTGGTGATTACATGTTGTAGAAACTGGGTTAGTCATTAAATCCAAACAAATTGGATAGTCCATATTCTTCTTCATACTGTTTAGAATTTTCTGAATCTTTTGCTGGTTCATTGCGGAAGGGTAAAATGTGAATGTCGCAAAGAAGTTTTAATTTTCTTAGAGCAGCTACAAACTAAATCAAAAAGTTATTTTCAAATTAAATCTATAATAATATTGTCTACATAGAACGTTCGAGTTCTTTGGTATAAGAAACTTTTCAAACAACCACCACCAACAACTGCAAACTGGAAGCAATTCACAAGAGCTCTACTGTCACTGATCACTTTTCACTCGTGAGTTTCTTGCCAAAGTGTTCAGTGGCATCTATTTGATAACAAATACGAAAATAGATATATTGTAAAAAGAAGCAGTAACTCGTTTTCGCAGCTGTCCTCTTGTAAAACTTTCATTTAATTAATAATTCAGTTTTGAAGAATACTTTATTCTCGAAATTATTTCCCCGTTGCAAATGGTGTTGGCACCAATTCGCCAACAACCAAATACATACTTGCATCTGCCCGAAACGGTCGTAACTTCTGGGACTTGACTGAGGGAAGATGGCCACGAATGACCCGACTTTTTTTTCTTTTGCTTATCCTTCTACATGTTGTTTCTCTTGTCCGCCTTGTATCGTCGAACTGTCCGAATGTTTTATTGTACCCTATTGCATTTTTGTTCCATTTATATATATATATATATATATATATATATATATATATATATATAGCGGCGTACGTACACACTTGTGCTCACCTTATAGTAGGTATGTATCTATATTTTGTACGACTCTTACTCTCTCTTTTATTTCCCCCTTACTTTCTTCCCTTTTTCTTTTTCTCGCTCCCCTCTCTTTCTTGACCCTCTCTTTTTTAGCTCCCACTATTTCCCACTCGTTTATCTCCCTTGTACCTTTCTTTTGTCTCTAATTTTTTTTTCTAATCCGTCAATCCTGCTGTCTCCTACCCATTTCTCCTCCTTCCATGTGACTGGTGTCCGGCCAGCAATGATCTTTCCTTTTTGGCCTGACTGCTGACCGTCAGCACCTCTTATGTCCATCTCCTATGTTCCTGCCTTTACGCTTTCTCTTCATACACCCCAGATCAATTTGATTCGTTCTCAGTCGAAAGACACCTGGTGTTACTTTCTTGTTTATAATTCGTAATTGTGTACCATGTTCTCCATTTTTCGTCTTTTTGTGTACCATGTTCCCCGTTTTTTTTTTGTCTTTGTTGCCGTACACATTCGCTAGCTTTCCTACAAAGGGCTCTAATGCTCTTAGCTTACACTTTTTTGGGGGCAACCAGATCGAACCGTCTCAAGTGTAGCTGCCCGAAACGGTCGTGTGACTTCTGGGACTTGAGTAAGGAAAGAATGCCACGAATGACCCGTCTTATTTTTCTTTTGCCTGTCCTTCTAATTTGTTGTTTCTCTTGTCCGCCTTGTATCGTCTATCTGTCCGAATGTTTTATTGCACTCTATTGCATTTTTGTTCCTTATATATATATATATATATATATATATATATATATTATATATATATATATATATATATATATATATATATGTATATATATAATTGTCATTATATATAATTAGGAATAAGAGCTAAAAAGCTCCAATGTATACATATGTATTGTAGGTCTCCTAACACCCTAGTCATAATCAGTGACAATTATAGTTTTCTTGTTTGGTATCACGTAGCACACGGCTGTCTATGTTAATTTAACACACACACACACATACAATACATATATATATATACGTATATGAATTTATGTATCTATCTGTCTGTATATATACCTATATATGTATATATATATATATACCTATATTAATTTATGTATATATATCTATATTAATTATGTATCTATCTGTTTGTATATATATATATATATATATATATATCTATATATATATATATATATATATATTCACGATACAGCTAGATGAAGATAATCGAGAAATATATCCACATCAAAACAAAGGCAGATGTATACATTGAAGATGAGGCGAAATAAATTGATCACTGCAAGCCATTCTCGTAAAAGTATCAGAAATCTTAGGAATATAATCTTATAATGAAATATGGCAGCTGTGACCTAGTCGTACATGGTCTGTTAAAGGCACCAATGTTAATCTTATTCAGCCATGATTAGTTCTAATCTGTTATGCGTGCTTGGAGATCATCAGACAAATAAATTATGGTACTACAGGCCACGTATTATTGTCTCTGTAGCATGACACGTCTTTGAACATATGTCACATATTTTTGAACTTATGTTTAACATTGTGAAAAGAAAATGTCACGCATGAATGATTTAATGCCATATATTTTGGATCAAAGATCTTGGAACAAACTTTTGTTAGAAATCAAAAGCAAAGAGCAAAAAAAAAAACAAAAAAAAAAAAGAAACAGAAAATATTGAAAATATTTTTTCGATTCTTCTTCGATGTAAGCAAAGCAACGCTAGTTCAAGTTGCAAAACTTTCAAGACAAATTGATATAAAATATCTCTAGAAGATTGATATAAAAACATTGAAAGAAAATTACAAAAATAACCACATACTCGTACTTACACACAAATAGTCTCAAAAACATTTCATGATTGGTTTTTTTACATCTCGTCTAATATGTATATATATATATATATATATATATATATAATTGTGTGTGTGTGTGTGTGTGTGTGTGTATCTATACACACATATATACATGCATATATACATACATATATGTATGCACTTATAATTATGTGTATATATCCATATATATTTATATATTCACACATGCGCATATAACACATGTATGTGGACATATATGCATCTATCTATGTATGTGTATATATAAATATATATATGTACATACACACACACACACACACACACACACACATATATATATATACATACTTACACTCACACATTCGCGCATACTATATGCAAATATAAATATATGTGCGTATGTATATATATATATATATATATATATATTATATATACACACACATATATATATATATATGTACATATATACACACACATATATGTATATATATATGTATGCATATAATAAAATATATGTATACGCACATCCAAATGTATACACACACATATATACAAATATACATACATATATATATATACACGTACATTTTCATGTGTGTATTACATATATATATATATATATATATATATATATATACACACACACATATATATGTACCAATATATATGTATATACTTAGAGACACACACAAAGATTGCATACATATACTTTAAAACAAATTGAACAACAATTCTTGTCTGATCGGCAACGAGATGAGGGGGAAACATGTTTTTCTATATTCTTCTAGAACTGACTTGCACACTCCAATGAAAAATTGCTTGTGGAAGTATACTAGCAAGCAAGTTTTATATAGATTTTATTGTTTAAGTGAATGCTACCGGATTGGTTGACCTTGCCTAAGGTTTCCTGCGAAATATAAAAGATAAAAAGACGGTTCTTGAGGAATTGCTACATTAACAGCAATTGAAGAAATGAAACGTTGTTTGTTTCACTTCAGGAATGAGATTTCTCTGATGCATCGTGAAGCACAGCGGGTTTGTTCTGAGACTAGAATTTCGCTCCGTTTATTTTCTTTCTGCAGGATGAAATTCCACAAGTCATATTGTCAATAAGTGATTGCGATTGCCGTTATCATTAATGGCTTGCAGTAGTAGTGGCAAAATTATTATTATTATTATTATTATTATTATTATTATTATTATTATTATTATTATTATTATTATTATTATCATTATTACTGTTACTATTATTATTATTATCATTATCATCATTATTCAATGAAATAAGTACTAGTTGTGCACTGGGGTTCATGTTATCGACTTACACCGGCTACCGAAATTGCTGGCCTTGTGCCAAAATTTGAAACCATTATTATTATTATTATTATATTATTATTATTATTATTATTATTATTACTGTTACTATTATTATTATCATTATCATCATTATTCAATGAAATAAGTACTAGTTGTGCACTGGGGTTCATGTTATCGACTTACACTGGCTCCCGAAATTGCTGGCCTTGTGCCAACATTTGAAACCATTATTATTATTATTATTATTATCAGCATCAGTAGCAGCGACAGTAGTGGTGGTGGTGGTAGTAGTAGTAGTAGTGGTAGTAGTAGCAGTAGTAGTAGTTGTAGTTGCAGCAACACTTATTGCGGTAATTGTCGTGTGATGCCTCTCATTTTAGGTTTTTGTTTAGGGCTGCTGTATTTTATATATCTTGTCTAAGACTTTGTTGATGTGCACTGCATTGCTATTATAAAGTGTTTGATGTTTATGCTATGTGTGTGTGTGTGTGTGTGTGTGTGTGTGCATGTACCTATATGTGTGGATGCGCTTGTATGCACGAAGCTAGTAGTTTCTAAATAAGTGTGTTGTGTAATATCGTTATTCGTGTGGCAATAGTTTTAAAACGTTGTTCATGTAATATCATTGTTATTGTTTTTGTATACAGCGTGTATAATTAAATGACATGCAATTTTTAAATTACGTGCCTATAAGTCCTGATTAACCTAGTCAAGGTTAACTTTATATTCATATTATTGGAGTCGATAAAACAATTGTTTGTAACACACAGAGGTCATTTCAATTGACAGGAAATCTGTGTCCGTCTGTCAAAGTTTTAAATCAATATCATTGTTACTCTAGTCGTTAATAATATAATATAATTAAATGCTGTTGAAAATATATTGTAATTTAATGAGTTAGTCTTCAGAAAAAGGTTATCCTGTTATCGTTATGAGCAGGGTTACTAATACTGGTTATCCATCACCCTACATAAAATCGGGGTTTTTTCATTAGCCATCTATCTTTCTGTGTTAGAAGAATGAAATATGTATAGAAAATGCGTGTTCTGACTATCAACAGCTGTTTCAAGAATGCACAAAACGGTGACTATAATAAAACTTCAATCCTTTGTATTTTGGACAGTATTGGATCATTTTAAATGTACACATTAAACAGTAGTCCTTACAGATACCTTAGACTGCTCTCGCCTCGGTGGTTAGGGCGTTGGGCTCACAGCCATGAGGTAGTGAGTTCGACTCCCGAATTTATTTCCCGTTGCTCCAATTCACTCAGCTGTGGAAATGAATCGCGACGTCATTGGTGTCAAGCTGTACAGGCCTTTGCCTTTCCCTTCGATAAAATTGGCGGCGGGGAGAGTGTGGGAGCTGGTATGGATTGGCCACTGCTCGTCGCCCATATACAACCTTGTCCGGACTTGTTCTTGGTAGGGGAACTTTCTAGAGCAAACCCCATGACCATTCATGACCAAAGGGAGTATTTACCCTTTACCCATAAAATAATATTCCACTTATAGATAGCGAATTAAATGACCCTTTGCTTTAGCGATATTGCTTTAAATTTAAAAGCAAAAAGAATATAAATGTAAATTAGGTAAAAATAAACGCTGAACATTCGTAGAGATCGCTTCAAAAGTTCTTTTACTGCAATCTAAATCAGTAATATTTGCAGTGAATGTTTACTGGAAGCACTCCGTCGGTTACGACGACGAAGGTTCCGGTTGATCCGAATCAACGGAACAGCCTGCTCGTGAAATTAACGTGTAAGTGGCTGAGCACTCCACAGACACGTGCACCCTTAACGTAGTTCTCGGGGATATTCAGCGTGACACAGAGAGTGACAAGGCCAGCCCTTTGAAATACAGGTACAACAGAAATAGGAAGTAAGAGTGAGAGAAAGTTGTGGTGAAAGAGTACAGCAGGGATCACCACCATTCCCTGCCGGAGCCACGTGGAGCTTTAGGTGTTTTCGCTCAATAAACACTCACAACGCCCGGTCTGGGAATCGAAACCGCGATCCTATGACCGCGAGTCCGCTGTCCTAACCACTGGGACATTGCGCCTGTTTATGAATGTTTATCCGTTTATTCAGTCATTCAGCTAGATTACGAGTTGTCGTTCGTGCATTTTTGGTTACCATCTTTCCTATGTGCCAAAATGACAGGATGGTGTAAAGAAATAAAATACAATATATATTTGGAAAGGAAATACGTGTTCATAAATAAACAAAACAACTAAAAAAAAAA